>NC_067422.1:41261235-41635059 GCF_009764475.1 Pristis pectinata | reverse complement strand
GAATGAGCCGGCCTTCCTCGCTTTCCGCATCGCCACTGATCAGAATCAAAATCAGGTTTATCATCACTGACATATGTCGTGAAATGTGTTGTTTTGTGGCAGCAGTACAGTGCAACAGATAAGAATCGCTCGAAGTTTCAAAAATAACTGAATCATGCAGAGGACGAATAACGAGATAGTGGTCATGGGTTGATGGACCGTTCAGATATCAGGTGACGGAGGGGAAGAAGCTGTTCCTGCAACATGGAGTGTGGATGTTCAGGCTCCTGTATCTCCTCCCCGATGGTAGTAACGTGAAGAGGGCATGTCCCGGGTGGTGAGGGTCCTTAATCATGGCACTGGGTCACCCGCAAACTTAGCAATCACACATTACCTCTGCATTCGAATCCAAGTTCTGAATTAATATCACTCACAGGGCAGATGCCAGCACCGGTCCCCGTGCACCACTGGTCACAGACTTCCAAACAGAAGGCAATACATTCTTCCAGTGCCACAATCGACCTTCTACCCCCAATTTATTGTCCACTTAGATGGTTCACATTCAATATTGACACTAAATCATTAGAAAGGAGCTCTATGGCATCATATGATGTGGAACCTTTATGAGATGACCTGTGGACCCGCAAAGGTAAAAAGACCCAGATGGGAGTTATATTCAGGCTTCTGACTAGTCGTCAAGATGTGGGGTATACCAGTAGATGACAAAATAACAGGTGCGAAAGGGAATGGTTCAGCGATCATGGGTGACTTCAATGTGCGAACGGACTGGCAAAATCAGGATGGCAGTGCCTGCAGTGAAAGGAATTTGTAGACTTTCCAGGAGATGGCAGTGTAGAACAGCTTGTGCTGAAACCCACCAGGAAACAGGCAATTCTATATTTGGCGTTGTGCAATGAGGTAGATTTCAGAGCACTCGTTACATAACACCTTCAGGGAGCTTAATGTGAAGGAACCCATAGGAGGGAGTGACAACAATATGTATTGATCATGTAGTTCACTACACCCTCCCTACACCCTGTAGTGTCCCATCCCGTCTAATCCCAATCTCTCAACACTTTAATACCCCACCCAGTGTAAAACCACCCACCTGCACTCTCCACAACCTATAGAACCCCCACACTAAAATTTAACTCTCCATTCACTTCGCGCACTCTCTCATATCACTGTCGACGTGGGCCCTTCTTCGTCAGTTAGACCAGGCACAGACCGGGAGACCGCTTCGCCGAACACCCATGTTCCTTCATCCATGGTCTTTTGGAGCTCCCGGTTGCCAGCTATTTGATTTCTCCTTCCATTCCCCACACCGACGTGTCTGTCTTCGGCCTACTTCACTGACAGGGTGAGCCGAGGCACAAAGCACAGCAACAGCCCCTCATATTACGCCTGTAGAGTCCACAACCCCACAGCATGAACATTGAATTCTCCACAGCTTCAGGTCAACTGCTCCTCCATCGGTCCCACTTCACTCTCCCCCTCATCCACCCAGTTGCTCCTACACCCACACCAGTACCATCACCATGTTTCTTTCCCCTCCGTCACACTCTCCATTGACCCATCTCCCACACACCCCTCCCACTAGTTCCACTCCCCACCCCCACTCTTCCCACCTGCCCTCCCCACCTCCCCGATTTGATTCCAAGCCCTCTGCCTCTCCCATCAGATTCATCATCTTCAACCAGGTGTCGACTGCCCACTTCCCTCCATTGACTCTGCCTGACCCGTTCAGTTCCTCTAGATGCTGCTTTGACACTCGCAGACTTTCTGGGCCATTGTAAGTTTTTGTAGTAATTCCCTTTCGACCTTCCAATTTACTTTTGTTTTATTATGTTGCACAGTGCAATCAGGATTTGTTCTGTTAACTTGGTAAATTTAAAGGGTTCGCAGGAAACAGAAGAAAAGTTTCAAGGGAAGGACATCAACAGAACTAGCGGGTTCAATGAAAGCGGGAAGCATAGGGTGGACGGGGACCGGGCACTGGAAACAAGCTGGGTGAGAGGGAAGCTGGAAGGCGAGACACCGTGGATGGATGGGGAGCAGTAACGGGGCATTCGTTGGGTGGACGGGGACCGATAGCCGGAGATTCGGTATTTAGACTGGGAGCGGTAACGGGAGATTCGTTGGGTGGACGGGGAGCTGCGATCGGATTTTCCGTGGGTGGACGGGGAGCAGGAAGCGGAGACTGGTCGTGGGAGCTGGAACCGTGTTGTCGGAGGTCGGACTGGGAGTGGGAATAAGAGCCTTGGTAGGTGGACCGTAAGAAGGAACAGTGTACCTTGTGGGTGGACGGAAAGGGTACGAGAGACGGTGGGTGTATGGGGAGGGCGATCTTGGGTCTCGGTGGGTGGACGGGCAGAGGTAACCGGAGAGTCGTTGGGTGTACCGGGATCGTGAACTGAGGACAAGGAGGGTGGGGAGGTATCGGGCATCGGATACTCGTTTTGTGGACTGGGAGGATGAAAGTGGAACACCGTGGGTGGACAGGGTAACGGGGACCGGGGACCCGGTGGGTGTACGGGGACGAGGAACCGGGGACTGCACTAATCCCTTAAGAATCCATATCCTTCGGTACCTTGTCCACTCAACTGCGTGTCTGAATGCCTCTTAAATGCAGTGATTGCCTCTTGACTCCGCCGCTTACTGTGGCAGATACGAAACATTCCCGTGCGCAGAGAAAGGTTCCTCTCCGATTCCCTTTAAAACTCTTTCGTCTCATCTTCAGCCGATGCCTTCTTCTTCTTGAATCCCCCAATCCACGGTCACCCTCCCCCCCCCCACCGAGTCTCCGCTCTCAGCGCTCCCCGTCCACTTTGTGCGAAGAATTTACCCCTCGTATCCCCTTTAATACCCTCATAGAGTCAGACAGCACGATAACAGGCCCTTCATCCCTACTCGGCCATGCCGGCTGTGTTTCCCAGCAAACTCGTCCCATCCGCCCGCGCTTGGCCCATTGCCCACTGAACCTGTTTCGGTGTATTTGTCTAGATGGTTATTCAACGTTGCTAATGAGCCCTGCTCAGCCACTATGAGAGCTAATTCCGAACACATACCACCCTCAGGTGAAGAAGCTACCCCTGATGTCCCTTTTAAATCTCTCGCCTCTGATCTTAAAGCCATGCCCTTTTGTTGTGTGCACGCCCTCCCTGGCAAAAAGACGATGTGCTTTCATGTGTGCCCTCATGAACGTATATCCGTCTATCAGGTCACCCCTCACTCTCCGACATTCCAGCGAATGGATTCCTAGTCTACGCAACCTCTCCTTGAGACTCAGGCCCCCAAGTCCAGGTAAGTTCCCGGTAAATCTTCTCTTGTCTCTTTCTAGTTTAATAATTATCTTTGCTATTACAGTGTGACCAAAACGGGACAGAATACTCCAAGTGCGGTCTCACCAACGCCTTATATATCTGCAACGTAAGTTCCCAACTCATGTACTCAGTACCCTGACTGATGATGAAGGCCAGCGTGTCAAACACCTTGTTCACTACCCTGTCCACCTATGACGCAGCTTTCAGCGAACGATTCACCTGCACTCTTGCTGCCTCTGTTCCATAAAAATACCCAAGGCCCTGACCCTTCCTCTACGGAGAAGGTGCTGTGTAGGTCGGATGGCCTGAATGTGGATAACATACCAGCACCAAACAGACTGCACTGCAGGGGTGAAAGAGGTCGCTGAGCGGATTGTGGGGGCATTAGTAGAGATCGTTCAAGAATCACTGCAGTCAGCGAACGTCCCTGAGGAATCGACAATCGCAAATGTGACACCGCTGACACAAGGGAGGGAATCAAAAGGCAGAAAATTATTGGCCGTTGAGCCTGACATTCGTGGTTGGTGAGATTACAGAGTACAACATTAAGGATGAAATTTCGAAGTATATGATAAAATGGGACTAAGTCTGCAGGGTTTCCTTCAGGGGAGGTCTTTTCCGACAAATCTAGTTGTAATCCGTAACAAGCAGGTTTGACAAAGGAGAGTCAGTGGATGTTGTTTACTTGGATTTTCAGAAGGCGTTTGATCAGGTGCCGCACACATGGCTGCGAAACAAGATAGGAACCCATGATGTTACAGGCAAGGTCCCAGCATGGACAGAAGATCCGCCGACTGGCAGAAGTCAGAGTGTGGTTAAAAACTGTATTTTTCAGGATGGCTGCCGGTAACTGGTGGAGATCCGCAGTGGTCAGTGTACGGACTGCAGCTTCTCACTTTGTACGTTAACGATCAGGACGAAGGAACTGATGACATTGTGGCCAAGTTTGGAAACGATACCCAGATAGGTGGAGGGAGAGGTAGTTTCGCGGAGGCAGGGCGTCCGCAGAAAGACTTGGACAGGTTCGGAGAGTGGGAACAGAAGTTACAGTGGAATATAGCGCATGTAAGTTGGGGTTTAAGCACTTTGGAAGGAAGAATCTGTTGGCTATTTTGTGAATGAGGAGATAACTCAAAAATCAGACATTCATTGGGAGTTGGAAGTTCTGGTTCATGATTCCTTCAGGGTTAACTTGCAGGTTGAATCGGTAGCAAAGAAGACAAATGCAATGTTGGCGTTCATTTCGGGAGGACCAGGAACAAAATGAACGATGCACTGCTGAGGCTTTAGAAAGCGCTGGTCAGACGGCATTTGGCACATGATGAGTAATTGTGAGCCCCGTATCTAAGCAAGGATGTGCTGGACCCGGAGGGATCCAGTGGAGTTAGACACGAATGATCATGGGTCTGAAAATCTTAACGTATGAAGAGCGTTTGATGTCCCTGGGCCTGTGCTGGAGGGAGTACAGAAGGATGATGAGGGATCTCATTGAAACCTACCGGACACTGAAAGGAGAGTCTAGGATCCGAGGGCATAGCCTCAGAATAAAGGGATGTCCCTTTAGAACAGACGTGAGGAGGAATTTCTTCAGGCAATGGTGAAAAATCCGTGGAATTTTCCGCCACAGACGGCTGTAGCGGCCAAGTCATTGGGTGTATTAAGATGGAGATTGACTGGTTCTTGATGGGTCACGGGGCTAAGGGTTACTGGGAGAAGGCGGGAGATTGAGGTTTAGAAACTGAGCAGCCGAAATGGCCGATGGTCCGAAATGACTAATCCTGCTCCTACATCCGGTGGTTTTATTACCTTATTATATGGCATTTCACTCGATGGATCCACCTAAACCTCCTTGCAAAACCACTGCTCAGTTGTCTGGACATAACATTTCTCCGGCGCTGCATTCATTAAACTGCTTTGTTACCTCCTTAGAACACTCAATCAATTTAATGGGACAGCCCTCCTTTCTCACAAAGCCATGCTAGCTGTCTTCTATTAATTCCTGCCTCTACAAATGTAAATGTACCCTGTCCCCTATAATTCCCTTAACTAACTTCCCTGCCACGGACATATGCCTTCTCCGGCGAACACAGCCGCATTTTAGAATGATGTATATTGTCATGGAGCGACAGAGTTTCTGCAGATTATGTCTGCACCTAGGGGAGACATTCCCTGTACAGGTGATCACGGTACAAAGTGTAATCGAACTCAGTGGACACATTGTCACTTGATAGTAGAAGTCGGAATCTCTTTTCACAGGGATGGTGGCTACCCGTGTGTTGGATGGAATCAGCCAAAATTCTCGGAGGAGCTGCTGCCGCACCGCTCCCGTGACCCAGGCCCCATCCCGACCTCCGGTGCGGTCTGTGTGAAGTCTGCACCTTCTTCCTGTGACTTCGGGTGTTTCCGCGGGGCTCTCCGTTTGCTCTCCGTCCACAATATCAACCACTGTTGGGATCATTGACCGATGTACATTGAGACTGTATGTCCGTAGCTTGTAGCAAGGGGAGCGGCGGAGAACGGAGCGCCGGCGGGAATGTGGAGAAAATAAAATAAAAAAGGGAGGTTTAGTTTAAAAAGCGTTCTTGCTGGTGGACGAGGCCCACGTGTGCCGAGGGGTCTGCTCCCGTGTTGGTTCTCTCTCACAGCGACCCGTCCATGGGTGGAACTCAGATATTTCGTTTATTTATGAATTGAATACTGAAGGTGAGTGGATATTTCGCTGTGTTGATGATCTGCTCTCTGAACTGGGACTGAGTCACCCCATAAATAAACGTGTTGGTGCAGCAACTTAAACTCAGCAGCATGTCACCGGAGTGTTGCCATATGTGTTGGGAATCGTTGTAGTTACTGGTATTCACTCCGGCAAAGGCGTAGTAAAGGGATTCGACAACTGTAACCGACCACAGGAGGATGAAGCTGCAGGATATGCTGAAGAGTAAGATCACAGACCTCCTCCTGCTCTCCACCTCCGGATCACTGCGGTTCTCCCCCTTGTTCTGACCCCTCAGCCCCTTACGGACACGGCTGGCTACTAAAATGTGTCTCACTGTCAGCGTTGAGCAACAGGATGTACCGAACGGGAGAAAAGGCGTTAGAACGTTATCCAGCTAATTATATCCCACTCATCCGGGATCCGTAAAGAAGCTCGGCTTCGGAATGCAGTCCAAGGGTACTTTGTCGATCACCCTCCCGGGTTGATATATAATGAAGTAGGCGACAATTTCGAAACAGAACAGAACGACGGTTGATGTCTAAACCACAGCCACAGTTTCCCGGTGCAATATTTTGTTTTCAGCTTCTGGCAACAGAAGTCGACAAACCGATCAAAGGTGAAAGTGACGGTGAACCACACAGAACAGTCGGTGGCTGCCAATCCCAGGACAAAGATAACGCTGCACACGGGGGTGATGTCCAGGAAAGTCACAGGGAAATAATAGTAACTAATCCGCCACAGTATGACCAGAGTGACGATGACAGTAAATCCGCCGCTGCCATGGCCACCAGGTAGCGAGTGGTGCAGGTGGAGAGGCCGCACTTTCTCCGGGACAGGATCACAATCGCCACGGAATTCACTGGGGGAACAGGGTAAAGAATGCCGGAAATTACTGACTGACCGCTCTGTGGGTCTCAGGGCAGAGAGCTCAGGGGGAAATGACAGCCATCTCACTTTGGGTTGCGAACAGCACAGCCCTTGAGGTACAAAATATGTAAAACGCGAAGTGCAGACGTCAGAAACGCACGTATTGTAGAAGAAAGGAAACGTAACCCGGAGAGCAGTAGGTGCTGGGACAGACGCATTTTCAACGGACCGCAGCGGGGACTTTGGAGAAATTGTTATTAAGTTGCCATCATCCGCTGTCCGACTCCTCATGGAACCCGAATACTCCGAACCTTGCTCAACGACAGTGATTGTCTCCTTCCCTTCAAGTCTTGTTCAAGCACACTCCCCATCCTTCGGAGACCCGGTACCACCGCTCCCTCTCCATTTACTGGTTCTCCGGAAACGTGTCTGGTGCCGGTCCCTGCGCTTCTTTCAAATTCCGCAACTTCCATCGGCAGCGCGTCATGGAGCCACGGAGTCACAAAGCAACACAGCACGGACACAGACCCTTCGGACCAAAGTGTCCATGAAGGAAACAGAGTCTACTCACCCAGTCTCAAATTTTCCATTCAGCCCTCACCCATCTCAGCACTGCCCCTCCATACACCTATGCAATTGCATCTAAAATAATGTCCTTGCGCATTCGGATCCAAATCATTTCGATAAATATCAAATGACAAGGGTAACAACACCGACAACTGCGGCTCCCACTAACCACCCGCCATAACAGCAAGAATCAGCATTCAACCACCACCCTCTTGTTTCCTTATTCCGAGTCAATCTTGAATCCACCAAAACAGCTCTCCCTGGATTCCATGGCACAAATCCTTCCAGATCAGCCAACCATGCGGTACCTTGTGGAAGGCCTTGCTGATGTCGAAATAGACAACATCCAGTGCCTCATCATCAGCTAATATTTTGGTTACCTGGTCAAAAATCTCTAGATATTTCGACAGGCACGACATCCCCCGCACAAAGCCATGTTGATTCCTGATCAGACTCTTTCATTGCAAATGTTTGTAGACCCTGTCCCTCAGAATTGCTTCCAGTAAATTCCGCACTAATGATATCAGGGTGACCAGCCTGTACTTCGTTGGCTTGACCTTGCTCCGCTTTCAAACAACTTACTTGATACTGATCTACTACTCTGTTCGGCTCTCACTTTGGATTTAGGTGGTCAACAAGAAAATAGAAACAAATTTATTCCACTGTGTATCATCTTCATTTAATAATGTATGTCAACATTTTGTGCGATTTACAGAATGACTTCGGAAGGTGGAGACATCACCGATGCCCGAACCCTGCCGGAGTAGCGGAACTTTACTGGTACACCGCCCATCTATTCCATCATGCACAAGACGCAGAAATTAAAGGAAGGGAAATGATACACAGTAGTAAAAACACCACTGAATATTAATCCTGAACTATTTGCTTCGATCGTGATCACGTTTTGAGCCATGCGTGCGCTAGGCTCCTTACAACCACTGTATTTTTCAATCAAAAACAATGGGGTTTTGCAGCCCGGATACCGGCTCGCAGTCAGCACAATCCCACCGTGACAGATGTCTTGAGTCGACATCTGCTAACGAATGGGTAAGGGAAGTGTAACGCAGAGGATCGACGGCCTGGTGGTGGCCTCTGTCCTTGAGATGTGATCCTTGGACACAGCTTCACCTGTGTTGGAAGGGACCCGGATCAGATATTCCCCCCTCCCGCTATCCACAGATGCTCCCTGATCCGCTGAGTGTTTCAGGTATCTTCCACTAAGGTGTTTAACATTTTCAAATTCCAGTCGAGAGTCGGAGCAGACAATTCAAACACCTTCCTCTTTTCGGGGTTATTCTGAATTACTGCAGCATTATTCTGAAAGGTTTGTTGCTTGTTTTTCCAGAGCGGAACATCGCCCGTCCTTTACCGCGTCTGTCGACAAACGGACTCCACAGCCAGCAACGTTGACTTTTAACTCCCCCCTCCATAAATATCAAATAACAATTGTCCCAACACCGACCACCGTGACTCCCAACTAACAACCTGCCACCATTCCAAGAATCAGCCTTCAACCACCACCCTCTTTTTCCTTACTCCGAGACAATCTTGAATCGACCGAACTAGTTCACCCTGGATTCCATGGCACCAATCCTTCCATTTCAGCCAACCATGCAGAACCTTGTGGAAGGCCTTGCTAAAGTCGAAATAGCAACCTCCACTCAGCTACTATCATCAATATTTTGGTTAGCTGTTCAAAGAGCTGCTCATATTTCGACAGACACGACATACCAGGCACAAAGCCATACTAATTCCTGATCAGACTCGTTCATTCCAAATATTGTAGATCCTGTCCCTCAGAACTCCTTCCAGTAACGTCCCCACTACGGATATCAGGTTGCCCAGCCTGTAGTTCTCTCGCTTGTCCTTGTTCCTCTTTCAAACAACTTCCTTGATACTGATTTGTTACTGTTTTTCGCTCTCTCTTTGGATTTAGGTGGTCAACAAAAAAAAAGTGAAACAAATTTATGCCATAGTGTATCATCTTCTTTAAAAAAAGTCTGTCAACATTTTGTTGTGCGATTGACAGAAGGACTTCGGAGTCGAGGCAATCTGTTCGACATCAACAATGTCCGAACCCTGCCGGAGTAGCGGACTTTAATGTTACACCACCCATCTATTCCATCATAAACAAGACCCAGAAATCAAAGGAAAGTAAACGATAGCCAGAGGTATGAACACCACTGAATATTAATTCAAACCTAGTTGTTTCAATCGTTGTTAAGTTTTTAGCCATGTGTGTGCTATGCTCCTTCCAACCACTGTATTTTTCAGTCAAAAACAATGGGGTATTGCAGCCCGGATACCGGCTCACAGTCAGCACAATCCCACCGTGACAGATACCTTGAAACAACATCTGCTAACGAATGGGTAGGGGAAGCGTAAATTAGAGGATGGAGCGTCGGGTGGCGGCTTCTGTCCTGAGCTGTGATCCTTAGACACGGCATCATCTGTGTTGAAGGGTCCCGGATCAGATACGTTCCCACTTTCGCTTTCTACACCTGCCGCCTAATCCGCTGAGTGTTTCAGGTATTTCCCACTGGAGTGTTTAACGTGTTCAAATTCCAGGCGAAAGTCGGTGCAAATAATTCAAACACCTGCCTCATTTCGGGGTTATTCTGAATTACTGCAGCATTATTCTGAATGGTTTGTTGATTGTTTTTCCAGAACGGAAGATCGCCCGTCCTTTACCGCGTCTGACGGCAAACGGACTCTTCAGACAGCAACGTTGGCTCTGAACTCCCTCTTCACGTCCCGGGTAATAGGGTGTGGAATCAAACACTTCTGCAATAAAACTCACACAGTCCTTCATTTGAAATTCGTTATCTGCCTCAAACGTGAAATTTCCGTGCCTTCCTGAATCTCACTGGGATCCGTCGCTTACTTCAAACTTACTGGGCGATTTATCAAAATATTCTGGTACCTCACTAAAATTTGAATTGAAAGCATGTTGTGGTATTGATAAAGAACAACATCGAATCGCCTGTAAATGTCCCAACGCGCATTTGACAGCAGGATTTCATTAATAAATAAACAATGCGTGCTACGAATCCAAAATATCAATTCGTCTCCCCACTCGTCCACTCTGCATCTGTTTCATCTGGTGGTTTATATTCAGCCGAGGCCACAGACTAAAGCGCAAGGGAACGTGTGAACGAACAGGGAACTTAATCGCAATGTCTGCACGGCACTCAGTGATATACCTGCATCACGGCGCTGTCGGTTGCTGAACGAATCCAGACACCGCACACACAAAATTTCAAACGTTACTTTGTCTATGTTCTTACCGGGAACACCAATAACGGGAATGATCGAATAATATATTTTCCTGACACTGTAAAATGTGGCAAGCATGTTGCGTCAGAATCAGTCCGTCTTCCAGCTGCCCCCGATCTCTCTGAAGAAAACTGTGAGCGGATGCATCTCCACGGCCACTAATTTATACTCTGAGGTGTTTCCGCTTCAATACACTGAGAGTTCAAAATCTTTCAAGGAAGCAGTCACTTTTAACAATTGGGAAAAACAGCATTATGTCATTCGGGATAAACCCCATTGTGATGAGGTATGCATAGTTTGTGCCGAAATTGCAAAATCTCAAAGACGAAGCAATGACGACACGAGAAGTCAGTGAAGGTTGTTGCGAAACTCTCTCAGACTCACTTCGCGATTTCATACTTTTTTTCTTGTTGACGGTGTCCATTTCTCTGCTCTACTGACCCTGTCATCAAACTCCAATACCACACTGTCCTCACAAAGCTGTTCAAATTCTCTCTGGAATTGTCGTCGGTTAAGAATCACTCCAATACAAACTCAGTTTATCATGTCACAAGTAATTTCCTGAAGAGTCTGAGGCGAATGGAGCATCCGGTCCTACGCAACTCACAAACGAATGCAAACCGTCAAAGCAATTGGGATGCACGCAGTCGCTGAAATAATAAACCAGCTCCCATGAAAAGCCACGCCGGTCTGAAGGAAATTAATTCTCTCACCTTGCACGAAACCCGCGTGTCAGTGCATAGAATTTAAACTGAACGAGCATCGACGTTAAGCGCATTTGCGCCAAACTTTGATGCATCACTCAAAGGTGTGCAAATGAACACAATTAGTGACGTTGTTGACAGTGAGGTTGATAGTCTGATTTGACCTATTTCACCACTTGAACTGCACTCTCTCCGAACTGCAACACCGCAGTCTGTTGTTGCGTTTCCTTTTGTACAATCTCAATGCACGTATGAATGGAACGATCTGTCTGGAGGGCCCGCAAACAAAGGTTTTCACTGTACCTATTTGTGTGTCTAGAATAAGCCAATTTCTCGTCGGATCCGTGATGATAGTGATCAGTTTGTGAGATGGGCAGAGCAAGGGCCGGTAGATTTCAATTTTGATGTACGTGCTTATTACCGTTCATGGAGGAGTAAGGCTGGGATATTCATAAGAGGTGCTGAGGTTCTCGGAAGTGCTGGTGACGAGAAGGGCACTGGATAATGTAAGGTTCAAGGATCGCTGAAGGTACCAACGCAGGTAGATAATGTGGTATTCAATGTATTCAGTGTACTTGCCTTCAGTGGCAGAGATGGTCATGATACAATGACATAAAATAATGGTTAGACTGGAGTAGCTTCCAATTTTCTGTTCCCATAATAAAGAAGGGCGTGATAGCACTGGAGTCGATGCAGAGGAGATAAGCTAAGAAGTTGTACACGACGGAACATTTTAGATATCAGGAGGGAAGCTTGGGTTGTTTACTTGAAGCGTAAGAAGCATGCGGGGTTTGCATCGAAGTAGACAAAAATATGAGCAGCCCACATGAGTTCGGTTTTGGTAAACATTTCTCCACAGCAGGTGTATCTACTACGAAGGGCATAAGCTAAGTCTAACTGTAAGGTTCTGTGTAAATTAAAAGTGTTCCTTTTGTTCATTTCATTCTCATGTAACAGACTGAAGCAGAGACGCACTTGCATGTCTTCCAGTCTGGTTACCTCATTCCGTGTTCACAATGTGGTCTCCTCTACCCTGGAGAAACCAAACATAGTTTGGGTTATCGCTCAACCGAGCACTTGCTCTCAGTCCGCATGGTTGATCCTCAGCTTCCTGTTGCATTACACTTTAATTCTTAATCCACTGACATTCCGATGTTTCTGTTTGCAGCCTACTTCACCGCCATCTGGAGTTCTCACATAAATTGCAGCAACAACGTCTCATCTTCGCGACTGTCAGACAACCTTCTGGAATAAACCCTGAGATTCCAGTTTCGGGTGAACTGCCCTATCTTTGTTTCGCATTACTGATCTCTTCTCCATCCGTTTGTGTAAAACCCCAGATTAATGCCCAGTGCTCCCGTTCTTCATCTCTGATCTGTTTTAATCAATCTCCATATCGTCTTTGTCTGACACCCACCGCCAATCTCTGATTTTCAAAGAGGCGCCCTGACACTCCTGACCTTCTCTGAAGATAGGTGTTAACTGCTATTCCCCTACATATGATTATTGACTGGATGACTTCATCCAGCACTTTCTGCTTCTTATTCAAATGTTCTAACAATGTCTATCACGGGTGTCGCGCTGGGAAAAACAACGGGATTAAAATAGTGAAGCCACTTGATACCGATCAGTGTGTTACGAGTGCAGCGTGACCATAAGTCCAGCGAGTCTCTTTGCCGGGCTTGAGTCATCTTTCTGATGTTTTCATCCGTACAGGAATGCCTTTCTGATGTGCATACAAAATCTGAAGAATGCCTGTCAATCTCACCATCCCTCCCATTGTAAAACTAATCGGGACTCTGAGGTCTTCTTGCCTGTTTAGGTTGTATCACGTTGACTAGTGCATGCACCGTGCACAAAGTGCATCTTTCCTTAGACAGGTGATTGTTCATCGGTTTATTGGTGTCACATATTCTAAATACTTGAAGTTTTTTTTGACGTACGGGTATCAATTTGGGTTTAATATGAGCAACGCAGACTCGTTGGGCAGGAGGGGCCTTTTACCACGCTGTAAATGAAATTTTAAAAATAATTTGAATTTAAATTTAATTTAAGATCATTTCACGACGTCAGCACATTAGGGTAGTACAATGGAAAATCAATAACAGCATGCATTGCATCGAGTTACAGTTGCAGAGAAAGAGCAGTGCAGGTTGACCAGAAGGTGCAAGGATCATGACGAGGTCGGTCATGTGGTGAAAATGTCATCTTTATTGCACAAGAGGTCTGTTCCATAGTGTTCAAACAGCGGGAGAGAGGCGGCTTTTGAGCCAGGCTGTGCGACATTGCGAGATTTTGTACCACAGTCCCGATGGGTGGGGTGAGATGAGAGCATGTCCAGGGTGGTAGGGTCTTTCATTATGTTGGCTGCTTTACACAGGCAGCGTGAAATAAACAGGAGCAGTCAGGAAACATTTGTTGATACCGGAACGGCGCCAACGAATCGGATCGATGTGTTTCTGATGATCTGAGGAATGAAGACCTCAAAGGTGGTTCAGCAGCAGATGGATGTTAATTGTGGTCGTTGAAAGGTGTTGCATGTTGGGGGTAGAATAATGGTAGGACCTACACCATGAACGAAAAACAACATTGTGTTATTAGAGCTCAATCCCAGCTTTGATGAGGTATATATAATTTGTACACGGCCGTGCAGCCGTTAGCGTAACGCTATATCAGCGCCAGTGACCCGGTTCAATTTTGACAACTGTCTGTGAGGAGTTTGTACGTTCTCCCCGTGGCTGCATGGGTTTCTTCCGGGTCATCAGCTGCATGCGTCCTAACCCGACCGGACTTCCCAAAAGTTATCACCTCGCAGATTTTGCAATTAAATTGCATCTGCCAACGCTCCACCAACCTTTCTATCTGATCTGTATCCCGCTCAAGTGCGAGATTACCTTCCGATCTACCCACAGAGCAGCTTTTTGTACAACCCTCTTTGGAAAAGGAAGTTATGGGTTTGTTGTTGACGAATGATGCCGACCTTAGAGCACTCATTGCACTGAACGTGCAGACAGCTGGAGGTGAAGGAATCCTTAAGATGCAGTGACAATAATATTATAGAGTTCATCCTGCAGTGTGAGAGAGAGAAGCTGAAATCGGAGGTAACATTATTACAAATGAGTAAAGGCAACTACAGAGGCCTGAGGGAGGAGCTGGCAGGAGTTTATTGGAATGGGACCAAGACGGGTTGACTGTTGATTTGCAATGGCAGGAGTTTCTTCGAGTAATTGGGAGACACAGCAGAATTTCCTGTTAAGGAAGCAGAAGCACACTGAGGGGAGGATGAGGCAACGAAGGCTGACAAGAGAAATCAGTGAATGCACAAAAGCAAAAGAGAAGGCATGCAATATTACGAAAGTTCGTGGGAAGCTAAAGGATTGTGAAGAATTTAAAATCCAACAAAGGACAACTGAAAAAGCAATAAGGGAGGAGAGTATTACATACGAGGGTAAACTGTCCAATAATATAAAAGTCCCACATCCCCTCCCTCCATATTCCCATCAACACCCAACATTCTAATCCCACCCTCGTCTTCCTGCAGAAACCATGAATACAGCAGCCAGTGTAAGCACACCGTCCCCTCCTACATGTAACCATTAATCACTCACTGTCTACTCCTTCCCTCCGTTCCCTCCACATACCCAGTAATGACCGACCCAGTAGGATCCCACCTTCCCCACCATCCAGATCCCCGTTCAAACGACAGCCAGTAGAATCCCACCCTGACCTCCGTCCATGTACACATTAATGCCCCACCCAGTCTAATCCTGTCCTCCCCTGCCTCCACATACACATTAATATCCCATCCAGTATAATCCCATAATCCCACACTCTCCACTCAACACATACCCGTTAAAAACACAGGCAGTACAATCCCACCCTCCGCTCCGTCCAGGTACACTTTAATGACACACTCAGACTAGTCCTGCCCTCCCCTCCAACCACATACACATTAAATCCCACCCAGTGTAATCCCACCCTCCCTCCCTCTCTGCACATAACCTTCATACCCCAACCTGTATAAACAAACCTTCTCCTCCGTCAACCCACCCATTAATACACCACCCATTCTAATCCCACGTTCCCCTCAGACCACGCAGCCATTAATACCCCACCCAGTAAGATCCCACTCTCCTTCCATCTACTCCCCCATTAATATCTTAACCAGTATACTCCCGTCCTTCCCTCCCTCTAGATACCCATTTATACCCCTCCCAGGCTAATCCCACCAACCACCCCCAACACACTCACTAATTCCGCACCCAGTGTTATCTCGCTCAATCTGAAAACACGTGAATACCCCTCCAGTCTAACCCCACCCTCCACCCCATCCATCAATACCCCACCCGGTCTAATTTCACTACACCCTCCCTACACCCTGTAGTATCCCATCCTGTCTAATCCCAATCTCTCAACACTTTAATACCCCACCCAGTGTAAAACCACCCACCCGCACTCTCCACAACCTATAAAAACCCCCACACTCTAATCCAAACTCTCCACTCACTTCCCGCACTCTCTCATATCACTATCGACGTGGCACCCTCTGCGTCGGTCAGACCAGGCACAAAGTGGGAGACCTCTTCGCCGAACACCAGTGTTACTTCATCTATGGTCGTCTGGAGCTCCGGGTTGCCAGCTATTTGATTTTTCCTTCCCATTCCCCACACCGACGTGTCTGTCCTCGGCTTCCTCCATTTCCAGGGCGAGTCTGAACACTAAGCAGAGGAACAACCCCTCATATCCCGCCTGGGGAGTCCACAACCCCACACCATGAACATTCATTTCCCCAGCTTCAGGTCAACTGCTCCTCCCTCGGTCCCACTTCCCTCTCCCCCTCATCCATCCATTTGCTCCTACACCCAGCCCCCATCACCCTTTTTCTTTCCCTTCCGCCATACTCTCCATTGGCCCATCTCCCACACACCCCTCCCACTGGTTCCATTCCCCACCCCCACTCTTCCCACCTGCCCTCCCCAACTCCCCGATTTAGTTCCAAGTCACCTTCCTGTCCCATCATATTCCATCATCTTCAGCCAGATGTCGACTGTCCATTTCCCTCCATCGACTCTGCCTGACCCGCGTAGTTCCTCCAGGAGCTGGTTTGACACTCCCAGATTTTTTGGGCGATTTTAAGTTTTTCTATTAATTCCCCAGAGACCTTTCAATTTACTTTTGTTTTGTTATGTTGCACAATGCAATTAGGTTTTGTTCAGTTACCTTGGTAAATGTAAAGGGTTCGCGATAAACAGAATAAAAGTTACAAGGGAAGAAATCCAACAGAACTGGCGAGTTTAGTGAAAGCGGGAACCGAATGTTGGACGAGGACCGGATACCGGAGACAAGATGGGTGAACGGGGAGCTGGAAGCTGAGACTCCGTGGGTGGAGCGGGAGCGGTAACGGGGCATTCCTTGAGCGAACGGGGATCGAAAACCGGTGATTCGGTGGGTGGACAGGAAGCGGCAATCGGCGATTCGTTGGGTGGACGGGAAGCGCTAATCGGAGATTAGTTGGGTGGACGGGGAGCGTTAATGGGAGATTCTTTGGGTGCCGGGGAGCGGTAACAGAAAATTCGTTGGGTAGACGGGGAGCGGTAATGGGAGGTTCGTTGGGTGGACGGGGAGCTGCGATCGGAGACTTGGTGGGTGCACCAGGAGGATAGAAGTGTTACAGGACGGGTGGACAGGGAGAGGGAGCCGGAGACTCCGTCTGTTGACACGGGATCGGAGACCTGGTGGGTTGCAGGGAGGAGGAACCGGGGACTGCAGTAATCCCAAAAGCATCCATATCCTTTGGTGTCTTGGCGACTCGAGTACCTGTCTGAATGCCTCTTAAATGCAGTGATTGCCGCTCCTATGGCAGATACAAAACCCTTCCAAGCGTATAGAGAAACGTTCCTCTCCAATTCCCTTTAAAACTATTTCGTCTCATCTTCAACCGACGCCCTTTTCCTTTAGTATCCTCCGATACTGTAAAAGGATTTCACCTTCCACCCACCGCGTCTCCGCTCTCAGCTCTTCCACTTTGTGTAAATAACCTACCCCCTCAGTTCCCCTTTAATTGCCTCATAGAGTCACACAGCATGGAAACAAGACCTTCGGCCCAACTCGTCCATGCCGACTGTGTTGCCAGCGAGCTCTTCCAATCAGCTCGCGTCTGGCCCATTGCCCGCTAAGCCTCATCTCGGTGTACTTGTCTACATGGCTTTTAAACATCGCTAATTAGCTCAGATCAGCCACTATTCGCTGCTGCGGAGAATGTGCGAGGGAGGTCGGAAGGCCTGACGGCAGATCAGACACCTGGGCTAGATAGACTACACCCCAGAGTTCTGTAAAAGGTCTCTGGGGGGATTATGGGGGCATTAGTAGTGATCTTTCGGGAATCATTGCAGTCAGCGAGCGTCCCAGAGGAATGGACATTTGCAAATGTGACACCACTGACACGAGAGGGAATCAAAAGGCTGAAAACTCTTGGCCGTTCAGCCTGACCTTTGTGGTTGTTGAGACATTAGAGTCCAACATTAAGGATGGAATTTCGAAGTACATGCCAAAATCGGACGAAGTCAGCAGGGTTTCCGTCTGGGTATCTTTACCGAATTTGTGTTTGAATTTTTTGAGCAGGTAACAAGCAGGTGAGACAAAGGAGAGTCGGTGGATGGTATTTACATGGAGCTTCAGAAGCGTTTGACAAGATGCTGCACACACGGCAACGAAACAAGATCAGAACTAATGCTGTTACAGGCAAGGTACAAGCATGGACAGAAGATTGGCTGACTGGCAGAAGTCAAAGTGTGGTGAAAAAGTGGTATTTTTCAGGATGGCTGCCGGTGACTGGTGGAGTTCCGCAGTGGTCAGTGGACGGACTGCAGCTTCTCACAGTTTACGTTAACGATCAGGATGAAGGAACTGATGACATTGTGGCCAAGTGTGGAAACCATACCAAAATAGGTGGAGTGACAGATAGTTTCGAGGAGGCAGGGCATCTGCAGTAAGACTTGGACAGGTTTGGAGAGAGGGAACAGAAGTGACAGATGGAATACAGCGGATGGAAGTGTGCGGTTATGCACTTTGAAAGGAACAATATGTTGGCTATTTTCTGAATGGAGAGATAATTCAGAAATGAGCCATTCATTGTGAGTAGGGTCCTGGTTAAGGATTCCCTCAGGACTAACTTTCAAGTTGAATCGGTAGCAAAGAAGACAAATGAAATGTTGGCGTTCATTTCGGGAGGACCAGGAACTAAAGCAATGATGCACCTATGATGCTTCAGAAGGCGCTGCTCAGACGGAATTTGGCACATGGTGAGCAATTCTGGGCCCCATATCTAAACAAGATTGTGCTGGACCTGGAAGGGGTCCAGTGGAGAACCCGAGAATGAAAATAGGTCTGAAAGGCTTAACGTATTAGGAGTGTTTGATGTCCCTGGGCCTGTGCTGGAGGGAGTTCAGAAGGATGAGGAGGCATGTCATTGAAACCTACCGGATACTGAAAGGAGAGTCTTCGATCCGAGTGCACAGCCTCAGACTAAAGGGAAGTCCCTTTAGAACTGAGGTGTGGAGGAATTTCCTCAGGTAGAGGATGGAGAATCTATGGAATTTGTTGCCACAGACGGCAGTGGAAGCCAAATCGTTGTCTGTATTAAGGTGGAGATTGACTGGTTCTTGATTGGTAACGGGGAAAGGGTGACTGGGAGAAAGCGGGAGATTGAGGTTGAGAAACGGATCAGCCATGAGTGAATCGCGGAGCACACTATATGGGCGGAGAGGCCTAATTCTGCTATCATATCTGGTGTTTTGATCAACTTATCCCATGTCATTTGCCCCGTTGGATCAATATCCGGGCCGTTGGAGGACTATCACTAAATTGCCAAGAGACTTCATCTCCCGCGCTGCATTCATTAAACTGCTTTGTTACCTCCTCAAAACACTCAATTAAATTAGTGAGACAGCACTCCTTCCTCACAAAGCCATGCTAGCCATCTTCAATTACTTTCTGCCTCTCCAAATGTAAATGTATCCTGTCCCATAAAATTCCCTGTACGAAATCCCCTGCCATAGACATGTGCCTCATTCGGCGAACATAGTGACATTTTAGAATAGGTGATATTGTCAAAGGAGCTACAGAGTTTCTGCAGATTATGTCTGCACCTTGGGGAGACATACCTTGTACGGGTGAACGCGTCACAATGTTGATTCCAACACATTGGTCTCATGGTCGCTCGACGGTAGAAGTTGGATATCTGTACACGTTGATATTGTCTGGACTGAAGATGTTGAAAGATGTGCTGGTTTCGTAAATAATCAGACAAAATTCTCCGAGGAGCTGCAGCCGTCCCAAAACTGTGACCCAGTCCCATCTCGACCTCTGCTGCGGTCTGTGTGAACGCCGCACCTTCTCCCTCTAACTGCGGGTGTTTCCGCTGGGGCTCAGTTTGTTCTCCATCCCCAAAATCAACTGGTTGGTGGGTTCGTTGACCGATGTACATTGACACTCGTATGTCGGTGACTTGTGGCAAGTGGAGCGGCGGATAATGGAGCGCCGACGGGAATGTGAAGGAAATAATTAAAATCGGAGGTTTAGTTTTAATAAAGCGTCGTTGCTCGTGGGCGCGGCCCACGTGTGACAGGAGGTATGCTCCCGTGCTGTGTCTCTCTCCCGGAGACCCGTCCCTGGGTCGAACTCAGATATTTTGTTTATTTATAAATTGAATAATGAATGTGAGCGGATATTTCGCTGCGTTGATGAACTGCTCTCTGAACCTGGACTGAGTCACCCCATAAATAAACGTGTTGGTGCAGCAACTTAAAATCAGCAACATGACACCGGACTGTCACCAAATGTATCGGGAATAGTTGTAATTACTGCCATCCCCTCCGGCAATAGCATAGGAAAGGAAATCTACAACATGTACCTGCCACAGAAGGATGAAGCTGCCGGATATGGTAAAGCGTAAGATCACAGAACTCCTCCTGCTCTCCATCTCCGGGTCACTGCGGTTCTCCCCCTTGTTCTGACCACTCAGCCCCTTACGGACACGGATGGCCACTAAAATGTGTCTGACTGTCAGAGCGTTGAGCAACAGGATCAACACAAATGGAAGCAAAGGCGTGAGGACGGCAACCAGCCAATCATATCCCACCCATCCGGGATCCGTACAGAAGTTCGGCTTCGGAATACATTCCCAGGGTACATTGTTCATCACCCGCCCGGGTTGATAAATGAAGAAAATGGGGACATTTTTGAAACAGAACATAACGCCGGTTGTTGTCAGAACCACAGCCGCAGTTTATCCGGTGCAATATTTTGTTTTCAGCTTCTGGCAACAGATGGCGACAACACAATCAAAGGCGAAAGTGACGGTGAACCAGACAGAACAGTCGTTGGCTGCCACTCTTAGGGCAGAAACAACACTGCACACGGGGGTCATGTCCAGCAACGTCCCAGGGAAATAATAATAACTGATCCGCCACAGTATGACGTCAGCGACAATACTCAGTAGATCCGCCGTTTTCATGGCCACCAGGTATCTAGTGGTGCAGGTGGAGAGACAGCACTTTCCCCGGAACAGGATCACAATCGCCGCGGAATTTACTGGGAGAACAGAGTAAAGAATGCCGGCAATTACTGACTGACCGCTGTATGGGTCTCAGGGCAGAGAGTTCTGGGGTAAATGACAACCATCGCACTTTGGTTTGCGAGCAGCACAGGCCTTGATGTACAAAATGTGTAAAACTCGAATCGAAGACGCCGGAAACGCGCGGATTGTCGAAGAAAGTGAACGGCACCGGCAGAGCAGTAGGGTGTGGGAGAGAGGTGTTTTCAACGGATCGCAGCGGGGACTTTGGAGAAATCATTGTAAAATTGCAATCTTCCGCTATCCGACTATTTGTGGAAACCGAATGTCCCGCACCTTGCTCAACGATAGTGATTATCGCGTTCCCTTCCAGCCGAGTTCAAGCACACACCCCATCCTCCGGAGCCGCCGTACCACCGCTCCCTCTCCGTTTAATGGTTTTCCGGAAACGTGCTCTCCGTCTACTCCTCGAATCGTGGATTCCCGCCTTTCCCCCCATACACCGATGTCCAGGTTCCTGCTCTTCTTTCATACTCCGCAACTTCCATTGGCCGCGCGTCGAGGACCCACAGAGTCACAGAGTAACACATCACGGATATAGCCCTTCGGAGCAATGTGTCCACGACGGACACGGTGTTCGCTCACACAGTCCAAAATTATGCATTCATCCCTCATCCCTCTCAGCCCTGTCCCACCATTTACCTATACAATTGCTTCTTAATATGATATCTGTGTGTTATTCGGATCCAAATCATCTCCATAGATAACAAACAACAAAGGGTCCCAACACCGACCACCGCGGCACCCCACTAACCATACGACACCATTCTCAGAATCAACCTTCAACCACCAACCGATCCAAACATGAATCCACCAAACCAGCTCTCCCTGGATTCCATGGCACCAATCCTTCCAGATCAGCCACTCATGCGGAACCTTGTGGAAGGCCTTGCTAAAGTGAAATAGAAAACTTCCACTGCCCTACTGTCGTCAAAGATTTTGGTTACCTGTTCAAATAATTCTACGTATTTCGAAAGGCACAACATCGCATGCACACTTTTACAGATGCACTATAGAAAGCATCCTCCCTGGATGTATTACGGCTTGATACGGCAACTGCTCTGTCCAGGACCGCAAGAAACTGCACAGAGTTGTGGACACAGTCCGGCGCATTACGGACAACATCCTTCCCTTCTTGGACACCTTCTTTGTCGTGGTGAAACAGCCAGCATAATCAAAGACCTCACCCACCCGGGATATTCTCTCTTCTCTCCTCTTCCATCGAGTAGAAGATACAGGAGCCTGAGGCCACGTACCACCAGACTTAAGGACAGCTTCAACCCCACTGTGATATGACTATTGTACTGTTCCCTTATACAATGAGATGGACTATGACCTCACGATCTATCTTATTGTGACCTCGCACCTTATTGCACTGCACTTTCTCTGTAGCTGTGACACTTTACTCTGTACTGTTATTGTTTTTACCTGTGCTACATTAATTCACCTTCTACTGACACAAAGTAACTGCACAGCGTAATGAATCGACCTGTGCGATATGTTTGGAAAACAATCTTTTCACTGTACCTCGGTACAAGTGACAATAATAAACCAATAGCAATGCCGATACCAATAACAAAGCCTTGCTGACTCCTGATCAGACTCTTTCATTCCAAATGTTGGTAGACCCTGTCCCTCAGAACTCTTTCCACTACCTTCCCCACCACTGATATCAGGGTCACCAGCCTGTAGTTCCCTGGCTTGTCCTTGATCCGCTATCAAACAACTTCCCTGATATTGATCTGGTATTCTCTCTTGCTCGCATTTTGGATTGAGGTGGTCATCAAGAGAAGAGAAACAAATTTCTTCCACTGTGTATCATCTTCTTAAAAAAATCATGTCGACATATTGTTATGCGATTGACAGAAATAATTCAGATGGTGGAGACACTCTGTTCGACATCAATGTCCGAACCCCACCGGAGTAGCGAAACTTTACTGGTACACCGCCCACTTATTCCATCATACACCAGAACCAGAAATCACAGGAAGGGAAACGATACACAGCGGTATGAAGACCACTGAATATCAACACAAAACTACTTGCTTCAATCTTTGTTACATTTTGAGCCATACGTGTGCTGTGCCCCTCATAAGCAGTCGAGAACAATGGGGTTTTGCAGCTCGTATACCGGCTCACAGTCAGCACAATCCCACCGTGACAGATGTCTGAGTCAACATCTGCTAACGTATGGGTAAGGGAAGCGGAAAGCAGAGGATGGACCGTCGCGTGGCGGCCTATGTCCCTGAGCTGTAATCCATGGACACGGCATCACCTGTATTGAAGGGTCCCAGATCAGATACTTTGCACTTTCCGCTCTCAGCAGATGCTGCCTGATCCGCTGGGTGTTTCTGGTATTTCCCACTGGTGGGATTAAAGTGTTTAAATTCCAGTCGAAAGTCGGTGCAGATAACTCAGAGACCTGCCTCTTTTCGGGGTTATTCTAAATTGCTGCAGCATTTTTTCTGAATGGTTTGTTGCTTGTTTTTGCAGAGCGGAACATCGTCCGTCCTTTACCGCGTCCGACGACAAACGGACTCCACAGACAGCAACAGTGGATCTTAACTCCCTCTACACTTCATGGGTAATAGGGTGTGGAATCACTAAATCCCATGCAGTCCCTCCTTTAAATGTTCGGATTTACCGAGATTTCGACACTCCGTCTCAAACGTGAAGTTGTCCATGCTTTCCCGAATATCACTGGGCGTCCGTTCCTTCGCTCACTTCAAACTTGCTGTGTAATTTTTTAAAATGCTCTGGTACGTCTTTAAAAATTGAATTTAAAGCCTGTTCTGGTATTGATAAAGTACAACATCAAATTGCATGGAAAGGTTCGAGCGCGGTGGCTAATCGGAGCTTTATTTTACTGCAGCATTGCATTAATAAATCAAAAATGCGTGCTGTCAATCCATAAAAAAATCAATCCGTCTCCCCCTTATTCTACTCTGCATCTGTTTCAACTGTCGATTTATAATCAGCCGAGGCCACAGACTAAAGTGAAACCGAAATTGTGAACGAACAGGGAACTTACTCCCGATGTCTGCACGGCACTCACTGATATACAGTACCTGCATCACGGCGCTGTCAGTTGCTGAACGAAGCCAAACACCGCGCATACAACATTGCAAATGCTACTTTGCCTATGTTCTTACCAGGAACACCAACAAAGGCAATAATCAAGTAAAATATTTTCCTTCACTGTAAAATGTGGCAAGCATGTTGTTTGAGAATTAGTCTGTCTTCCAGCTTCCCGCAATCTCACTAAGGCAATCTCTGAGCCGATACATCTCCACGGAGGTAATTTATACTCTGAGGTGTTTCCGCTCCAACACACTGAGAATTCAAAATCGGTGGACGTTGTCTCTTTTAACACCTGGGGAAACACAACATTATGTCATTCGGGATAAATCCCAACTGGGATGAGGTGCGCACAGTTTCTGCTTAAATTGCAAAATCTCAAAGACGAAACAATGACGACCAGAGAAGTCAGTGCCGGTTGTTGCGAAACACTCTCAGACTCACATCGCGATTTCATTTTTGATTCTTGTTGACGTTGTCCATTATTCTTCTTCAGCGAATCTGTCATCATACTCCAATATCACACTATCCTCACAAGGAGGTTCTGTTGCGCTGTGGAGTTTTCTTCGGTTAGAGATCATAGAGATCACTCCAACAGAAAGTAAAAAAACGAACGGGTAGTTGGTATGGCACTGTCTTTTCCTGAACAATCTCAGGCGAATGGAGCATCCATTCCTACGCAGAGGCCAAACGAATGCAACCCGTAAAAGCAATTGAGATGCAGGCAGTCGCTGAAACAATAAACTAGCTCCCATCAAAAGCTACATCGGTAAAGCATCTAAATATACCACCATATACAAGACCCTGTAATTGGTACATAGATTTAAAATGACAGAGCATCTGCGATAATCGCGGTTGCTCCAAATATTTGATGCATATATCAAAGGTTTGAAAATGAACACAATTAGTGACATTGTTGATGGTGAGGTGGATAGTCTTGTTTGACCTATTTCATCACTTGAACTGCACTATCCCACAACTGTAATACCACATTCTGTTGTTGTTTCTCCTTTTGTACTACCTCGATGTGGTTATGAATAGAACGATCTGTCTGGTGTGAACCCAAACAAACCCCTTTATGGTACCTCTGTACATGTGACGATAATAAACCAATTGGTCGTCGGTGAAGTGATGAAATTTATCAGTTTGTAAGATGGGCAGAGCAAGGGCAGGTGCACTTCAATATCGATGAACGTGCTGATTCCCTTTCACGGACGAGTAAGGCGAGTATATTCACAAGGGGTAATAGAGTTCTCGGGAGTGAGGATGAATGAAGATAAAGACACGGTCATGGAAGTTTCATTGATCCCGAAGCCACCAAAGCAGATCGATAATGGGGTGTTGAATGCATTCCCTATACTTGCCTTCATTGGCAGGGAAGGTCATGACACAATAATATAAAAGAATGGTTAGCCTGGAGTAACTTATACGGTTCCCAGAATAAAAAGAAGGACGTGATTGCACTGGAAGGATGCAGAGGAGATTCAACAGTAAGGTGCACACGACAGACAATTTTAGATATCACGAGGGAAGTTTGGATTGTTTCCTTGAAGCGCAGGAGGCATACGGGACTTCGAAGTTTACAAAATTAGGATCAGAATACATGAGTGGTAGTGGTAAACATTTCTACATAGCAGGTGCATTCAATGCGAAGGACAGAGGTTATGTGTAACTGCAATGTTCAGTGTAAGTTGAATGATTTGCCTTTGTTCATTTCACACTCATGTAACAGACTGAAGCAGCGATTCATTTGCATCTGTTCCAGTCCAATGCATTGCATTCGGTGTTCATAATGTTGTCTCCCCTACATTATAGAAACTAAACGCAATGTGGGTGATCGTTCTCCGGAACACATGCGCTCAGTCCGCTCGGTCGATCTTCAGCTACTAGTTGTCTAACTCTTCCATTTTTAATCCACTGACATTCCGAATATTTTTTTCTCTGCTTCGGGCCAACTCCACCGCCACCGTGAAGCACAACATAAATTAGAGGAACAGACTTTCATCTGAGCTGTCTGATTCAATCCCCATATCGTATTTGTCTTACACCCACCGCCAAATCTGATTTGAAAAGAGGCGCCCTTACACTCTGCAGCCTGTTCTGAAGATGGGTGCTAATTTCCCCCCACATATTATTCTTTACTGGATGAACTATTTCAGCAATTTATGCTTCTAGTTCATCTTTTATACCAATCTCTATCTTGAGAATAACGGTGGGAAATATAATGGGGTTAAAATATTTAAATCACAAGGTACCAATGTGGGCGTCACAGGCTGTGAGTGACCACGTGTCCAGCGAGTCTCTCTGCCGAGTTTGAGTTATCATTCTGATGGGATAACCTGCACAGGAATGTCTTTCTGAGGTGCAAATATTATCTGTAGAAAGCCTGTCGATCTTACAACAATCTTTCCCAGTGTAAAAACGTAACCGTGCCCACGATGTCTGCCTGCCCCTATGAATTTTGTATCCCGTTGTTTGACGCATGTTCCCGTGCACAACCCGTATCTCTCATTGGATTGGTAATTGGTCATTGGTTTATTATTCTCACGTATATCAGGACACAGAGAAAAACTTTTTTCTACGGACCGTTCATGTAGAACATTTCACGACATAAGTACACCGAGGAAATAATGTGCACGGAATGGTCTGTCATGTGGAGTACAATTTTGATAAATGCGGGGTCATCCATTTTAGAACGAAAAATAGAAGATCAGATCATTATTTAAATAGTGAAGGATTGCGTCATATTGTTGTGCAGAGGACTTGGGAGTGCTTGTCCATGAATTACAAAGTTAGCTTTGTAAGGGCAACATGTCATCCAGCAGGCAAATAGAATGTTGTCCTTCATTGCGAGAGGGAGTAAATTAAGAGCAGAGAGGTTCTGCTGTAACTGCACAGGGTACTGTTGAGGCCGACCGACTGGACAAGAGATCATACTGGACCTGGTACTAGGCAATGAGCCTGATCAGGTTTCCGATCTCTTGGTGGGAAAGCAGTTTGGAGATAGTGACCATAACTCCTTGACCTTTACCATAGCCTTGGAGAGGGACAGGAGCAGGTGATATGGGAGGGTAGTTAGCTGGGGGACAGGGAATTATGATGCTATTCGGCAGGAGATTGGGAGTGTAACTCGGGAACTGATGTTCTTGGGGAAGTGTATATCGGAAATAAGGTCGATGTTTAATGAATACTTGCAATGGGCTCCGGATATGTTTGTCCCATTGAGACAGAGTGAGGATGGTAGTGTGAAGGAACCGTGGTAATAAGCTTACCTATGGTTCATAAAGCATGGCTTATACAGGGCTCAGGAGAGCTACAAGTTAGCCAGGGGGGAGCTTAAGAATGGATTTAAAGAGCGATAAAGGGGCATGAGTTGTCCTTGGCGAGTGGGATCAAGGTAAACACCTTGGTACGAACAACCAGAAAAACACTCAAGAAGCTTGTCAACAGGTGTTGTGACTGTGACTGAGTCACTTGCAGATTGGAGGTGAAAATTTATGAAGGTCTTTACAGATCATGGAATGCAGACATTCTCTTGAGTCAACTCTTATTGGAGTCTCCCCAATCTCAAAGGGCATTAATTTTAAGAACAAACATAATAGCAGGTGATTCAATACAACTTCTTTCTGACTTCACCATGGAAGCTATAGAAAGGGTGCAGAGGAGATTTTCAAGGATGCTGCCTGAATTACGGAGTATGCCTTATGAAAGCAGGTTGAGGAAACTCGGTCTTTTCTCCTTAGAGAGACGGAGGATAAGGGGGAACCTGATAGAGTTGTATAAGATGATGAGAGGTATTGATCGGGTAGAGAGTCAGAAGTTTTTCCCCAGGGCTGAAATGGTTGCCACAAGAGGACATAGGTTTAAGGTGCTGGGGAGTCGATATAGAGGAGATGTCAGGGGTACTTTTTTACTCAGAGAGTGGTAAGTGCGTGGAATGGGCTGCCGGCAACGGTGGTCGAAGCAGATACGACAGGGTCTGTAAAGAAACTTATGGATAGGTACATGGAGCTGAGAAAAATAGAAGGCTATACGTAAGCCTTGTAATTTCTAACGTAGGGACATGTTCGGCACAACTTTGTGGGCCGAATGGCCTGAATTGTGCTGTCGGTTTTCTATGTTCTATGTTATACGTTCTGATCGCTACAACGACACCAATTAGTTTAATATGTTTCGTCCGATGAATGGTTCCATGGACTCACTCGTTGACAATGGGAGTACAATGTCACTGACAAGGTTTCTCTCAATGTTCGAAGAGGTTTCGTGGGACAAAGTATGTCACATGAATTCTCTGAAAAACTTCTGAGAATGGAGACGTCAGTCACCCTAATTTAGTGTTGCGAGAACTGATTCTGGGTATATAAATATCCGTTTATAAACAACGCAAATATGTATATGGCCATGTTTGATGAGCTAAGTGACAAAACAAGTCTATTCTTGAACCTTCCTTGATCTCAGTCACAATTGTGTAAGATTATTATAATGAAGAGGTCTGATTCCATAGGTTTAATGCAGCCAAAGTAACATCAGAGATTGTCTTAAATTTGTCTAGTGCAAGAAAAACAGTCTCACGATAATGTCAGTTCTTGCAAACCACATCTTCTGAGAGGAGACTGTCTGGAGGACTGTAACCTGTGCTCTGTAGACAATACTGTTTGCTTACAAAGCGGTCCATTTAATTTCAAAACTGATTACTGAGCAGGATTTCACACTCGTGCCTGGGTTGTCGAAGGAAGTGCAGAGTAAGTTCCAGGACCGTTAGGTACACAGGGATCCTGAGGTGCAAGTCCATAGCTCCCGAAGGGTAGTAACACAATGGGGGAGAGTATGAGAGAAGGCTTCCGGCGAACTTGACTTCATCGGTCTGGGCGCTGAGCATAAAACTTGTCAAGTCATACTGCAGCTGTATAACACGTTGGTTCGGTCACATTTGGAAAATTGCATGCAGTTCCAGTCGCTGCAACACGGGAAGGATCTGAAGGCTTTGGAGCCGGTGCAGAAGAGGCTCACTAGGATGATGTCTTGATTAGCGGGTGATACCGACTCTCAGAGGTTGCACAAACTTGCATTGTTTTCATTGCAGAATCGGAGAAGACTGCGAATTGATAAAAGGACACGATAAGTACCAGAGTTGATTGTCGGTGTCCTGTTTTTCCCGAAGTGTTTTATACTAGATTTAAGCTGACAGAAGAAATGACTAAAAGATGTATGTGAGGCATATTGTTTTTTACACAGAAGGTGATACGACAGCAAGGTTGAAGATGCACTCAGACGGACACATTAACAGGCAGGGAACGGGGTGATGTTGACCATGTGCGGGCAGGTTCGATGAGTTTAATCTGGGATCATGGTCCGTACAGACATGGTGGGCCGACCGGTCTGCTCCTGTTCTGTAACTTTTTTTGTTCTGTTACGTTTATAACAAATCAGAGGCGGCAGCGTTTCTTCTCTCTGAGCGCCGTGACGTTCCTCCGGAAAGGTGATGAGAAATCTATTATCTGAGGGCAAAAATAGATCCATCCCAGAAACAAACAGAGCGTGAACAGTTCCCTGGCTTTCTGGAACCGGCCGGTGCTGGGATGAGTTGAAGATACAGTTAGGTGAGCCGCAATTATACTTGGTGGCGAGGCAGAGCGGAGGGCTGCTTTAGTCCGAGGCGAACCTTTAAACTAATTCATCAACCAATGGACAAAGGTTGCGCAGCTGAATGAAATACCAGGAAGACAGAAGCCCCCAGAAGGCCGTGGCATTTGGGATTGTCTTACTGAATGAATGGGATTGAAGGAGATGAGCCAAACAATATGAGGTGGACAGTCGGGTCTGATAGTGTTTGAAACAAACCCCACTCAGCCCACCCCCCCCCCCCAAACCTTGCCGGAGGAATGCCGCTCAGAATTTGCATCACTTGGTATCGTCAGAATTTCCAATCTTTGGAGATAGTCCGGTAATAATCTGAATTAAGCAGGAACTGTCACAGGGGTTTTCACTTAGCTGACGTAATTGGTTTGTTAATAATTTTTAAATCTTTATTTTTAACGTCCTTGAACCATACTGTCCCCGTGGAGATGGTAACTGATATAAAAACCGTCAGGAATGTCCTGCCTCGGCATTTCATTCCGTCAGATTATCTGGAGCAGACGGGGTCTCGTCGCTTGACAGAGACAATGCTGGACAGATACAAGGATGTTGATAAAATATTGTACGTGATCATTGCTGTCATTGGAGTTCCCGGTCAGTGAGTAGAGCAATTCATGTTTTGTATCTCTGTGTTTTCACTTGGTTACGATCATGTAGGAAGCTTCCCAATTGACGACAGTAATACCAAATGAAAGTCAGTGTTAAAAACTTTCTTATGGAAATATTCTTCATTTTTCTCGTCTTGGGCTAACAGAAAATAAAACTATTATCCCCTTGAAATTAAGGAATCCTCCAGAATTATGTTCTTGCGTTGAATAGAATTTAGCCAGAGTGTCCTGGTGGTCAGGACAGGCAGCTCTCCGAGAGGGTGTGACTGGGGGGAGGAGGAGGATGGAATTCACATTATGAAATTCACAGTTTCTGAGTTATTGATCAAAGTTAACATCTGTTCTCGTCAGCGCATCTCACTATGGAGTCGGATTCCACCCCTTGTTGGTCAATAGTTGGAGCCGATCAACGGCACCAGTGAGCACGGATCTACCGGCGTGTGTTATTGTTGAACTGAACTCACTGCAGAATTGATCCATCAAGGGAGACGCTCTGCTGCCGGATACTAAGTCGTGTCAGCTTTCCCCTGAAACCCTTCATCGGTCTCATTAAGTGTTGAGATACCAGACCCCTTGTTAAACGCGGCGGGTTAAGGTTAGTCTGTGAAGGCAGCTCATTAAACACGATGAGCAGAATTAACTGTTGAAGACCATTCCACCGCTTTTTGAGGATGGCAACCCTGTCTCCTCCCCGCCGTTTACCCACCTATCCCCTGACGTCGTCTCCCCTGGTCACATTTGGATCCGGTCCGACCTTCTTGCATTAGGAGCCACGTACCCACTCAAATATTTCTGTTTTTTAGCTGAAAAGAGAGCCTAGGTTCAGACCCGAAGAATGTGTTCAGTAATCCTCAGTGTCTGTTCTCTTTCTTCTTCAATGTAGTGACGATTGTGACCCTGTCCCGGGGAAAGTGCGGCCTTTCCACCTGCACCACTCGCTACCTGGTGGCCACGGCAGTGGCGGATCTACTGTTCATTATCACTGAGGCCATTTTGCATCAGATGAATTATCATTACTTCCCGCTGAATTTCCTGGACACATGCCCTGTGTGCAGTATTGTACTTGTGCTGACTTATTCCACCACCGACTGTTCTGTCTGGTTCACCGTCACTTTCACCTTTGATCGGTTTTCCGCTATCTGTTGCCAGAAGCTGAAAACAAAATATTGCACCGGGAAAACTGCGGCTGCGGTTCTAGCAACAACCGGCGTTCTGTTGTGTCTGAAAAACTTTCCCATCTACTTCGTGTATAAACCGGGAAGGGTCATCAGCAATGTACTATGGGGCTGTGTACCGATGGATAGTTACTACACTGAACCCGAGTGGGTGGGATTCGACTGGTTCGATACGGTTATAACTCCATTGCTCCCTTTCGCTGTAATCCTGCTGCTCAACGCTCTGACCGTCAGGCATATTTTAGTGGCCAGTCGGGTCCGTAAGGGGCTGAGTGGTCAGTGCAAGGGGGAGAACCGCAGTGAGCCGGAGATGGAGAGCAGGAGGAGGTCTGTGGTTTTACTCTTCACCATCTCCGGATGCTTCATCCTCCTGTGGCTAACAGTGGTTGTAAATCACGTCTATTATCAGATCAAAGGAACGGTAGGAGATTTGAATTCTTCTGAAGTAATCTTCCACCGTGTCGGATATTTGCTGAATAATTTCAGCTGCTGCACGAACACATTTATTTACGCCAAGACACAGTCCAAGTTCAGGGAGCAGGTGAAAAGCGCGGTGAAATATCCGGTCACCTTAGTGCTTCAGTTCATTAATAAAGCAGCGCACTGAGCACCTCCCAGAGGCGGCCACAGGGCCTGCAGCCCCGGATCCAATTACTGTCTTTCACTGCCTGATCTTTCAGCTGTCACTCTCGGGCGGATTATCCCATCGAAGGCCAGCTACGCGACTTCAAAAAAATCACAGCGATTCCTTTCATATTTCCGAAATTACTCCATCTCCCTCCACAGTGAGGGCCGTATGATATAAGCTCCAGGCCGGGATCAGTATTTCCGATCTCCCTCCGCGGTAGGAACCGGGTTTTATGGAAACTTCGCCCTGGGACCAGTAGTTCTAATGATCCTCCGCAGTGAGTCACCTGGTTTCTCCTTCCCTGGGTCCGTCTCCGATCTCTCTCCTGAACATAGCGCTCCCTGTACAAACTTCCCCTGCGACCAAATGTCTGATCCACTTTCATTGCCTTCGTCCGACTTTTGCAAACTCCATCATCTCAGTTGCCCAACTCCTACTTTGGTGCGGTCCTGTTGGTAAAACCTTTCCTCGCACCGGTTGGCTGATCTCTCTGCGAGTGTGGCCTGCCTAGTATAATCTAAAGCCGGAACAGGTTGTCCGATCCCATTGCCAGGGGTGGTCTTTCTGGAGCCACATTGCCCGGAACCGTCCTCCAATCTGGTACAATACTGCCCGACCCCACCCCGCCCGCGGACCGTTTGTCCGATCTCCCTCCAGAGTGTGGGCCATCGGCTGTCAGTTTCCCTTACCGGTTGTCCGACCTCCCTCCAGAGTGTGAGCCATCGGCTGTCAGTTCCCCGTCACCAGTTATCAGATCTCCCCCAGAGTGTGGGCCATCGGCTGTCAGTTTCCCGTCACCAGTTACCAGATCTCCCCCAGAGTGTGGGCCATCGGCTGTCAGTTTCCCTCACCGGTTGTCCGACCTCCCTCCAGAGTGTGGGCCATCGGCTGTCAGTTCCCCGTCACCAGTTACCAGATCTCCCCCAGAGTGTGGGCCATCGGCTGTCAGTTTCCCGTCACCAGTTACCAGATCTCCCCCAGAGTGTGGACCATCGGCTCTCAGTTCCACGTAACCAGTTACCAGATCTCCCCCAGGGTGTGGACCATCGGCTGTCAGTTTCCCGTCACTGGTTGTCCAATCTCCGTGCCGAATGTTGTCCACCTCTTTTAACTAGTTCTGGCCGACATTTATTGTGGAGACTAAGATCGATCCTATCGATTTAACAACCACTTTCAGCAGCTCCTATTTCATTAAATTGTTTCCAAAGTTAAACAGTGCAGACCCCTCCCCCTCCCTTTCCGCACACCCACGTCCCGTGCGCCTGTGGAATAAATGGGTAGCTGCAGGACACGAAGCGAGTGACTCTTTGACAGCAGATGTACCCCTTGTCTGAGGGACTTCTCAGAGGCATAGATTGTCTGATCATTGTATATCACCCTCGTGGGGAGCAGTGTGAAGGGAGGAGGGCGAAGGGAGGAGGGTAAAGGGGGAGCGGTGTGAAGGGGAGAGAGGGAGACCAAGAGCTAATAGTGTGATGGGTGCGAGGGGGTTACAAGGCAACTAAATAGTGTTTGGACGAATAGAAGATGAAGACAAAGCGGGAGAGATGAGACGAGAGTGAGAGGTGGCAAGTGGTATTGGAAGAATGAACGGGAATGGGAGGGGAGGAAAGTACAGACAGGATTGAAGGCGAGAGAGGGAGAGAGAGAGCAGTACAAGCGAAAGGGAGGGGAGCGGGGCAAGGAGACAGTCCGGGTTCGGTGGCGAACGCGTGCGGGCAGGGAAAGGGTCAGAATAGAGGGATCCGAGGATACGGTGAGAGAATGACGGGAAACTGACAGTCGACGGCCCACACTCTAGAGGGAGATCCAGGTGGATAGAAGAAAGAGCACGGTCTTGGAGGGAGCGGGCCGGAAAGCGGGGAGAGAGGCCGTGAGCGGGAGCAGAGGGAACAGGGTTGAAAGAGGGGGAATGCTGGGAATAGAGAAGGTGGGGTGAGGGAATGCAGTATTGGTGGGGACTGAGGCATGCCAATCCTACCTATCTTTCCTGCCTGCCAGAGTGTACGTTAGTGTCCGCACATGGTGGAGGACGCCGTGTGACTAATGAAGGTGAATAGCTGGAAAATATCCGGGTAAGCACATGTCCCAGTGTCGTATAGTCAGCAGATAGGAAGGTAGTGGTGCTGTGTTGGGAGTATGTGTGTGCACTCCAGACGCGGGAGCGTGAGGCCGTTGTTGGGCGGGTGTGTACACTCCAGATAAGAGCATACAAAGGCGGTGTGAGGACGTTATGTACACTGCAGACGTGAGTACACCGCGGGGAGTTATTGGGAGGCTGTTTCCACTGCAGACACGGTATTGTGAGGGTGTGTACACTCGATGCACGGTATGGGGGGAACAATGCTAAGAGTATGTGCACGCTGGAGGCACGAGTACAGGGAGTGTTGGAAGGTTTTGTGCTCTTCACACGCGTACACGGCAGATGTCCTGGCGCCTGGAGGGCCTTCTAGAACATGGACACCTCGGGGCACAAATGCATGGTTCCCTGAAAGTGAACACACACGTAGACAAGGTGGTGAAGAAGGTGTTCTGCACGCCTACCTTATTCGGTCAGGACAAAGAGTACATGAGTTAGGACGTTATGTTGCAACTCTGCAAGGCGTTGGTAAAAACCACACTTGGAGTATTGTGCGCTTCTCTGGTCGCCCAGCTACATATAGGCTGGATGTCATTCAGCCGGAAAGGGTGCAGAAAGGATTCACCAAAATGTTATTGGGACTATTGGGCTTGGCTATAAGGAGAGGATGGATAGGTTGTGATACGTTTTCCTTAGAGCGTCAAAGGTTGAGGGGTGACGTTATAGAGGTATGTAAAATCATGAGGAGAGTAAGTAAGATGAATCCTAGCCGTCTTATTCCCAGAGCGGGAGAGTCTAAAACTAGAATACATACATGTACGGTGCTAGAGGAAAGATTGAATGGGTTTTGAGGGGAAGCTTTATCAAACAGAGCGTGGTAGGTAGGAGGAACAAACTGCCAGAGCAAGTTGCAGAGGCGGGTACAAATGCAATGCTTAAAATACATTTTGACAAGTACATGGATAGAAATAGTTTGTATGGATATTTGCCAAACACAGAAAAATGAGACAGGTTTGGATATCTGAGTTGGGCCGAAGGAAATGTTTCCGTGATAAGTCTGTGACGATGTGGTTGGCGTGTTTACACTTCAGACGCGAGGGGGCAGTGTTTGGTAGGTATGTACACCCCAGACATGAATGAAGAGGAGCAGATAATTCGGAGCTGGACGAGGACTTGAATAGAAAGGGCACAGAATGTTCTGGACCAGATGCTGTAAAAGGCAATAGTACTATCAAACGGCGAAGTCGCTTATTCCTCGTTCCCCCCTCTCTCCTCTCTCTCTATCACTCTCTCTCCCTCTCCTCTCCCCCCCCCCCACCCACCACCGTCTCTCTCTCCTCTGTCTCTTTTTGTACATTCTCGCTCTCTGATTTATTTTTATAAATGGCGGATTACAACACAAAATGCTCAGTTTCTGGTACTAAACCATTCATACGAACCTGAAAACATATTAAAAGATTGTTGTGAGTCTCAGCGAGGTGGATCGACAGATGGGTAGACAAAGCAGAATTGTTAAGTTCGAGTGAGGTTGCGATTCTGCGGTCGCGGGGTAAATGTGGGGCGTCTCCGGTCAAAATGTATAAACAGGGGATGTTTGAGGATGATACATCTGCAGAAATTAATAAAGGGACAGGTGTGGGGCACTCGGCTCCTCACGCCTGGTCATAGCTGATCTGCCCAACACCTCATCTCCTTTTTTGTGTCAGTTCTCCAAAGCTCCAGATTATCCGATCTTACCAAAATGTATCTCCGTCTTCTTTAAATACCACAAACTGTCTCGCCTCCAGGACGGTCGAGGGTGAATAATTTCAGAGATTCATCATTCTTTGCAAGAAGAAATTCCCACACACTTCGGCTCCAAGTGCCCACCCCTTGTCCTGTAAAACATTTCTTCGTTTGAGACGTTCGCACAGGTTTAAACATCTCGATATTTATCCTGTCGCTTCCTCTTCTCTGTTTGAGAAAGATCACACATAATTCTTATAAACTCTGAAGAATATTGATCTAATTTAAATACCGCCCGTGACAGGACAACCCCCCCAGACATTAGCCATGCAAATCTCAGAGAACAGCAGGCCAGCAACAGCATGTCTGGGAGGTCAGGGTGCAGCAATGGCGATGGGAAAACGGAACCACTGATCACAGACACATGACTTACAGTAGAAACGGACAGTTCTGATGTCGACTGAGCATTCCATACTGACCCCTGCAACGTGCCCAGAGGGAATATCGGTTGCTGTTGCTCAAGTTTGCTTCGTATCTCAGTGTAATAGTGTCAGCTGTCACAGCCACTCAGGTCACAGTGGGTGCAAGAGTGAGAATTCAAGCAGCAGGCACAGTCGCGCACCAGAGTCGTTGTTGTTTCACAGCGTCAGAGCCATAGGTTCATTCCTGTTGGAATTTGTCTGTCTCTCTGTGACCAGATGGCTTTTCTCCGGGTGCTCAGGTTTCCTCCCACAACGCTGATACCTGCAGGTTGGTAGGTTAATTGGCCGCTATAAATTGCCACTTGTGGTCGAATCTAGATGCATTGATGAGCATGTGGGGAGATAGTTTAAAAGTATGAGTGTAAATGGTGGTTTTGTGGTCGGCATGCACTCGGCAGGCCGAAGGTCCTGTTTTCATGCTGAGTGACTCGATTCATTCAACGAGGAATCTCGGAGTAACCGTTGGAATTCGGATAAAACGGAACGCAAGTGCACGACAAATCCATCTGTGCTTCTTTCTCTGTGTGTTTTCTCCAGTGTAGAGGGGCCCACTGTCTCAGCATCTGGTGCAGTGTTTTGGAAGAAGTACAACTGAATCACTGCTTCACTGGGAAGCAGTGTTTGAGTCCCTGGATGGTGGGGATGGATGAGTTGAAAGGACAGTGGACACTGGTTTGACGTGCTGGGGAGTAGGTACAGAGGAGATGTCAGGGGTAAGTCTTTTCACTCAGAGAGTGGGGAGTGCGTGGAATGGGCTGCCGGCAACGGTGGTGGAGGCGGATAGGATCGGATCAACAAAGATACTTTTGGATAGGTACATGGAGCTTAGAAAAATAAAGGGCTTGGGTAAGCTTAGTAATTTGTAAGGTAGGGAGATATTCAGCACAACTTTATGGGCCGAAGAGCCTGTACATGCTGTAGGTTTTCTACGTTTCCATGATTCTATGTCAGTGGTTGCACATCCTGCAGTTATGTGGGTAAGTTCCGAGACGAGGGGCATGGTCAGCAGGTACGGGTGAGCAGACTAGGAGGTCAACGGAAAGATCCCTTCAAAACAGGGCGGGGAATAGGTGGCGTTATTCTGGATCAGGATTGTTTTCTGACTCTGCACGTAGAGTCTGCCCTGCTGGCTTTCATCTTCATAACAACACATTACACAGACACAGAGGCACAATGCACCCGTTACTGACTCCCCCCCCCCCTTAACCCATGAAAGCGCAACCTATCAAAGCTTTTCCCTTTGGTCGTGGGTCTCATTTATCACCTTGTACCCCGACTGCAAGAGGAAACTAAAAGAATATGTATCAGCCACAAAAAATGAAAAATAAATCATTGCTTTAAAATAAGTTGAGGAAAGCTTTTTCAGTTTTCCCCTTACCTCTTCTGTTTATTTGTCCCACTATGTCCATCAACTCTCTCCTTCACTGCTCCTGCCCCGATACCCCTTACATTTGATCCATGAGTTCCAGCTCGCTCTCTCCCGGATCCAGGTGTCACGGTTCCTGCCTATAGACGGACTGGAGATCCATTCGTTCTGCCTCGTGTGCGGCAGGTATGGCAGGAGCATTGTTCATCGCGGCTCCCTGCCCGAAGTCAACAACCTCTCCGTCCCCCAGCCTGAACATCCTGACCTGCTGCAGAAGGTCCGTGTCTGTACTGATTGTTTTCTCGTAACGAGGAAAGGCGACAGGAGACGGGGGAAGTTTCCAGCCATTACACTGACGGCTGAGACTCGGTCCCTTGTGGTCAGGATAGTCCAAGGAGAGCAAAGGAGCTCGGTAACTGAGCCGGAACTGGGACACTCCAGGACTTCCTGTTGTGAGCTGCTGGTTGAAACAGCCTGAAACTGTAGATACCATTGCAGTCTAGGGGTCTGCGGTGCTACATACAGAAGCGCCACCATTCAGCTGTCATGGCGGCGAAGGTCAGGCGCTGGGACCCGTCGTTGTGGGAGGAGAAGGAGAACTTCCTGCAGGAGACGTGGAGAGGAAATGTGAAGAGTGGACGAAATAGACAGGGTCTCACCGTTTGAAGAGTGGCGGAGTGTTTGTGGGATTGAGGGCAGAGGGAGAACGTTGCGAGCATCGAGAAGGTGCAGCACAGTCCACACTGTGGTCTCTGACCCACAATGGAGGTGGACTGTATCCCTCAATATGGGAGCTCAGTGTTGCGCAGTAAGAGAGGATTGTCTCCCAAAGTGTGGGGTGTCCCTGTCCCAGAGTTCGGGGTGTCTGCATTCCACCGTGAGGGATGCTTGTGTCCAAGAGTTTGGGGATACTGTGGCCCAGAGTGCGGGGTGTCTGTGTTCTGCAGTTTTGGGTGTCCATGTTTCTCTTCGTGGCATATCTCTGTCCCGCAAAATGGAGTGATTGTCTCCCACACTGTGACGGAGCTTTCTTCCAAAGTGTAGTGTTCTATGTCCCACAGTGTGGGGTGTCTGTGTCCCACAGTGTGGGGTATCTGTGTTCTAAAATGTCGGGCACCTGAATAATAGTGTTGTTACCTGTGTCCCAGAAAGTGGGATATCTGTGTCCAACATTGTGGGATATCTCCGTTACACACTTGAGGTTTTGCCTGTCCCACTCGGCAGGGATTCTCTGTTCCAAGTTGTAGGGTATCTCTGTCCAAAAGTGTTGGGACTCGGTGTTCCAAAATGAAGACTGCATATCTTCCACAGTGCAGGGGTTAGTTTCGTCAGTCATGTGTCCAGTGTGGTGGATGTGTTCCAGGTAATGCCTTTGAAAAGTTCCCACATGTGAGGGGTCAAAATCTTTGGAACTCATGGGATGCAAGGCAAGCTGGTAACATCGGTTCAAGTTCGATTTGTTGATGGGATGCGGATGTCGTTTTTGTGTCTGGAGGTCTGTGACCAGTAGTCTGCATTGGAGCACCTTATTGAAGAAGGTCTTCGTCGACTCCAGAGTGATCCGTTGGCAAAATGTGCAGGACAGTAATGGATGTAATTTGATCCTGATAAGTGTGAGGTGATGCACTTTGGGGGAACTAATAAAGATAAGGCAAACACAATGGATGGCAGTGCCCGAGGGGTTACCGAGGAACAAGACACTTCGGTGCACAACCTCAAGTATCCCTGCAATCAGCAGCTTGGGGAGATAAAGTGGTGCAGAAGGGATACGGGATAGCCATGGCATAGAATAAAGAGCAGGGAGTCATGGGTATATATATACATACCATTGATTGGGGCACGGCTGGAGGATATCTGCTGGCACTTCTGCTCACTACTCATGGTCAGCAAGGTCATGATTGATCTGGAGATGTTGCAGGGACATCAGCTCGGATATTGCCTGCGGTGGTGTATTTCAGTTGTGAAGAGAGATTGGACAGACTGGGCTTGGTTTACCTTTGAGCAGAGGAGACTGCGGGGGTCCGCCAGAGTTGTGTTAACTTCTGAGTGAAATGTTTTGGACAGATTACGCGAAGCTTTGCTTCATAGAAATGTTGGAAACACGGGGCATGAGTTCACGGTAATGGATAAAAGGTTTTGGGACGCCTGAGGATTTTCTTTCACCGAGAGCGTGACTGGAATCTGGAATGCGTTGCGGGAGGGTGTGGTGGAGGCAGAGACACCTAAAACATTCACGTATAGCGTCTACCACCTGAAGCAATAGGGTCCGGCGCTGTCAAAAGGCAACTTCTTGGGAATATAGAAAATAGTAGAAATGCCAGGAGGTCGAAATCCAAAGATAAAATGCTGAAAATACTCAGCAGTTCAGACAGCATCTGTGCAGAGAGAAATGATAAACTTTTCATGTCTGGGACACCTCGTCATAACAGGGAGAGAGAAACTCCTATTTAGTCCAGGAAGCAGGAACGACAGGGACGGGAGAATGGGAAAAACCCATGGAACTGCTTGGATAGTGTGAGACCAGATGTGTTAAGGTGAGCATGAAGGAGGAGCATTAAGGTCAGATAAGGTTCTGGAAACATGTTGCCAACAGTGCGTAGGTAGTGAATGTCCAGCAGGCCAGATTATAAACTTCAATTGGAAAAGAAAAGCCAAACCAAAAGTATGACAAACGGAAACGACCGGTTCTGGAACAAACAGAAAGAGGGAGAGAGTTACTTCAAGTTGGTGAATTGATATTGAGCCCCGATATTACTGCTAGTTCTAAGGAGGGGTCCCGGACCTGGAACATTGACTGTTTCTCTCGTCAGAGACACGGCCTGATCAGCTGAGTGTTTACAACATTTTTTTTCACTTCAGATATCTCGCTTTTGTAGTTACCTTCATTTTCATTTGATGTTCCCCAGCAATCGGTTGAGTGGCTGATTCTCTCTGTCTCTGTCTCATTCTCTCTCTCTCTCCTCTCTCTCCTTCCCTCTCTCTCTGTCTCACACACTCTTTCTCTATCTATCCTCTCTCTCTCCTCTCCCTCCCCCTTTTTGTCTCTCTCTCCTCTCTCTCTCTATCTCGTACTTACTCTTACTCACTCACTCTCCCTCCTTTCTCCGCTCTCTCCCACTCCTCTCTCTCTCCCTCCCTCTCTCTGTCATTCCTACCCTTTCTCCCTCCAGATTTTCACACTGTGGCTCCGGCTGCGCCTCCAATGGTCGATCTGACTCTCGCCGCTGGTGCTGCTGCTCCTGTGCAAGATGTCTCCCATAGCCGGTCGTGACGGTGGCGGCGATGGGGTCCCTGTGATTCCGGCCGATACCTGTCCCTGCTCGACTCTCGTTGCGGGTACCATAGAACCATAGAACCATACAGCACAAAACAGGCCCTTCGGCCCACCGTGTCGTGCCGTCCATCAGACCACCCTCACACTACCTAACCCCTTCATCCCGCATATCCCTCTATCTCACGTTCCTCCATATGCCTATCCAACAAGCTCTTGAACCTGTTCAATGTATCTGCCTCCACCAACACCCCAGGCAGTGCATTCCATGCACTAACCACTCTCTGGGTGCAAAACCTCCCTCTGACATCTCCCCTGAACCTCCCACCCATAACCTTAAAGCCATGACCTCTCGTCTTGAGCACTGGTGCCCTGGGAAGGAGGCGCTGACTGTCTACTCTATCTATTCCTCTCAATATTTTATATACCTCTATCATGTCTCCCCTCATCCTCCTCCTTTCCAGTGAATAAAGCCCTAGCACCTTAAGCCTCTCCTCATATTCAATACCCTCCAATCCAGGCAGCATCCTGGTAAATCTCCTCTGCACCCTCTCCAATGCCTCCACATCCTTCCTATAATGATGCGACCAGAACTGAACACAGTGCTCTAAGTGTGGCCTAACTAGAGCTTTGTAAAGCTGCATCATCACGTCGCGGCTCTTAAACTCAATCCCGCGACTTATGGAAGCCAACATCCCATTGGCCTTCCTAACTTCTCTTTCCACCTGTGAGGCAACTTTCAACGAACTGTGAATATGAACCCCCAGATCCTCTGCTCCTCCACACTGCCAAGTACCTTGCCGTTTACCCTGTACTCTTCCCTGGAGTTTGTCCTTCCAAAGTGTACCACCTCACACTTCTCCGGATTGAACTCCATCTGCCACTTGTCAGCCCAGCTCTGCATCCTATCAATATCCCTCTGTAAGCTCCGACAGCCCTCCACACTATCCACAACACCGCCTATCTTAGTGTCGTCCGCAAACTTACTAACCCAGCCCTCCACCCCCTCATCTAAGTCATCTATAAATATCACAAAAAGTAGAGGTCCCAGAACCGATCCCTGCGGGACACCACTAGTCACTGCCTTCCAATCCGAGGGCACTCCTTCCACCAGAACCCTCTGCTTTCTACATGCAAGCCAATTCCTAATCCACACAGCCAAGCTTCCTTGGATCCCTTGGCCTCTGACCTTCTGAAGAAGCCTACCATGAGGAACCTTATCAAATGCCTTACTAAAATCCATGTAAACCTCATCCACCACACTGCCCTCATCAATCTTCCTGCTCACCTCCTCAAAGAACTCTATCAGGCTTGTGAGGCAAGATCTTCCCTTCACAAAACCATGCTGGCTGTCCCTAATCAGTCCATGATTCTCTAGGTGTTCATAAATCCTATCCCTTAGAATTCTTTCTAACAGCTTACCCACCACAGAAGTGAGACTCACCGGTCTATAATTCCCTGGCCTATCCCTATTACCTTTTTTTGAACAAGGGGACCACATTCGCAATCCTCCAATCCTCCGGCACCACCCCCGTAGACAGGGAGGACTCAAAGATCCTTACCAGCGGTTCAGCAATCTCCTCCCTAGCCTCTCGAAGCAGCCTGGGGAAAATCCCGTCAGGCCACGGATATTTATCTGTCTTAATATTATTTAACAACTTCAACACATTCTCTCTCTTGATATCAACAACCTCGAGAACATTACCCCTACTAGCACTCCCTTCCGCATCATCAAGACCCCTCTCCCTGGTGAATACCGAAGAGAAGTACTCATTGAGAACTTCTCCCACTTCCGCCGCCTCCAGGTAAATTCTCCCACCTTTTTCTTTAATCGGACCTACCTTCACCCTAGCCATCCTCCTACCCTTCACGTACTTGAAAAAGGCCTTGGGATTTTCCTTAACCCTACTAGCCAAAGCCTTTTCATGTCCCCTTCTAGCTCTCCTCAGCCCTTTCTTAAGTTCCTTCCTCGCTACCCTATATTCCTCACGGGCCCTGTCTGAACCTTGCTGCTTATACCTCACGTATGTTACCTTCTTCTTCTTAACAAGTCGTTCCACCTCTCTCGTCACCCACGGTTCCTTCACCCTGCCATTCCTTCTCTGCCTCACCGGGACATATTTATCCCTAACATCCTGCATCCCTAACATCCTAACATCCTGCATCCGTAACACCCTAACATCCCTGAATATCGACACATCCCCATGGTTCATTTTCCTTCAAAAATGACATCCCAATTTACACCCCCAAGTTCTCTCCTTATAGCCTCGTAGTTAGCCCTTCCCCAATTGAAAAACCTCGTCTCCTCTCTGCACCTGTCCCTGTCCATGACAATTTTAAAGGTTATGGAGCAATGGTCACTGTCCCTCAAATGCTCACCCAACAATAGATCCTTCACCTGTCCCGGTTCATTTCCTAAAACTAGATCTAACATGGCATTCCCTCTAGTCGGCCTGTCAACATACTGCGTCAGGAATCCCTCCTGGACACGCTTAACAAATTCTGTCCCATCTAACCCTTTGGCACTAAGCATGTTTTGTCTATATTTGGGATGTTGGTGTCTCCCATTATAACAACCCTGTTATTTCTGCTTCTCTCCAAACACTGCCTGCCAATCTGCTCCTCTATATCTCTACTGCTACCAGGGGGCCCATAGGGGGCCAATACTCTTAGTAGAGTAACTGCTCCTTTCTTGTTCCTTAACTCCACCCATACGGACTCTAGAAATGATCCTTCTACAACATCCATCTTTTCCACAGTCGTAACAGTGTCCCTGACCAGTATCGCCACCCCTCCACCTCTTCTCCCCCCTTCCCTATCCCTCTTAAAGCACCGAAAACCAGGAATATTCAATATCCACTCCTCTCCTGACGTCAGCCACGTCTCAGTAATAGCCACGATATCAAAGTCCCCCATACTTATCCAAGCCCTCAGTTCATCCCCCTTATTCCTGACACTTCTTGCATTTAAGTAAACACACTTCAGTCCATCTACCTTACTACTTTTACAGCTTGTATTCTGCTTCTCCTTCCCCAAAGCATCTCTACCTGTTTGATCTAACTTTTCCCCATTCCCTTCTTCCTCTGACCTACTCCTCCGCTTCCCTTCCCCCTCACAAACTAGTTTAAACCCTCCTGTACCACCTTAGCAAATCTCGCCGCAAGGATATTAGCCCCCTTCTGGTTCTGGTGTAACCTGTCCTCTCTGTACAGGTGCCACCTTCCCGAGAAGAGATCCCAATGATCCAGAAATCTAAAAACCCTCCCTCCTGCACCAACTTCTCAGCCACACATTTATCTGCCACCTCCTTCTATTCCTACCTTCACTATCACGTGGCACTGGCAGCAATCCCGAGATGGCTACCCTTGAGGTCCTGTTCCTCAATTTTCTGCCTAGTTCCCTGAACTCACTCTTCAGAACCTCATCCCCCTTCCTACCTATGTCATTGGTGCCAATATGGACCACAACTTCTGGCTGCTCTCCCTCCCACTCAAGAATTCTGTGGACCCGATCAGTGACATCCCGGATCCTGGCACCTGGGAGGCAACATACCATCCGGGATTCATGATCACTGCCACAGAACCTCCTATCTGTTTCCCTGACGATCGAGTCCCCTATCACTACCGCATCTTTCCCACCCTTACCTTCTGAGCAGCAGTACCAGCCCCAGTGCCATAGACCTGGTAACTGCAGCTAGGCCCCTGCAGGTCATTCCCCTCAACAGCGTCCAAGGCAGAAAACTTGTTACTGAGGGTAACAGCCTCCGGGGCTCTCTGTCCTGTCTACCTGCCTGACTTCTTCTTCCTCTTCCTGCCCCTGACCGTCACCATTCTATCTGCCTCCTGAACCTCAGCTGTACCTACCCTAAGGGGGGTTACTGTCACCTGATGCACCGTGTCTACATAACTCTCTCCCTCCCTTATGCTGCGCAGTGTTTGTAGCTGCGACTCCAGCTCATCAACTCTGAGCTGATACTCCCTTCCTGGGGCTTCTGGCGACCAGTCGCCCAGCGGGAAAGATGGAGCGAGCGGGCATCCGCCGGACTTGGGGGGCGGAATGGAGGTCCCGGGAGGGACTATCACTGGTTTGTTCCTCCTGGGGCAAGCCGGCGGTTTGGAGACGCTGCTGGAGCAAGAGGGGAGGACGCACCTGGATATAATCCAAGGCGATTTCACCGATACTTACTACAACGTGACTCTGAACGTGTAGATGGCGCTGTAGTGGGCCCGTCGCCAATGCCCGTCGGTGCGCTTCGTCAGGAAGACGGACTCGGACGTGTTCATCAACAACCTCGCCCCTCCATCTGTCGTGGCTGCTGAGCGCCAAACACGCTCGGCGTTTCTTCAGCGGTCAGTTGATGCATCAGATCCGGCCCAGCAAGGACAAGCGCAGTCAGTGGTACGTCAGCACGGAGGAGTTTACCCCTATCTGTCTACCCCAACTACTGCTCCGGCACCAGCTACATCCGCTCTTGAGACCTGCGCTGGCAGATATGCGTGGTAGCCCGCTCCGTGCCCTTTCTCTGGATGGAGGACGCCTTCGTCGGTCTCTGTCTGGCTCGGAAGGCGGTCTCGCCGGCGTCCATGGCGCCGCTCCGCCTCTTCTTCACCCGTAAGGTCCCCTTGTCCGTCTGTCGCTAGCGTCGCCTGGTGACATCGCACCACGTCAGACCCGCAGGGATACTCCGCTGCTGGGACGCTCTTTGGGAGGTGGAGATGGAGGACTGTCCCCCACCATCACCGGCTGTAGGCCGGTCTGGCGGGGTCGGGACTGTTGATAGAGTGGGTTTTCAAGGCGATGTGAAGGCAGTGGATGTGTTTGTGGTGTGTGTGTCAGAGAGAGTGGAAGGGAGAGGGTTGGGACACGGTAGATGGGCCTAAACGCGGGAGAACGGATTGCGGAGGGTGCGGGTACGGAGGGGCACAGGCTGGGAGCGCGGGGTAGGGTAGCACAATGGAGTGGGGGAGGGTGGGATGTGGGGGCATGGCCCTGTGGAGCAGACGATGGAGCAGAATGGCAACACCATGAAGTTGGGGGGGGGGGGGTTGTTGGGAGACAATGAGTGGGAGCGCGGCTTTTGAGATAGATTTGATTGCGGAAGGGCTGGGTGCCGGCTGGGGAGAACAGGGGGACGAGTGGGTGAACGGGGAAAGGGAAGGGAGGACTGTGGAGAAGGGAAGTTGTGGAAGGTAGAAGGGAGAGTTCTTGCTGGGAGGTTGTGCGAGGAAGAAGAGAGGTGAGGGTAGGGAGCGTGGGTAGTTGGAAAATTGGGGAGAGTGTTCGGAGGAGGCTTGACGTGATGCCGCTACGTGGAGTGTCAATAGGAAACGGTCGTACGGAGAAAGAGTGTGAGTGGATGGAGGGAAATGGTGGGGGAGGGATTGGGGCAAGTGGGAGTGAAGTGTAGGGAATCCTCACAACTAAATACCTCCCCACTAACTCCGAAGCACAGGTCCGAACTTGGTTGAAGATTCTCCCATTTTCCTGAAGTGTAAATCCATAAATATTCAAGAAACTTGGCAGCGACCGACGGAAAGCACTCGCTTCATTCCCACCCAACAACCATCCTCAGCACTCAGCCGCCCGCTGCCGTTGTTCCTCGTCGAGTTATTACTGCATCTCCTCCTAAATCCTCGAACAGTCCTTCCACTGGAGACAACCATAGCGTGCTCAAGTGAATATATCCAAAGACCGTTTCCTTCATAAAAACCAATGAACACTTGCAAGTGACTGGCTCATGGCTGGCGATAGGGCAAGTGGTCCCGGGGTGCTAGAACCTAAACCAACCGCAATCTATAGACGATGAATGAAACATATATAATAGAATATGAAGGAGGTTATTCGGACTTGGACAACTATTTTCCACAGCAGTGCAGTTGGGCCCTTATTTCAACATGACATAGAGAGTCTGGGTACAAGGATTTTTAACCATAATCAGTATCTGGTTACCGCCGACGATTTCTGGGAGGTGACGTGGATTCTAATTGATAAATGACGATGGGCGAGTTTTTGTCCAATGGTGCTCAATAAATTGAGAGAACAGGACGATTTGGAAGGAAGCAAATGAGGATTTTCGCCATTGGGCAAAGAGTGTCGGAAAGGTATTGACGTTTATCTGGATGATAAGAGGTGGGTAAACATTCACCACGAGCTGTGACACAAATGGGAAAGTGTGGAATTCGGCAAAGACAAAACTGGGAGCAGTTCTGGAGATGTAGAGGTGAGAAGCAGAGAGGTTTGTGGAACTTCCCACGACACTATTTAGGCGACACTCAGAATGTCAAGAACAAGTGCAATTCCCACACAGTAACTGAAGTGAAACCACAACAGAAGGTGATTCACTGGGTTACTGAAACGATTGAAAGTTATGCTTCCAGCGCCGGGACAGGAGATGTTGAACGTACGAGGCTGGGAAATAATCTTATTGAGGCTGGTAAAGTAATGAATGATTTTAGAAGTGCACATTTAGCAAACAAAAGTTGTTCATCCGTATCAGAAAGGTCGGTTAGAAGGCAGAAATATGTCAGTAAAACCACAGACAGGAAGGAGAATGCAGAACCTACAACCGGAGAGAGTCGTTCGGGGAATAACATGGGGCAATAAGATATCTTTATTTTGTCACATGTACATCGAAACACAGTGAAATGCATCTTTTGCGTAGAGTGTTGTCGGTGCAGCCCGCAAGTGTCGCCACGCTTCCGACGCCAACATAGCATGCCCTCAATTCCTAACCTGTACGTCTTTGGAATGTGGGAGGAAACCGAAACACCCGGAGGAAACCCACGCAGACACGGGGAGAACGTAGTAAAAAAAGTAAAAAAAAAAAGGAGTACAGTCTGAGTAGGAGTAAAGTTTGTTCGGCAAAATTTCTTACAAAGATTGACCTATTAAAAGGGTACTGGTGTGTTCCATTAACAGATAGAGGAAGGGAAATTTCAGCCTTTGTAACCCCTTCTGGATTGTATGAATACAATGTTTTGCCATTTGGAATGAAAAATGCTCCGGCAACATTTCAAAGAATGATTAATTCAGTGATTCATTGGTTAAAACATACAGATGCCTACATTGACGACTTAGTGACTGGGAGACTTTCCAAGGCTAACCTTACAGTTAACTTGGCTAAAAATGAATTTGGCCATGCCACTGTGACGTATCTTGGTTATGTTGTAGGTCAAGGCAAGCAAGCTCCTGTTCAGGCAAAAGTTCAAGCAATATCTGAGTTGTCTATTCCCACAGGTACTCCTTACAGACAGCGGCCGGAATTGAACCCGGGTCGCTGGCGCTATAAAGCGTTACGTGAACCGCTACCCTACTGTGGCAATATTCGGGATGGTCAGACAGGTACAGGGAGAGTGAAGAGTAGACAAGCGGTGCGGGAGACTTCTTTCGAGCAAGGTCCCTCGTACTGACCTGAGGAGCAGAACTGACGGCAGAGTTAATGTAAACTCCGTGTAACACCAGTCAGCAAGCAACTCACATACGATGGAGCTGTGAATCGATCCGAAACCCTGCTAGAAACGTAAAGAATAACGCAGAGATCCAGCAACGCAGTGTCAGGTTTGTTCTGGCAAGCTCACAGAGCTAGAATCAACAGGTCTCACCTATTAGTCTAACGACATGTTTATGCCCAATCACAGCGACGGAGATGTTAGCTCCAAGTACGCAATTGCCATGAAGTGGATATTCTCCTTCAGGAGCATGGAGATCCCACCAGAAATACATAAAATTCAGTTAGGTAACAGCTACACTGCCCTGAACAGTTCTGGTAACACTCCAGTGTGGATGTGACTGCGTGAGAAAGGGTGCAGAGGGGTTATGCAGGATTTTTAAAAAATCTTTCATTCAAGGAATGTGGGTTCGCAGGCTGTGCCAGCATTTAACTGCCCAGCCTTGAGAAGGTGATGGTGAGCTGTCTTCTTGAACTGCAGCAGCCCTTGAGGTGTGGGTGTACCAACAATGCTGTCAGGACAAGGGAAATGTTTATCAGGAGAGGGAGGTGTTCACTGGAGTAAAGGAGGGAGGGAAGAATTAAATGGAGTGGACGAGACAGTGAGAGGCTGAGCCAGTGTGACGTAAAGGGTTAAATTTCCCTTGCATTATATACACTCGCAAACTCCAGACCAGGTGTAACAACTGTTAATTACTGCTCTCCACCATCAGACACCACAGAACAGCCGCGACGACTGTGTTCCTGAAGCGGAGGGTTTCCTTTCACATTACCATCAGATACTTGTGGAAAAGTTGCAGTGTCTGATACACAGGGTGAAGATTTGTCAGGATTGTACAGTCAGACACGGCCATAGAAGCCGCAGCAACTGTTTCCCAGATGGCGAAGTCTCCCTACATGGCACGATTAGAAATCTCCACATAAGGCCCGTCTCTTGCGTACCAAGTAAAGCTACCCCTGCAGCGGACTGTCAACCACCTCCGGAATTATTACAGATGTCTGACGTCTGCAGAGTTAAAGTTTGAACACACTGTGCAACGGGAGAGCTCCAGACCACGGCCATAACCTCCTGATCACAGAGTAAAGTTTCCACCACACTGTACAATGGGAGATACGCAGACCCGGACAACACCTTCCAGGCACATCCCGAAGATTAAGATGCTTGGTATCCATGGTGACCTGGCCGTTTGGATTCGGACTTGGCTTGCCCATAGAAGACAGAGGGTAGTGGAACATGGGACTTATTCTGGTTAGAGGTCCTTGACAAGTGGTGTTCCGCAGGGATCCGTGCTGCGATCTCTGCTGCGTCCAATAGGGATGGATGAATCAGTAAATTCGCAGACATCACAATGATCAGTGGCATTGTGAACAATACAAACGTTTGCCAAAGAATACGGCGGGATATAAACCAGTTGCAGATATCGTCGGAGAAATAGCAGATGGAGTTTAATCCGGCCGAGTGTGAGTTTTTGCACTTTGGGAGGTCAAATGTAAAGGGACAGTACGCATTTAACAGCAAGACTCTTAATGCGTTGGTGGACAGGGGGATCCTGAAGTCCAGGTCCATTGCTCCCTGAAAAGGATGATCAAGTTTATAAGGTATTAAAGAAGGCGTACGGCATGTTTGTATTTATTAGTCGAGGCATTGAGTTTAAGTGTACAGTGCAGACCCAGCACATGTGTACCTTCCCCCACATCGGGCCAGCAGTCACTTTCAGTGCAGACCCAGCACATATCAAACTCCCACACATCGGACCTTCAGATACTATCAGTACAGACACAGCACATGTGACGGATCTCCTACATCGGGCCATTAGTCACTATCAGTACAGATACAACATATGTGAAGATTCCCCTACAACGGGACTCAAGTCTCCAAGTACAGACCCAGCATATGTGAAAGTTCCCGTGCATCGGACCATCAGTCACTTTCAGTGCAGACCCAGCACATGTGAAGGTTCCCTACATCGGACTATCAATCACTATCAGTTCAGACCCAGTACATGTGAAAATTCCCCTACATCGGACCGTCATTCACTGAGTGCACACCCAACACATACGAAGATTCCCCTGAATCGGACAATCAATCAGTCAATACAAACCCAACACATGTAAAGATTCCCCTACATTGGAGACGCTCAGCATGGACCCGACACATGTGAAGTTTCCGCTGCATCGGACCATCAGTCACCATCAATACAGACCAAAGACATGTGCATATTCCCCTACATGGGACAACCAGTCACTATCGGTACAGAACCAACACATGTGACGATTCATCCACACAGTGGATTCTCCTACATCCCCAACACAGCTGCTGCAGGAACACGTTTACTAAAGCGGTGACTCAGTCCAACTAAGTTCATTGGTTTGATTCCTGTTTGTCACTACGTATTACCGAGCAGAGACCGGTCAATGGATGTTAATTTCACTGCAATTTAGAAGAATGAGGCAAGCGCTCGTGGAAAGATAATATTGGAGGACGAGGCAGAGCAGAGAAATTCTGACTCCAACTCTCTCTGGATGAACTTTATGATTTCACCTCCACTGCCATCTCTGGTAGAACATTTTACAGGTTAAACACAGGGAAAATAACTCTCTTGATCCCAATTCTAAATGAGAAGCATCGGGAGATATGTTGCAATTTCCACTCTTCTGAGTTTATTAATTAATTCTATGAATTAAACACATTCTGTCAGAGCGGAGATTCCACTTCGCTGACGTCATGGGATTGTCAATAACTCTAAAACCTCTGTTTTTAAATCTGTTGAAACATCGCCGTCCCCGTGGCGATCGGAAATACTATAAATACTCAAGGTAAGTTCTGCCTCTATATTTCAATCTGAGAAATCATCTGCGGCACAGCGAGACGCATCGCTTTGCAGAGGAAATGCTGGACATTACAAAAATGTCGACAAAATATTATACGTGATCATTGCCGTTATTGGATTTCCTGGTAAGTTCGTAGAGCAATTCAAGTTTTGTAACTATGTGTTTATACTTTTTGAACTGTGTGTACTCATGTTACAATCTTTTCAACTGATGATCGTTGTACAGAAATAAGTTGGTAATATTAATCCACTTGGGTAAGTATTCCGAATTAACGCTGCGAAATTGCATATTTTAGACAAACGAAACAACATTGATGTCTTTCTCTAACTCACGGGGTCCAGTTGAGTGTTGTTTTTGCCTTCAGTGGGACCTCACTCAGATAGGTACCTTTACAGGACAATTGGTATTTGTTTATTATTGTCACTTACCGAGGTACAATGACAAACCTGTCTTGCATACTGATCGTACACGTCAATTCATTGCACAGTACAGTTACATTGAGTTAGTACAGAGTGCATTGAGGGAGTACAGAGTGCATTGATGTATTACAGGTAAAAACAATAACAGAAGAGAGTAAAGTGTCACAGCTGCAGAGAAAGTGCAGTGCAATAAGGTGCAAGGTCACAACAAGGCAGATCGTGAGGTCAGAGTCCGGCTTATCATATCAGGGAACCTTTCAATAGTCTTATCGCAGTGGGGTAGAAGCTGTCCTCAGGCTGCTGTATATTCTACCCGATATAAGAGGAGAGAAGAGAGAATGACCCAGGTGGGTGGCGTCTTTGATTATGTTGGCTGCTTAACCGAGGCAAAGAGAGGTAAAGACAGAATCCAAGGAGGAGGGGCTGGTGTTCCTGATGCGCTGGGCTGTGTCCATAACTCTATACAGTTTCTTGTCGCCCTGGGCAGAGTAGTTGCCCCACGAAGCCGTGATACATCCAGATAGTATGTTTCCTATCGTGCATCGATAGAAGTTGGTGAGAGTCAAAGGAGACAAACCGAATTTCTTTGGCCTCCTGAGGAAGTAGGGGCGCTGGAGAGCTTTCTTGGTCGTGGCATCTCCGTGATTTGACTATGACAGGTTGTTGGTGATGTTCACTCCTAGGATCTTGAAGCTCTCAACCCTCTCGACTTCAGCACCGTTGATGTAGATAGGTGAAAACAGACCTCTCCCTTCTTGAAGTCAATGACCAGCTCTTTTGTTTTGTTGACATTGAGGGAAAGGTTGTTGTCATAACACCATTCCACTAAGCTCTCTTATCTCCTTCCTGTACTCCGACGCATCGCCGTTCGACAACAGTGGTATCATATACAAACTTGTAGATGGATTTAGAGCATAATCTGGCCACACAGTCATGAGTGTATCGGGAAGAGAGTAGAGGGCTGATGACGCAGCCTCGTGGGGCATCAGTGTTGAGAATAATCATGCCGGAGGTAATGTTGCCTATTCTCACTGATTGTGGTCTGTCGGTTAAAAAGTCAAGGATCCAGTTAGAGGGAGGTGTTAAGTCCCAGGTCTCGGAGTTTTGTGACGTTTGATTGGGATAATAGTATTGAAGTCAGAGATCTAACCAATGAGCAATAGTCTAACGTAGGTGTCTTTACTGTCCAGATGCTCCAGAGCCGAGTGTAGGGCCAGGCAGATGGGGTCTCCTGTGAACCTGTTTCGGTGATAGTCGAGTTGCATTGGGTCAAGATTGTCTGGGAAACTGGAGCTGATCCGTGTCATGACCAGCCTCTCAAAGCACTTCATGATGGTGGATGTCAGAACCACTGAGTCATTGAAGCATGTTACCTTGTTTTTCTTCGGTACCGGGATGATGGTGGACTTCTAAAAGCAACTGGAAACCTGAGATTGAAGCAGGCGGAGGTTAAATAAATCCGCAAATACTTCTGCCAGCTGATCAGCACAAAACCTGAGATCCCGGCCAGGGACACCATCTGGACCAAATGCTTTCTTCGTGTTCACTATCCGGAAGACTGATGTTACGCCCTACACTGTGATCACAGGTTCAGCTGCATTTGAGGCTGCCAGGTTTGATGGTACAGTCCACGCCTCTTCTGTTAAAAACGCGCCTAGAATGCGTTAAGCTCATCAGGACGGGATGCGCTGTTGTTAACGAAGCAGCCCGGCTTCGTCTTGTAGCCTGTTTTGGCATGAAAGCCCTGCCATAGCTGACGGCTGCTCTAGGATTATATTTTGAGTCGGTATTGCCGCTTGTCATCCATGATAGATTTCCGAAGGTCATAACTGGATTTCTTGTACAGATCAGGATCACCAGATTTGTGCGCACCAGTAGGGAGTGGATCTCCCGGTTCATCCATGGTTTCCTGTTTGGGAACCCCCGTATTGTCCTCTTTGGTACACAGCCCTCCACACACTTGCTGATAAAGTCTGTGATGGTGGTGGCTTACTCATCAAGGCTAGCAGCTAAGTCTCTGAACATAGACCAGTCCACTGTCTCGGAGCAGTTCCGGACAGGCAGTTACCCGAAAGCTGTGAGGGAGAAGGCTTTACATTGTGAAGCGTACTGTTTCTGAGTTGTTGATAAGAGTGAACACATGGTCCTGTGGACACGGCTTCATATGGAACGTTTCACAGTCGGATTCTACCAGCTGATGGTCAGTAATTGTGTTTGGTCAGCTGAGCGGGTGACTGCGGAACTGCTGCCGGGTGTTGTTAGCGAATTGACCTCACTTCATCCATTCCCGGAGCCACTCTACTGCCGGATACCGAGCTTCATCCTACCTCCCCCCTGAACCCTTCCTCGGTCCCATCAGTTGCTGAGTTTCCGGAGCACTGGTTGAACACGGATGGACACGGTTCAGGCTGTAACATCCACCCCATCGGCGAATGTAATCGGGATTAATCATCGAAAGGGCCATTCCACCTCTAGTAGCGCATGGGTAATTGTTTCCTCCCCGCAGTTCACCACACCCATTGCCTTCTCTATTCCCCCCCGAAGCAGGCCGGTTGGGCAGAGTTGGATCCGTGGCTGACATTTTTATATTTGTAGTCACATATCGACTCCAACGCTCCTGATTTCAGCGCAAATCCGAGCCCGTGTTCAGACCCTGTGAACGTGTTTCGTAATGCCCAGTGTCTGTTCTCTTTCTCCAGTGAATTTAGTGGCGATTGTGATCCTGTCCCGGGGAAAGTGTGGTCTCTCCACCTGCACCACTCGCTACCTGGTGGCCATGGCACTGACGGATATACTGGTCGTTCTTACTGACGTCATTTTGTATCGGATCTATACTCGGTACTCTCCGGTGACTTTCATGGATATCACCCATGTTTGCAGTATTATCCGTGTACTGAAGTATGCAGCCACCGACTGTTCTGTCTGGTTCACTGTCCCTTTCACCTTTGATCGATTTGTCACCATCTGTTGCCAGAAGCTGAAAACAAAATATTGCATTGAGAAAACTGCGGCTGTGGTTCTGACAACAACCGTCGTTCTGCTGTGTCTGAAAAACTTTCCCCGCTACTTCACACGTGAAACCAGAATAATCATCAACAATACTCCGTGGTTCTGTCGGGACAAGGGAAGTTATTACACTGAACCAGGGTGGGAGGCATTTGACTGGATCGATACGGTTTTAACTCTGCTGCTCCATTTTGCTGTAATTCTGCTGCTCAACGCTCTGACAGTCGGGCACATTTTAGTGACCAGTATGGTCCAGAAGGGGCTGAGGGGTCAGAGCAAGAGGGAGACCCGCAGTGACCCGGAGATGGAGAACAGGAGGAGGTCTGTGATCTTACTCTTCAGCATCTACGGCAGCTTTATCCTCCTGTGGTTGACGGTAGTTGTAAATTTCTTCTATTATCAGATCACAGGATTGGGAGCAAATGAGAATTCTTCTGAAAGGATCTTTCGTGCTTTCGTATTTCTGCTGAGTGATTTCAGCTGCTGCACGAACACATTTATTTACGCGGTGACTCAGTCCAAGTTCAGGGAGCAGGTGAAGAGAGCGGTGAAATACCCGGTCACTTCAGTGCTTCAGTTCATTAAATAAATCCGCGCCCTGAGCGCAACCCAGAGGCGGCCGCAGTGTCTCCACTCCGGGCTACAGCTCCCCGCATTCACCGCCTGATCATCCAGTTGCCTCTGCTGGGTGGATTATCCCATTGACGCCCAGCTTCGCGACATCAAGCCCTGCGCGGTGGATGCTCATATCCCAATTCGTTTCAGACAATCACGGAGATGTAACACTCCGACCAATACCCCCAGGGTGAGTCACCTTTTCCCCTCGATGAACAGGAGAATCCGCATGGGGTGAACTTCGTGTTAGTCACCCTCCACCAATAAGCCTCAGCAGTTGTAACGCTCTGCCGATATTACCGGCAGACAACGACACTCATTCGAGACTAATATTGAGATCTCCTAACATTCCGTTCACATTAACCGGGGTCAGTAACCATCTCCCCACAACATACACGGCCGGGGAAGCCGAATCCACAATCGACAAGCGCAGAAGCAGTCCACCTGATCTCTCAAACCCGAACTGCCATTCAATGGTGCCATGTCCAATCGATCCCAGGATTCATCTCATTTTCTGTGCCAGTTCCCCACCGCCCTCAACTCCCCTCTGTTAAAACATATCGTCCTCCACTTTAGATACTTCTCATGTTCTCTCCTTTATAGCCCTCTTTAGAAGATAATTCCAGAGAATCATCGGTCTCTATGAGGTCTTCTCTGCTCGTCCAACAATTTTATAGTTTTTTTTTCATGAATTCTCAGCCCATTCTTCTAAGTTGCAGTGAGATTAGGATCAATTGACCGATCTCTACTCGCAAGTATGTTGTGACATTCCAGGCATAAATCCAGTGAATCTTCCCTGCACTCCTTCCCCGACAAGAAAAGTAACAAACCCACGGGGTTGTATCAATAGATGCGAGGTGGCAGATATTTCACCAGCTGGTCAGCAACATTCAGCTGGAAGGAGCGATTCCATGAGAAGGTGAAATAACCCCTGAGATCAAAATGTCAAGGATTATGTTAAAACGTAAAGTAGCGCATATAAACTGGCAGGGACATGTGGCAGGCGAGAGGACGGCATTTTTCAGGAATTAGCAAGGAATGAATAGCTCATAAGTAAGGATAATTTCGACTTTGAATGAAAACATGGCTGTAATATTAAAAAGATCAATAAACATTTCTAAAGACATATAAAAGCGAAGGGGTGGCTAAGACAAGTGCGGATCTCTAGAGAATGACTCTGGGGAATTAATATCTGGAAAGAATGGAATGGCAGATACATGACCCAACATGTGCACGAGTTTTTGTTTTACTGTAGAGGACACTTCGAATATTCCACCGGTAACAGATAGACCAATTTGAAGGCACGTGAAAGAATTTATAGAAATCCCACTCATGGGGCAAGGTGCAACTTCCGAATGTCCACCCATGCCTGTGATGATTCTTCTATCAAGTGAGGCGAGGCAATTGAGTCGGTATTTATCATCGCTTGGAAGGAGGGGATACTGTTCCAAGATCAGGGACCGGAAAATAAACTGCTGTACATATACACTTCTTCTGAATAGTAATCCCAGTTTGGCGTCTCAGGAGGGACGCCAGCAGCCAAAAAGCACCTCTTTGACTCCCTTTGGCCCTGGGAAACCCCGACTTCTGGAGGAGGGCGACCACGTGGTGCCCCAGTCTCTCACCACGTGGATCTAACTGCTCGGCCCAGTCTACTGGCTTACGGTGGGCTGCCAACATGCTGGCCAATCTCCCAAATCCCTCACTCTCATCGGTCCAACCGGGAATCCTCCCCTCAGTGCCTGCGCTAGCCTTCTTCCCCCGTTCCAAAACATCCTTCCTCGCGTCTGTGTCCAGCTAAGAACCTGCTCACAGCGCCAAATGTTGCAAGAAATTTTCTTTGAGGACGAAAATAGCAAGAACTCTGGACAGTCTTTGGAATTTAAAACTGATTTATTCACAAAAACGAACGAGGGACAGAATGAACTGGAACGGATGCACACTTGCACACACACACACACACACACACACACACACACGCACACACACACACACCCACACACACTTACACACACGTGATCACGAACGTGGGGGAGATCGCAACGAGGGTGAGATACACACACACACAATAAACTGGTGACTAATGATCAGGGAAGAAACAATACAATGCCTGACCTCCGCTGGTTCAGTGCAAGCATCGGCTCTACGTTCCCGGAAGTCTACTGAGGACGCTACGACCCCCTGTGGAAGTGCACACTCTCATCAATGGTCTCTTCGGCGTGGTTTTGTTTCCCAGAGCATTCAAAAGAGAGCGAACCACGCACATGTGGCATTCTTCATAGTGTCGGACGCGTGGATGGAGCCAGTCAAGGTAATTCATACAATCGAATGATTCACGGCCAGGTACAAAGGTGTGTACAGGAGCCAATGGTCAACGGTGTGTAGGTATGGGTGGGTGGAGCCAGACCTTAATGGACAGTGCTGTCGCTTTCGATCATATGCTCACTGGTGTCACGTGATAGCCATGACCTTTCACACGACTTCCGTCCCCTCTCCCCCCCTCCATCTCCCCCTCCCCCACCCTCACCACTCTTCATCATTCCCCCATCTAGACTCTCCCCCTCGCCCCTCTGCCACCCCCTCACCCTCTCCGCCGTATTGCTCCTATCAATATTTCCACCCAACCCCTCTCCCTTGCTACCCTCCCCTCGCTCACCGATCACTCGCCGCCCCTCACCCCCCGTTCCTCCTCACCCCTCATTCCCCCTCATCACTCCCCCATCCCGTCTCCCACACCCTTCCCCCCCATCACTACTGGACCCGCTCCCTCTACCCACTCCTTCCCCATCGACTATCACTCACTCACTCTCACTCACTAACTCCCCATCTCTCTCTCACTATCATTCCCTCCCTCTCACTCTCCCTCTATTTCTCTCCCCCCTCACACACACTTCCACACCCTCTCTCTCACACTCTCACCCTTTCTCTCACACTCTCACCCTCTCACACTCTCTCTCACTCTCACACTCTCCCTCACTCTCTCCCTCACACTCCCTCACCCTCTCTCTCTCACCCTCTCACACTCCCTCACCCTCTGCCTTTCTCACAGAACAACAGCCTGAAGCGAGTGGTGGACTTGATCTTCAGGCACATCGACGACCTTGACGCGGAGGCAGCCATGGACGTGTCTGAGGGGGGCTCGGCAGCCGACTCCGTCTCTGAATGCACGCCCACAGGACCCAAGATCCGTGACGGACAGGGCAATGAGTAGCTGAGGGTGTTCAAGTCACCTCTTTGTATGTCCGCTTGTGTGTATTCACGCCTAGTGTGTACACACCCTTCTCAGCAGCGTCCCTGTGTACTGGTCTCTGGTGTGTACATAACCCTCCCCACCGTCCCACTGTGTACTGGCGTCTGGTGTGTACCCACCACTCCCCACCGTCCCCCTGTGTACTGGTGTCTGGTGTACACACTCCTCTCCCAACACGGCCTGCCTGTGTATCCACGGACCGTCCCATTCCACTGATACATGTTTCCTCCTGCAGAGTACCAGCTGTTCGCCTTCATCAGTCACATAGGGACTTAGGCCATGTGTGGGCACTACGTGTGTTACATCAATAAGGAAGGGAGGTGAGTGCGGGCAACCCCACCCCTCGACGTTCCCTCCCACCCTGTCTCCCCACCCCTCCGTCCCTCTCTGTGTCACTGCACCCTCTTTATCATCCTCCTCTGCAGCTCGCCTCTCTCCCCATCTCACCCTCCCTCTGCTCTACCCCCTCCCCATCACATACCTCCTTCTGCTCTACACCTCTCTGCCGCACCGCTCTCCTCCTCTCCCCATAGCATTCCTTACTCTGATCTAGAGCTCTCCCTCTCTCTCCATTCCCTCCCCAGCACACTCCTCTTTGCTCTGTCCCTCTCACCCTCTCACCATCACACACCTCCCTCTGCTCCACACCTCTCTCACCCCACATCGCACTCCTCCCTCTGATCTGCACCTCTCCCACTCTCACATTCGCCCCCTCTCTAATTTACTCCTCCCCTCTCCCTCTCTCACTATCACACTCCTTCCTTTGCTCTACACCTCCCCCAATCCCTCTCTCCCCTCTCCCTCTCTCCCCCTCACACTCCCCCCTCTACTCTATACATCTCTCTCTTTACCATCTCCCTCTCCCCTTCGCGCCCTCTCTGCTCTACACTCCCACTCTGCCCACTCCCTCCCTCCCCAGCACACTCCTCCCTCTACTCTGCACCGCTCCCTCTTTCTCCTCACTGACTAACCATCACATTCCTCCCTTTGCTTTACATCTCTCCCTCTCCCCCTCTCCCTCTCCCCATCACACACCTCCCCTGCTCCGCACCGCTCCCTCTCTCCACGTCACTGTCCTTCCTCTGTTGACATCTCTCGCACTCTCCCCTCTCCCTCCCCTCAACATTCTCCTCCCTTTGCTCTGCACACCTCCCTTTCCCCATCGCACTACTGCCAAAGCTCTACACCTCTCCCTCTCTCCCCATCACACTCCTCCCGCTGCTCTACACCACTTTTTCACCATCGCACTCCTGCCACTTTTCCCACCTCCTCCCACTTTCTCTCTCTCTCGCCCCCACAGGTAGGTTATATTCTATGATCAGAACGTCTGTGCCTCAGAAAGACAGTCCGAGACCTGGGCTGCATCTACTTCTACCAAAAAGACACAAGCTGAGGAACCTGCAGCCACTTATTTATTGTACAGACCCAACAGAGAGACTGGCATCGCCAGGGACATGGGACGTGTGGGGTGTGGGGGGAGGGAGAGGGGAGGGTGCAAATAAATTGGTGAAACAGGTACAGTGTCGGGACGGTGCGGTCGGTCTTCGTGTCTGGAACAAAAGGCGGCCGCGATGAGGGAGATTCCAAGTGCTGGACTCAGGAGAGGGATGGAACAAGCGGTCCCAGAGGGAACGTTATTATCAGACGGTCCGCACCTCCGGAGATTAGAGATTGGTTTTGGGAGAAGTTTGTACCAGACGGATCACGCTGTAGAGAGTGTTTGAAACTGCTGGTCCCGGGGCGGAGGTAAGACGAGATGGTCCCCACTGCGGAGGTAGTTCAGGATTACTGGTACCAGGGCAGAGTTTGCACCACACCGATCCCCACTGCAGATCCAAGTGAGGAACTTCTACCTCATGTGTCCCCTGAGCGGAGAGATACGGAGCCATTGGTCACAGCGTGGAGCCTACTCTGGACGATCCCCACTACGGAAGGAGATGGAAACATTGGGGAAACATGACAGGTATCGCTGTGATGGTACTGCTGTCCTGGAGCTGGAACAATCCGCCCGGGACTGACACCTGGGAGATCAGACGGTGAGTGAGGAGCTGGAGCCTGGACTGAGGTACTGCGGCCGTCTCGGTGTTGTGCTCATGGTTGTGGGGCAGCTTTATGAATGAACTGAAGCACTGAGGTGATCGGATATTTCATCGCGCTCTTCACCTGCTCCCTGAACTTGGACTGAGTCACCGCGTAAATAAATGTGTTTGCGCAGCAGCTGAAATTACTCAGCAGAAACCCAACTTCGTTGAAGATCACGTCGGATTCATTAACAACTGTTCCTATTCCTGTGATCTGGTAATGGACGGACTGTACAACAGGAGGATAAGCTGCCGGAGATGGTGAAGAGTAAAACCACAAACCTGCTCTCCATCTCCGGGTCACTGCGTTTTTCCCCCTTGCTCTGACCCCTCAGCCCCTCACGGACCCGACTGACCACTAAGATGTGTCGGACTATCAGAGCGTTATTCAGCAGAATTACAGCGAAAGGGAGCAGCGGAGTTAAAACCGTGTCGAACCAGTCTTACCACACCCACCCGGGGTCAGTGTAAAAGCTGTCCATTGCTTCACAGAGCCACGGTACGTTATTAATTATCGCTCTGGGTTCATGTGTGAAGTAGTGGGGAACGTTTTTCAGACACTGCAGAACGCCGGTTATTGTCAGAACCACAGCCGCAGTTTTCTCAGTGCAATATTTTGTTTTCAGCTTCTGGCAACAAATGGCGACAAAACGATCAAAGGTGAAAGTGACGGTGAACCAGACAGAACAGTCTGTCGCTGTAATCCTTAGTACAGAAATAACGCTGCACACAGGGGTGAGGTCCAAAAAATTCACCGGAAAGTAATAATAATTCATCCGATGCAAAATGACGTCAGTGACAATACGCAGAAGATCCGCCGTTGCCATGACCACCAGGTAGCGAGTGGTGCAGGTGGAGAGGCCGCACTTTCCCCGGGACAAGATCACAATCGCCAGTAAATTTGCTGGAGAAGGAGAAGAGAGCAGACACTGGGCATCACTGAACACATTCTTCGGGTGTGAACACTGGTTCGGGATTCAGCTGGAGATCAGGAGTGTTGGGAGTCGGTGCGTGGCTGCAAACCTGATCACATCAGACACGGATCCAACCGTGTCCAACCTGAGTGCTTCAGTGGTGAGGTGATAAGGTAAAGCGTGGGGTAAACGGCGGGGAGGAAACAAGCTGTCATCCGCTACAAGAGGTGGAATGACCGTTCCAATAATTAATCCTGGTTACAGTCTATGATGGAGCCGTTTTAACAGATCTAACCGCATCCAGCCGTGTGTAACCACGTTCTGGAAACTCAGCATCTGATGGGACCGAGGAAGGTATCAGAGGGAAGGAGGGACAACTTCGTATCCAGCAGTAGAGTGGTTCCGTTAATGGATTAATCCCACAGTGAGTTCAGTTCGATAATGACACTCCAGTAGATCCGAGGACACTTGTTCAGGTGCTCGGACCCAATGATTGACCAAGAGTCAGTGGAATCTGACTTTGTCAGGCTCCACAGTGAGGTGTGTCCACGGGATGAAGTGTTCACTCTGATCAATAGCTCAGTAACAATTAACTTCACAAAGTAAAACCCTCCCAGTCACACCTTCCCGGAGAGCTGCCTGTCCCAGCACTGGGACAACTCTGGACAAGGTGCCACTTAAGGCAAGAACAACAGTCGAGTGGATCCCGTGAGTTAGAGCAAAAAGGGGTTTCGATTCGGTTGTCAGAAAATGAGAAAAACCATAATATTGAACTGACAGGATCGACATCACTGATGTACTTTTGTACAAGGATCATCAATAACATGGTGATAAACAGGTAGACACAGGTTAACACACGGAGATACAAAACATGAACCACTCTGCTCACTTACCAGGAACTCCAGTGACGGCAATGATCACGTACAATATTTTCTCCACACTGTCTTACCTTTTTAGCATTTTTTCTGCCCAACCACGAGTCCCTGTGTGCGGCAAGTAATTTCTTGGAATTGAATGTGGAGGCAGAGCACTCCAGGGGTTTTATACCATTTAGCGATCTCCACGGGGACAGGGAGATTTCAACAGAGTTAAAAATGTAGATGTTTAAATTATTAACAAACCAATTACGTCAGTCAAGTGAAATGCTCGCTGTGACAGGTTGTGGTTAAAGATACGTTTATTTATTTATTTATTAGTCACATGTACATCGAAACACACCGTTTAATCCTTTTGTTTTTAGTTACTGACAATGTCCTGTGGGCAGCCCGCAAGTGTCGCCACTCGTCCAGCACCGATATAACATGCCCACAGCTCCTAACCTGTACGTCTTTGGTCTGTGGGAGGAAACCTTGGCACACGGAGGAAACCCCCGCAGACACGGGGAGAACGTACAATCCCCTTACAGACAACGGCCCGAATATAACCCGGGTCACTGGCGCTGTAATAGCGTTACGCTAACTGCCACACTACGTGCCGACTATTCAATGAATCAATTGAGAAACTGCAAAGAATTGAAATTGTTGACGGTACCGAAAGATGTGAATTGAGAGTGGCATTGTTCCAGAAAAGGGAATATTGCTTCAAACACCATCAGACGCATCTCTGCACCTGATGTTGTGTGGCTGATTCCCTCCAATGTGCTTCATTCAGCAAGAAAATCATAGAAGTCTGGGGGCCTCTCAGATCTTCAGCCTGCCAGGTTTAAAGACGGTCTGTGCGACCTGAGACCATTGGTTTAGGAATTGGTTTAACAGATCGCCTTCGACTAAAACAGCCCCTTCACATTGATTCTCCACTCAGTCTGATCGCGGCTCGTCGCTCCGGGGATACCAGTAAACAATCACACCTCGTTTGCTGAAATGTACCTCACTTTATTCTGGATCAATACAAATCTCTACCTTCATCACTATTGAGGAGGAAGGTCCGCTCTGAGCAAATGAACATTGCCGCCTTACTCTTGAATAGAACAGAGACACGTAAAGCACAGGAACAGGCCCTTCGGCCCAGAATGTCTTTGCCAACTACGATGACTCATTAAACTGATCCAATCTTGGAGAAAGGAGTCTGACTATCTGAGATAAATCTGACTCTCATAATTGTTCTGCACTTCGATTAAGTCGCCTGCTTGTCGTGACGAATAAAGATCACTTTACAGCTAGCAATTTAAGTCTGCGTGTGGCTTAGTCACGGTCCCAGCAGTTGGTGCCAATCTTTTTGTGTTTATGGAACTGCCCTCATACACACAACGGCAATTATTCAAACGCGTTCCAGACAAACGGCTCGCAGTGGGAAGGGTTTGAGTTGTCGGGATATCCGTTCTCTGACCTGATGTTGGAGCCACACTGATTTTGCCTTCGGAGTCTCTGAGTGCCGGACAGCTTTTTGCTGGCGGGTGATTTCACCTTGGTCATCGAACTGAGTGTCAAGGAGAGGCAGTTGGACTCTCTCTCGTTGGCAACGCTGCTGAACGTGATCAGTAGAGGCAGGATGGTCGGCATGGACAACATGGGCCGAAGCGTCTGTTTCTGTGCTCTGTGGCACGAATATTCTATGCCACTCGGAGACATCAGAGAGGGGAGATTTCTGTTCACCTGAATCTCGGGAGTAATTCACGTCCCTGAGATGAGTTCAGATGTGGCTCACTCCCAGATTCTGCATCCTTCCCACACTCCTCCTCCCCGGTCACTCTCACCCAAGCCATTCTCCTTCCCCTCCCCTCACACCACTCCTCTGTCGCTGACCACTCCCTTCCTCCGGCCACCCACCGCGTCCAGCGTCCTCCTCCCCAACTACCCGGTCTGCGTTCCATTCCTTCTCCCCACTCCCATTTCCAATCCCCATGACTTATCGAGCAGGTGAGCAACCGTTATTCAAAGTGGGTGAGATTCATAAATAAGCAAGTATTGTCCTGAATACTGAATTTGGGATTCACATTCAACATTGTACGCTATTGTAAGTATTGTACACTAAATGCGAAAATTCGTTGACATAGGTCGGATGATCGGTGATGCGTAGACAGACAGACACAAGTACATGGTCGATGAAGAGAGAGAGCGAGAGAAAGGGAGAAGGAGAAGCTGCGAAAAACAATATAAGAGAGGGTAAACTGAATGATATTCAAACGACTGTCACTCAGGGGCCGGCGGTAAAGACTTCTGCTGCAGATGCTGACCCCTCTAAAGATCTTGCAGGCTTCTTGTAGCAAAATAATAAATGAAGTGTTATTTTCATCCAGCATTTGGCTTCCACCATATATTCCCTCCAAAACTATGTCACCCGTTACTTTGAGAGGCTGGTCATGGCAGGCATTAACTCCAGCCTACCAAACAATCTGGACCCACTGCAATTCGCCTACCGCCGAAACAGGTCTACAGCAGATGCCATCTCCCTGGCCCTACACTCAGCTCTGGAGCATCTGGACAGTAAAGGCACCTACGTTAGACGATTGTTTATTGACTACGGCTCTGCCTTCAATACTATAATCCCAAGCAAACTTGTCACCAAAATCCGAGACCTTGTACTCAACACCTCCCTCTGTAATTGGATCCTAGACTTTCGAACCAACAGACCTCAAACAGTGAGGTTAGGCAGCTATACCTCCGGTACAATTATACTGAACACTGATGCTCCACAAGGCTGTGTCCTCAGCCCTCAACTATACTCCCTATATACTCATGACAATGTGACGAGATTCTTCTCGAACTCCATCTACAAGTTTGCATATGATACCACTGTTGTAGGCAGTATCTCAAATAACGGTGTCGGAAAACAGGAAGGAGATGGATAGCGCAGCGGCATGGTGTCATGGCAACAACCTTTCCCTCAATGTCAACAAAACAAAAGAGCTGGTCATTGACTTCAGGAAAGGGGTCGGTGTGCATGTAGCTGTGGACATCAGCAGTGCTGAGGTCGAGAGGGTTGAGAGTTTCAAGTTACTCGAAGTGAACATTATCAATAACCTGCCCTGGTCAAATCACATCGATGCCACGGCCAAGAAAGCTCACCAGCGCCTTTACTTCCTCAGGATGCTGAAGAAATTATGTATGTCCCCTTTGACACTCACCAACTTTTATCGATGTATATTATCTAGCTGGTATGGCAACTGCTCTGTCCAGGACCGAAAGAAACTGCAGAGAGTTACTAACACAGCCCAGCGCGTCACGAAAACCAGCCTTCCCTCCCTGGACACTGTCTAACACCTCTCGATGCCATGGAGAAGCGGCCAGCATAATGAAAGACCCCACCCACCCGGCTCATTTTCTCTTCTCCTCTTCCATCAGGTAGAAGATACAGGAGTCTGAGGGCCCGTACCACCAGAATTAAGGACAGCTTTTACCCCACTGTGATAAGATTATTGCAAAGTTCCCTTATACGACGAGAAGGACTCTGACTTCACGATCGACCTTGTTGTGACCTTGCACCTTATTGCACTGCACTTTCTCTGTAGCTGAGACACTTTGCTCTGTATCGTTATTGTTTTACCTGTACTACATCAATGCACTCCGTTCCAGCTTAATGTAACTGCACTGTATAATGAATTGACATGTCCTATCGGTTTGTAAGACAGGTTTTTCAGTACCTTGGTACAAGTGACAATAACAAACCAATAACAAGAGCAATACCATGAACACATTTCATGATCGTGCAGGCTGTAAAACGACTGTATCTGCTGTATCCTTTGACTCTTCACTCTCAGATTATTCACCTCTTACTGTTAAACTTAAATCCCTGTCTTCTTGAACAAGGGTCGCTTCCATGCAGAAAGGTTTTCTTAACATCTCCTCCTTACATTTTATATCTCCTACTTATGACAACCTTTTCGGCTTCCTGTGGCCCTAATGGTACAAACCGTATTTTCTTGTATCAATTATTAAACACATTCAGGAAATGTGTTGAGTTATCTTAGTCCAGTTATTGAAGGTCACATTATTTCTCACACTTGTCGGGAAGAAGTGCATGGATCCTGGCACCGAGCCATGCAGAACTCACTGCAGACAATACAAGTGAATGTTATAAACATTCGGCCAAAATTTATAAGGATTCTTCCATTTGGCCGTATTTCTACTTTTCCATTGATCCCATGTTAACTCTTCTGTCCCGATTCCTCTCACTTTCTCTTTTCCCTTCACTTATAATTTCCATCTGACAATCCTCTCACCTCTTACCTTCATTCTGTCTCCCTGTGTTTCGTCGGCCTGCGCTGTCTTTCCTCCCTCTAGTTGTTCCAGCCGCCGTTCTGTCCGACACTCTCTCTGCAGGTATTGCAGGGATGAAGCAGGCTGGTCTGGCAAGTGGATTCCTCACACAGGATTACGAAGGATTATGCAACTCCCAGAAAATTAATGTATTTAGCAATGTACTTGGAACGTGTAAGTGTAGGATGTGTAACCTTTGCAGACCAGAAAGAACAGGGCATTGAAAAGAAAAATCTAATCGGTAGATTGAAAGGAGGCAAAGCGAATGCAGATTCTGGGACCTGGATCAAGGAGGGAGCTGCTCGAAGAACTCAGCCGGTCCGGCAAAACCTCTGGAGGAAAAGGGATTGTCGACGTTTCGGGTTGAGACCGTGCATCAGGACCGAGAGTCAAAGGGCGGATAGCCAGCATAATGTGCTGGGGGTGGGGGAGGGGAGAGGTGGTAGTGATACAGGAGCCAGCAAGCAATAGGTGGATCTAGGGGAGGAGGGGTGGACGACAGAGTGAACCAGATGGGGAGGGAGGGGTGGGGACACCGGGATGTGAAAAGTGGAGGCAACGAAGGGCTGCAGATGGTGGGATCAGATGAGAAAGGAAGGTGAAGAATGGAACCAGATCAGGGAAGGGAGCTGGGAAACAGGGAACAGTGCGGGAGGGCAGAGGATACAGAGTGGTTTCAGTGCCGGGGTTTGGTGGCAGTTTCTCACACTGTTATGACAATGACCAATGAACAGGAACAGGGGGCCCGTCGAATCTCTGTCGGCTCTGAAACATAATCATCGGTCCCATTCCGTCACGTTACCCTGTCAGATAATCTCTCAGCCTGGCCCATCAACGCCCCCGATCACGTGATATGTTCCCGTGTTACCTGAACTGATGAACATCCAAGGCCTGCATCGGAATGGGATTAACCTGAGAAGCGATTCATCAAATGTGGGCTGTTTCCAACTGCTTGATGCAGCAAGGGAAGGATCAAAAGAGAGCATTTCAGGGAAGTCGTGGCCAACAGGTGCCCATAAGCTCCACTATCAACATTAGTTCCGGACATCCTCATCCAGCAACACATTGCGCCTCCCTCAAACAGAGAGTCCCGCTCCCAAAAAGCGTAGGCCACTCTCACCAAACCAGCATCGCATATTCATTGGTCATCTTGTTTCCCACCCGCCCTGTAATATGTGATTAAACAATGCACTTGGGGCCGCTCCCCAGTTCTCTGTTCTCAGTTGAAATTTTTATTCTCATTCCCCCAACCAACAGGTAACATTTCCTGTTTATCGGCAGTTTGAAAATGTGGCTGCCGCTGCAGAAGGAATGACATGGAATCCAAGACATCCGTCCAATCTGCCGTTAGGTTTCTCCTCTTTCTTCCCTCTTCCTTTCTTCAGACGATTTGCTCCACAAATTGCACCGACGCTGCTTTTCACCATCAGTTTCTTCCTGAAATGGTCGAGAATCAGATAACAGATTTGTGCCAAGAGGAGAATGTGAATTGCAGACGGTCTGAAGCGACCCTTATTATTCAATGACCTTTGTATTCACAAAAAAATTGTAAAACCATCAGTATAACGTTGAAGATAAATACGTCTTCGACGGCACGGTATAGAGCTCAATGGAGATATCTAACCCATGTTTCCTCTGCCCTGGGGTGTTTAATGAGAGATTATAACGGGGGGTTTTGCTCTCTATGTGACCTATGGGGCAAAGTGGGAGCGCTTGAAGGGAACTGAAGCTGTGTGGAATCCATGCTGTCACTGCCCAATATTATTTGATGGGGCGTTTTGAACGTTGCTTACTCGACATATCAAAACTGTTGTCCTTGTTTGGCCATAATTAATGGGAGGGAGCAAAGAGAATACTGATTTACATTTAAAATTCAATTGTGGGAAGTCGAGTCCGTGCAGATACGCGATATTATTTACAATGCAAATGTTTCAGCCTATCCCATCGGAAGTTGATGAGCTCTGAGTTACAGAGAAGGCAGTCAATTTGACACAATTTTGCCCGCTACACTCTTTACCTGCATCCTCATGGCGACACAAGTAGTTTCACGGAATCCCACCACTTGCATCGCTCAGTCTATCTTGTGATCGACTTAAAATTTCCGTAAAATTATCTCTTTCATTCCTTCTTTATAACTTACCCTTCTTTCTTGCTGTTGCTTAGTTTCTATTTCTCCTTTACACCTCATACATCTCCTGCTCATAGAAATACACCGAGGCAAACACGCACACACACTAGTTCTCTGTCTCTCCCTCTCTTTCTCCTTTTCTCTTTGTGTGCCTCTGTGTGTGTGTGTGTGTGTGCTTGTGTGTGTGTGTGTGTGTGTGCGTGTGTGTGTGTGTGTGTGTGTGTGTGTGTGTGTGTGTGTGTGTGTGTGTGTGTGTGTATGACCCTGCCTGTCCTTTTCCTTCAGGAGTACAAGTCGTGTAAAGCTCCTCATCCCAGGTCAAATCCCACACATGGGGTCAGCCTGGTGTTATGCAGCCGAGCAGCAAGGGTGTGAGAAGCCCTGCGGACGGGAAAAGCAAACAGAATTTCAATGGAAATTATAAATAGATCTGAATTCAACCAGCACCTCAATGCTTTGAAGTGTTTGTACTTTAATGCTCGGAGTATTGTGGGCAAGAGTGGTGCACTTAGAACATGGATCAGTACATGGAACGATGGTGTTGTGGCCATTACAAAGACTTGTTTGAGGGAGGAACAGGAGTGGGTGATCCATATACCATCGTTTCGAAGTTTTAGGAAGAATAGAGAGGGGGTAAAACAGGGGGAGGATTTGTAATACCAATTGAAGTTAAATATCAGCTGCACTCCAGGGAGACATAATGGAGTTCTCGGATGCAGAATCGGTATGGGTAGAACACAGGAATAGGAAGGGTGCAATCACTCTCTTGGGGGTGTACTATAGACTTCCCAGTAGCCAGCGGGGATTGAGGAACAGATATGCAAACAGATTTGGGATATGTGCAAAAATTACAGGGTTGTGGTCATGGGAGACTTCAACTTCCCTGATATAAATTGGGACCATTTTAGTGCAAGGGGATTATATGGGGAAGATTGTGTTAGGTGTAGCCAGGAGGGGTTCCTAAATCAATATGTTGACAGTCCAACATGGGGAGAGGCTATTCTGGACCTGGTGTTGGGTAATGAGCCTGACCAGGTGACTCACCTGACAGTGGGTGAGCAACTGGGGAGCTGTGACCACAGATCATTAACTTTCAGGATAGCTATGGATAAGGATAGGTATGAGACGAGCAGGAGGATTTTAAATTGGAGCAGGGCTAACTATGAAGGCACATGGCAGGAAGTAGGTTGAGTAAACTGGGAAAACCATTTTGCAGGCAGGTCCACGTCGATCATGTGGACATACTTATTCTGTGTTTCTGTCAGTTTCACTGTAAGGCATAGGTGCTGCTTTTTTATCGCCGTGTCCCAAAGGAGACAGAGACAGGTCCTTCTGCCCAGCGAAACCGACCCAGTCCTTGCAGTGGCTCACAGGGTGTAGTGAACTGTGAAATAAGTCGATTGCTTCTCTCCTAGTGTGGGTCCGGGTGTGTTTAAAGTGTTCCTGTGTAAAGAGCACATCGCTGATATCAGATGCAATTTCAAAATGCATTGCAATTCGGTTCAAATTTACGTCACTCTTGATGCCACCGTCACTTACGAAACTGTCACTTCTTCTGTTCGTGTTCCAAGACAGAGAGCGGCCATGTATCTCAGTCAACCAACTCACCCGAAATCCCTGTATTTCACTCTTCTTACGTCTTCTCTTTCTCGTTGTCACTCCGTCCTTACTTCGCTTTCATGCATTCATCTCCCTCTCCTTCTCTCCTTATCTCTTTATCGATTATTCAAACAGGCAGTCAGAAAAATGTAGACATATATACAGACAGACGGATGCGCCCGCACACACTCACACACAGACACAGACACACACACACACACACACACACACTCTCTCTCTCTCTCTCTCTCTCTCTCTCTCTCTCTCTCTCTATCTCTCTCTCTCCCACACAGGCAGACCCAACAATTACACCCGAGACACTTCCATCTCCTTCAATTTTTCTCTTTGATATACACGCTATTAGTTTATTCCCGCACGATTGTCCACATCTGCCACATTGTGGGATATTACAGAAGTACTTATATACCGGCAACGAACAACTGGGTTTTGTGCCTTTACAAACATCTGTATCACGTTGCCATAAGCCACAATTGGTGAAGAATATCTTCCAGGGGGATTTCAATATGATCTCTCAGACAACGTGTGTGTGTGTGTGTGTGTGGGTGTGTGCGAGAGAGAGAGAGATGATAGACAGATAGACTGACAGATATAGTGAAGGGTGGACAGATAGACAGACAGATATATGGATAGATAGATAGATAGATAGATAGATAGATAGATAGATAGATAGATAGATAGATAGATAGATAGATAGATAGATAGATAGATAGATAGATAGATAGATAGATAGATAGATAGATAGATAGATAGATAGATAGATAGATAGATAGATAGATAGATAGATAGATAGATAGATAGATAGATAGATAGATAGATAGATAGATAGATAGATAGATAGATAGATAGATAGATAGATAGATAGATAGATAGATGGAGATATACAGAGAGAGGGGGAGAGAGAAGGGGGGATATTACCTACCAACTCTTGCAATCTGTGAAGGGAACGATGCTATTTGCTGTCTGCATTGACCTGTCGATCTGTTTTGCACTTTCAGTAAAGTCTGGACGTAGCCGCCCAAGTCTATCTGTTTGTGAAGATTGCTTCGTCCTTCAAATGCTCTGAATGTCCTGACCCTATCTGACTTCCCAACAGGCATCACCTTTCTTTTGTCAGAATGAAATTCTATCTGCCAACGCTGCGCCAGTCTCCCCATCTGATCTACATGGTGTTCCAGAATGAGACCACCTTCCTCGCTTTCCGCAGCGCCACTGATCAGAATTAGAATCAGGTTTACCATCACTGACATATGCCGTGAAATGTGTTGTTTTGTGGCAGCAGTGCAACAGATAATAATCGCTAGTAGTTGCAAAAATAAACCAATCATACAGAGGAGGAATAATGAGACAGTGGTCCTGGGTTGATGGACCGTTCAGATATCAGCTGGTGGAGGGGAAGAAGCTGTTCTTGCAACATAGAGTGTGGATGCTCAGGCTCCTGTATCGTCTCCCCGACAGTCGTAACGTGAAGAGGGCTGGTACCGGTGAGGTTCCTTAATATTGTCACTGTGTCACCCGCGAACAGAGCAACAACACATCACCCCTGCATTCTAATCCAAGTGCTGAATTAATATCACTCACAGGACAGGTGCCAGCACCGGCCCCCTGCATCTCTGGTCACAGACTTCCAAACAGAAGGCAATGCATTCTTCCACTGCCACAATCGACAATCTACCCCTAATTTAGTGTCCAATTAGCTCATTCACATTGAATACTGATGCTAAATCATTGGCACGGAACGCTATAGTGTCAGATGATTTGGAACCTTTGTGAGAAGAGTTGAGCACCAGCAAAGGTAAAACAACCCAGATGGGAGTTATGTGCAGGCTTCCAACAAGTCGACCAATAATACAAAAGTAGATTCCAAAATTAAATTTTGGATACATGAAGTAGAAGAGAGAGGCAAAACTGAACAACGCAGCAATGGCAAATGACGTTGCAGATGAAGTAATCTGGAACAGGGAAATGGCGGAGGAGCTAAATAAGTCCTCTGCATCAGTCTTCACAACTGAAGACACCAGTAACATGCCAGAAATTCAAGAGAGTCATGGGCATAGGTGGGTGTAGTGGCTATTACTGAGGAGAAGGTGCTGGGGATGCTGAAATACCTGAAGGTGGATACATCAACTGGACGAGATGGACTCCCCTCCAGAGTAACTAAAGACGGAGCTGAGGAGATTTTGAAGACACTTGCAATGGTCTTTCAGGAATCACTGGTGTCAGGGAGGGCCCTGGAGGACTGGTAAAGCGCAAATGTGACAACGCTGTTTAAGGAAGCAACTGAGGTAAAATGCAGTAAATTATTGGCAGGCTACCCTGACCTGATTATAAAAGAAAGAAGATTCTGCGAGGTTTCATGAGACGTTGGTAGACGGCACTTGGAAAATTGTGAAAAATTTTGGGTTCCGATTCGAAGGAATAAAGTGTTCGCCCTGGAGTGTCCAGAGGAAGTTGACAAGAAACAGCCCGGAAATGAAAGGGTTAACATCTGAGAAGAGTTTGATGTACCTCCGACTGTACTCGTCTGTATTGGATGGTGAGAGCACCTTGGTAGGCATTCCCTGCACGGCCAAACACATCACAAATTCGGCTCCTACGCACTGTGCACATGGTCACTCGACAGTAGGAGTCGGAATCACTGTACACGGGGGTGCTGGCTGGACATCGGATATTGAAGGACGTGCCGGTGTTGGATGTAATCAGCCAAAACTCTACGCGGGACTGCTGCCGCACCGCCGCCGTGACCCAGGGCCGATCCCGACCTCCGGTGTGATCCGTTTGAAGACCGCACCTTCTCCGTGCGACTGCGGGTGTTTCAGCTGGGCACCCCGTTCCTATCGATCCACAATACAACGGGTTGGTCGGTTGATTGAAAGATGTACATTTACAGTGGTATGGAGGTGACTTTCAGAAAGGGAAGAGTTGGAGCTTTGAGCTCCGACGTGAATTATGGAGGAAATAAAAAAAATAAAAGTGTTGGTTCACTTTAAAAATGCGTGGTTGGTGGTCAGCACAGCCCACGAGTGCCGATGGGTCTGTTCCCCTATTGTGTCTCCCTCACGGAGACCAGTCCCTGGGTGGAACTCAGATATTTTGTTTATTTATAAATTGAATAATTAAGGCGAGCGGATATTTCGCTGCGTTGATGAACTGCTTTCTGAACCTGGACTGAGTCACCCCATAAATAAACGTGTTGGTGCAGCAACTTAAAGTCTGCAGCATGGTACCGGAGTGTAACCAAATGTACTGGGAATTGTTATAATTACTGGGATCCACTCCGGCAATGGTGTGGTAAAGGAATACAACAACACCCACCGACCACAGAAGGATGAAGCTGACGGAGATGGTGAACAGTAAGATCACAGCCATCCGCCTGCTCTCCATCTCCGGGTCACTGCGGTTCTCCCCCTTTTTCTGACCCCTCAGCCCTTCTCTCACACTGCTGGCCACTAAAATGTGTCTGAATGTCAGAGCGTTGAGCAACACGATGAACACGAACGGCAGCAAAGGCGTTAGAACGGTACACAGCCAATCATATCCCACCCATCCGGCTTCGGAACACAGTCTCAGGGTACATTGTTTATCAGCTTCTCGGGTTGATAAATGAAGTAGTAGGGAAGTTTTATGAAGCAGAACAGAACACTGGTTGTTGGCAGAACCACAGACGCAGTTTTCCCTGTGCAATATTTTGTTTTCAGCTTCTGGCAACAGATGGCGACAAACCGATCAAAGTTGAAAGTGACAGTGAACCAGACAGAACAGTCGGTGGCTTCAGATCTCAGCGCACAGATAACACTGCACACGGGGGTGATGTCCAGGAAAGTCCCAGGGTAATAATAATAACTGGTCCGCCACTGTATGACGTCAGTGACGATGGTCAGTAGATCCGCCGTTGCCATGGCCACCAGGTAGCGAGTGGTACAGGTGGAGCGGCCGCACTTTCCCCGGGACAGCATCACAATCGCCACGGAATTCACTGGGAGAACAGAGTAAAGAAAGCCGGAAATTACTGTCTGACTGCTTTGTGGGTCTCAGGGCAGAGAGCTCAGGGGGAAATGACAGGCATCGCACTTTGGTTTGCGAACAGCACAGCTATTGTGCTACAAAATGTGTAAAACGCGAATCGCAGGCGTCGGGAACGCGCGTATTGTGGAACAAAGTGAACGGCACCGGGAGAGCAGTAGGGTCTGGGACAGAGGTATTTTCAACGGACCGCAGCCGGGACTTTTAAGAAATCATTGTAAAGTTCCCATCATCCGCTATCCGACTCTTCATGGCACCCGAATACTCAGCATCTTTCTCAACGATAGTGATTGTTTCCCTCTCTACCAGCCGCGTTCAACAAGAGTCCACATCCTCCGGAGCCCCGGTATCACCGCTCCCTCTCCATTTAATGCTTCTCCGGAAACGTGGTCTCCGTTTACTCCTCGAATCGCGGGATCCCGTGTTTCCCCAACACACCGGGGTCCCGGTTGCTGCGCTTCCTTCAAACTCCGCAACTTCTATTGGCCGCGTGTCATGGAGCCTCGGAGTCACAGAGCAACGGGGCCTTTGGCACCAAACTGTCCATGCCGGACACAGTGTGTACTTACCCAGTCGCAATTTATGCATTCAGCCAGTTTTCCCTCTCAGCACTTCCATCCGTATAACAATTCAAATGTTTCTTAAAGTATATCCTTGTGCATTCGGATCCAAACCATCTCCATAAATATCAAATAACAATTGTCCCAACACCGACCACCGCTAAACCCCAGTAACCACCCGCCACCATTCCAAGAATCAGCCTTCAAACACCGCCCTCTGTTTCCTTACTCCGAGTCAATCTTGAATCGTCTGAACTAGTTCTCCCTGGTTTTCATGACACCAATCCTTCCAGATCAGCCAACCATGCGGAATCTTGCGGAAGGCCTTGCTAAAGTCAAATTAGCAACGTCCACGGAGCTGCTATCATCTAATATTTTAGTTACATGTTCAAAGAACTCCTCATATTTCGACAGAAACGACTTCTCACACACAAGTCCATGCTGACTCTTGATCAGACTCTTACATTCCGAATGGTGCAGACACTGTCGCTCAGAACTTCTTCCAGTAACGTCCCCACGACTGATACCATGGTGACCAGCCTGTCGTTCTCTGGATTGTCCTTATTCCGCTTTCAAAGAACTTCCCTGAATATGAACTGGTACTGTTTTCCGCGCTCTCTTTGGATTTAGGTGGTCAAAAAGAAAAACAAAGGAACAAATTTATGTCACTGTGTATCATCTTACTAAAAAAAAGTATGTTAACATTTTGTTGTGCGATTGACAGAATCAGTTCGGACGGTGGAGACAATCTGCTCGACATCACAAATGTCCTAACCCTGCCGGAGTAGCAGAACTTTACTGGTGCACCGCCCATCTATTCCATCATACATAACACCCATATATCAAAAGAAGGGAAACGATACCCAGCGGCATGAACACGACTGAATATTAATACAAAACTAGCTGCTTTAATCGTTGTTATGTTTTGAGCCATGTGTGTGCTATGCTCCTGACAAGCAGTGTATTTTTCAGTCAAAAACAATGGGGTTTTGCAGCCCGGATACCGACTCACAGTCAGCACAATCCCACCGTGACAGATGTTTTGAGTCAACGCAGAGGATGGACAGTCGGGTGGCGGCCTCTGTCCTTGAGCTGTGATCCTCGGACACGGCTTCACCTGTGTTGAAGGTTCCCGGATCAGATGCGTTCCCACTTTCTCTTTCCACACATGCTGCCTGATCCGCTGAGTGTTTCAGGTGTTTCACACTGGAGTGATTCAATTGTTCAAATTCCAGTCGAAAGTCCGTGCAGATAATTGAAACACCTGCCTCTTTTCGGGGGTTCTTTCTGAATTACTGCAGCATTATTCTGAATGGTTTGTTGCTTGTTTGTCCAGAGCGGAACGTCGCCCGTCCTTTACCGCGTCTGACGACCAACGGATTCTTCAGACAGCAATGTTGGCTCTAAACTCCCTCTTCACGTGACGGGTAATAGGGTGTGGAATCAATCCCTGCTGCACTAAAACTCACACAGTCCGTCATTTGAATGTTCGGATTTGCCGGTATTTCGGTATCTACCTCAAACATGAATTTTTCCGTGCCTCCTTGAATCTCACTTGGTCTCCTTTCCCTCGCTCACCTCAAATTTGCTGTGCAATTTATTAAAATACCCTGGGATCTCTCTAAAATCTGAATTGAAAGCATGTTGAGGTATTGATAAAGAACAAAGCCAAATCGCCTGGAAAGGTTCCGAGCGCACTGGATGATCGGAGTCTTGTTTGACAGCGGGATTTCATTGATAAATCAACAATGCGTGCAATCAATCCAAAAATCAATCTGTCGCCCCCTTCGTTCACTCTGCATCTGTTTCAACTGTCGTTTTATATTCAGTCGAGGCCACAGACTAAAGTGCAAGTTAATATGTCTGCACGTCACTCAGTGATATACCTGCATCACAGCGCTGTCGGTTGCTGAACGAATCCAAACACCGGGCACACAAAATTGCAAAAGTTACTTTGCCTACGTTCTTACCAGGAACATCAATATCGGCAATGATCAAGTAATATATTTTCCTGACACTGTAATATGCGGCAAGCATGTTGCGCGAGAATCAGTCCGTCTTCCAGCTGCCCGCGATGTCTCTGAAGAAAGCTGTGAGCCGATACATCTCAACGGCCACTAATTTATACTCTGAGGTGTTTCCGCTCCAACACACTGTGAATTCAAAATCGTTGAAGGACGCTGTCTCTTTTAACACCTGGGGAAACTTAACATTATGTCATTCGAGTAAAATCCCAGATGTAATGAGGTATGCACAGTTTGTGCCGAGATTGCAAAATCTCAAAGACGAAGCAATGACGACCCGAGAAGTCAGTGCAGGTTGTTGCGAAACACTCTCAGACTCACATCTGGGCTTCATATTTGGTTCTTGTTGACGGTGTACATTCCTCTGCTCTGCTGACCCTGTCATCAAACTCCAGTACCACACTGTCTTCACAAAGCTGTTTAATTTCTGTCTGGAATTGTCCTCGGTTGGATATTACTCCAGTACAAGCTACAAAAGACCGGGTAGTTTATATGTCACAGTCTTTTCCTGAAGAGTCTCAGGCGAATGGATCACCCAGTCCTACGCAGACCCCAAACGAATGCAAACCGTCAAAGCAATTGAGATTCACGCAGTCTCTCTGAAATAATAAACCAGCTCCCATCAAAAGCAACACCGGAGAAAGAACGTAAATCTACCACCATAAGCAAGATCCTCGAATCGGTGCACATATTGATGCTGACAGAGAATCTGCGCTAATCGCATTTGCTCCAAAACATTCACAAGGTCACAAGGATCACAAGACAACGGAGCAGAAGTCGGTCATTCTGCCCATCGAGTCTGCTCCAAATAAAGCGAAAAAAAAGAAAAGGAATGAGAAATGGGGGAGCCAAAACTCTATTCTAACCCCAATTTCCGGCCTTATCCCAATGTCCCTTGATACCCTGACTAATTAGATATCTACCTCTCTCCTCCTTAAACGCCTCCCATGATCTGGCCTCCACAGCTGTACGTGGCAAGGAATTCCATAAGTTCACTACTCTCTGGCTAAAGAAATTTCTCCTCATCTCTGTTTTGAACCTGTACCGTCTAATTGTAAGATTGTGACCTCTGGTCCTGGACTCACCCACCAAGGGAATCAGCTTGACAACATCTACCCTTTCCAGTCCTTTCAACATTTCAAATGTTCTATGAGGTCCCCTCTCATTTTTCTGTACTCCAGTGACTACAGTCCAAGAACCGACAAACGCTCATCATACGTAAGCCCTTTCATTCCAGGAATCATCCTCGTAAATCTCCTCTGAGCCCTCTCCAACATCATCACATCCTTCCTAAGATAAGGGACCCAAAACTTTACACAGTATTCCAAATGAAGCTTCACTAGTGCCCCGTAGAGCCTTATCAACACTTCCTTACTTTTATACACTATACCTCTCGAAATGAATGCCAACATAGTATTCACTTTCCTTACCACCGATCCGACCTGGTGGTTAAACTTTAGCGTATCCTGCACGACTACCCGCAAGTCCCTTTGTACTTCTTAACTTTGAATTTTCTCTATTCTAGATCATAATCTTCCCGTTTATTTCTGTTTCCAAAGTGTACAGCGGCACATTTCTCAACGTTGAATCTCATCTGCCATTTCCTTTCCCATTCACCTAAACTATCTAGGTCTCTCTGCAACCTTCCTGTCTCCTCAATACTCCCTACCCCTCCACCTATCTTGGTGTCGTCTGCAAACTTAGCCACAAAACCATTTAGTCCATCACCCAAATCGTTAATGTACAAAGTAAAAAGAAGCGGCCCCAACACCGACCCCTGCAGAACACCACTAGTAACCGGTAGACAACCAGAACAGGGTCCTTTTATTCCTACTCTTTGCTTTCTGCCAACCAGCCAATGCTCCACCTATTCTGTTATCCTACCTGTAATTCCATGACATCTCATCTTATTAATCAGTCTCTTATGCGGCACCTTGTCGAAGGCCTTTTGAAAGTCTAAATGCACAACATCTACCGCCTCTTTATATCCACCCTACCTGATATTTCTTCATAAAACTCCAATAGTTTGGTCAGGCAGGATCTTCCCTGCACGAAACCATGCTGGCTTGGGCCTATCTTGCCTTGCACCTCTAGGTATTCCATAACCTTATCGTTGAGGATCGATTCCATTAACTCTCCCACCACCTATATCAGACTAATAGGTCTGTAATTTCCTTTATGCTGCCTCCCACCCTTCTTATTTAGCGGAATTACATTTGCGACCCTCCAGTCCTCCGGAGTCTATCGATTCCTGGAAAAATTATCAACAATGCCTCCGCCATCTCTGAAGCCACCTCGTTCAGAACCCGGGGGTGCACCGTATCCGGTCCGGAAGACTTATCTGTCTTTAGTCCATTTAGCTAACTGAGCACCTTCTCGCTGGTAAACTTAACTGAATTATCCCCTGACTATCCGGTATATTGCTGCTGTCCTCCACAGTGAAGACCGATGCAAAATACTCATTTAGTCCCTCTGCCATCTCTTTGTTATCCATCATAATCTCTCCCGCAATGTTTTCAATTGATCCTATATCAGCCCATGTCACTCTTTCACTCTTCATATATTAAAAAAACTCTTAGCTTCTTTTTGAATGTTATCTGTCAACTTCCTTTCATAATTTATCTTTTCTTTCCTAACGACCTTCTTAGTGTCTCTCTGTGAGTTTTTAAATGTTTGCCAGTCTTCTGTTTTCCCACTAATTTTGCTTCCTTGTATGCCCTCCCTTTTGATTTTATTTTAGCCTTCACCTCTCTCGTGTGCTATTTTTCCATTAATAACCTTTTTTCTTGGACTAGATAGATCTTGCATTTTCATTACTTATTGTAGAAATTCCAACCATTTCTGCTTTGCCGTCCCTCCAGCTAGCTTACTCTTCAAATCAATTTGGTCCAGCTCCTCTCTCGTGCCACTGTAACTTCCTTTGTTCCCCGCCCTAAAATCAAGAGTTCCAATCGCCCTCAACAGTGAGGACCAATCTGATGTAAATTCCACTCTAGGGCCTGTAGGTCCGAGCTACCCCCTCACTGGGGACCTGTCCGGTGTCGACACCAACCCGGGACCTGTAGGTCCGATCTCGCCCCCAAATGGGGACAGGTTAGGTGCAAACTCAACATTGGAACGAGAAGTTCTAATCCATCACCGCATTAGAGACATGCCCAATGTGGACTCCACCCTGCGACCGGTAGAAGGGGTTTACCAGGATGCTTCCTGGTTTAGAGGGCATCTATTACAAGGAGAGGTTGGACAGACTTGAGCTGTTTTTTCTGGAGCGGGGGAGGCTGAGGGAAGACCTGACAGAAGGATGTCTGCGGTGCAAGTTTTTTTCCATATACACAGTGCGGTGCATGTCTGGAATAGGCATATGAACGTACGGAGAATGGAGGGATGGGGACCTTGTTTCGATAGAAGGGATTGGTTTAGTTAGACATGTAATTACAAGTTCAATTAGTTGGGCACAACAACGTTGGATGAAGGTCCTGTTCCTGTGGTGTTCTGTTCTTTTGTGGTGAGACAACACCTGAAGGATTGTGTGCAGTTCTGGGCACCCAGCCATGATTGAACTGGAAGAGTACAGGAAAGATTCACCGGAATGTTTTCGGGACTGGAGGGCTTGAGTCACAAGGAGAGATTGTATGGTGACTGTGCATTGATCCAGACTGGGGCGGTGCAACACTGAATTCCCTCCCCGTCACAGTTCCCATTGGAATCGGTACTGATCACAGAACTGGGGACGGTGCAAAACTGCACTACCCCACTATTCCAGCCCCACTGTTCCTATGGACTGATCCCAGAATTGCAGATATTGCAACATTGAATTCCCTCCCACACAATACAGCCCCACAATGACTGTGCAATGATCCCAGAACAGGGTAAGGTGTAACAGTGAATTTGCTCCCCACCCACTCCAGCCCCACAGTCACTATGCCATGATACCGGAACTGTGGCGGGTGCAGCTCACTCCCTCACTCCCTTTTTCCCCCTCTCCATCTTCCTGCAGAGACCCGAAACATCCTGCAGCGGCTGCGCCGGGCGCCCGGCGGCTGTCGGGTAAAGTAGTACCCCGGCCGCCCGCCGCCAGCTCTCGCCCCTCTTCCTCCAGAACTGCATCTTCCGGGGAGCCCCGCAATCCAGTCCTCACACAGGATGGCCACGCACCTTGCCGACCACGGAGCTACAACTCCGGCCGGCGGAGCGGTTGGGCGGAGGCAGCCGCCGAGCCGGCGGTGACGCGGGTCCATCTGAGTATTGCCGTCCTTTCGCCGTTGCCACACACCACGTTCCCGCCGCCGCCGCCGCCGCCACCGCCCTGCTTGATCCCCGCTGCACCACAGCGAGAGATAGGTTTCCTAACCACGACCTGTACTTTCACTTCAGCCAATAAAGAAAGAACAAGTCAAAAATTGCGGGCTGAATGACAGGGAACAGACAATCAGCATCAGGCTAGTCCCACCGCCCTCTGGTAACTGAGGACAGCGAGGTCGTGGGCAGATTGGGGTATAGACGGTCAGGGCCTGCGATCAATAAGTGATCGCTTTTCAGCATTGGTCCTTTGACTGACAGGCTTCGGGCGAATGAGATACTGAGTAAGTTTCCATTTTGGTCTGAACAGTATAGAAATGACGGCAACTGGAGAACTGTCCACAGTTTTGATCCCGTTGCCTCCAAAAGAAAATAAGGCATGATCGCACTGGAGATGCTGCAGAGCGGATTGGAGATGTGATCGCACTGGAGATGGTGCAGGGTGGACTGGGCCTGCGATTGCACTGGAAAGGGTGCAGGAGAGATTCAATGCATTGTCAAGAAGTGTGGTGGTTTGCACTTGTTGGGAAGAATAAGGGTGTTGACAATTTTTGAAATGTGGAGAGGATTCCGAAATTGTAAGTGCTAGTTCAGACTCGATCGTGAGGGAAGCAGACAGGAGATTCTGTGGACGCAGGATAGTGTATTGCCTCCCAGGTGCCAAGTCAAGGATGCCTCTGAGCGGCTGCAGAACATTATCGAGAGGGATGGCGAACAGCCGGAAGTCGCCGTACCTGTGAAGAATATTCTGTCTGGTCGCATCATTGCCTGGCATGGAGGCTCCAATGTGCAGGATCGAAAGTAGTTGCAGAAGGTTGGTGCAAACGACATTGGTAGATAGACGGATGAGGTCCTGCAGAATGAGTATAGGGAGTTAGGCAGGGTTAAAAAGCAGGACCTCGAGGGTACTGATCGCCGGATTCCTTCCTTCACCACGTGTCAGTGAGGACAGAAATAGAAGGATAGGCCACGTGAATTCGTGGCTGAGAAGCTGGTGCAAGGGTCAAAGATTCAGGTTATTTGACATTGGGATTACTTCTGGGGTAGAGGCAACGAGTACAGAAGGGACGTGTTGCATTCAACCAGAAAGAGTTCAATATCCCTGCACGGCCATATGCTACTGCTACACGGGAGGGGTTAAATTAGATGGGCAAGGGTGTGGGACTATGAGCAGGAACAAGTCATGGGGTTCGGCAGCAGCCAGCGAGACGTAGTTTAGTGATCAGGACAACCAGGGCACAGTAAAGGCAGTGAAAAGAATATCCAGTTGAACTGCATTTAGTTTAGTGCGCGAGGTTTTACAAGTAAAGTGGATAAACTCAGAGCATGGATTGGCGCTGAGGACGGGGATGCTCTTGCCATAAACGAAACTCGGCTCAGAGAAGGGCAGGACGAGCAGCTCAGTATTCCACAGTGCAGATGATACAGGTGTGACAGAGGTACAGGTGAGAGAGGAGGAGGATTTGCCTTCTTGATAAAGGAGGACGTAACAGAGGTACTTAGAGATGACATTCGTGGGGAATCGTCCAGTGAGGTAATGTGGCTAGAACTCAGAAACAAAAAGGACAGGGTAACTCCAGTGAGGCTGTATTCTGGAACCCCCAGTCATCAGCGGGAACTTGAGGACAATGTGTGCAGGAATACTGTTCATGAAGTCGTCGAGTCAAAGGCAAATACAGCATGGATACAGGCCTTTCGGTCCAACGAGTCCATGACGAGCACGCCGTCCACCCAGCTGGTCTCAATTTCCTGTGTTCGTCCAATACAGCTCTGATATCCGTCCCTCCATGTAACTATCCAAGGGCTTCTTCAGTGATACCATTGTACCTTCCTCAACCATATCCTCTGGCAGCTCGTTCCATGTACTCACCAGAATCTGCGTGAAAATGTTTCCCTGCAGGTCACGTTTAAATCTTTCACCTCTCACCCTAAATCCATGACTTCAAATTTTAAACTCCCCTACGCTGGTAAAGACTGTCAACCTTATGTCTGTCTCTCATAATTTAAACGTTTCTGTAAGGTCGCCCCTCATTCACTCCTCATTGGCCTCATGAAGGCCAGCGTGCTAAACAGCAGAAGTCCCATAAGATACAAAGAAAAAAGTGATGTACAGTAATTATCTGTATGGGTATGTTGATGGGTGGGTCAGTAAGTTTGCAGACGATACTAAGATTGTTGCAGATGTGAATAGTGCGGAAGACGGGCGACGGATACAGTGTGCATTAAATAGTTGTAGATGTGGCAGAGAAATGGCTGATGAAGTTTAACCCGGAGAAATGTGAGGTGTTGCACCTTGGTGGGACTAATTTCAAGAGGCAGTACACTCTTCAGGGCAAGACCCTTCAGTGTTCAAGAGCAGAGAGACCTTGGGGTGCAAGTCCGTAACTCATTGAAAATGGCTGAATAGGTAGATCGGGTGGTTAAGGCGGCTTATGGAATGTTTATTTTCATTAATCTGGGTATTGAGTATAGGAGTCAGGAAGTTTTGATCCATCTCTATAGAACTCGGTTAGGCCGCATTTAGAGTGTTGCGTGCAATTCTGATCCCCTCACTATAGGAAGGATGTCGAGGCTTTAGACAGGGTGCAGAGGAGGTTTACCGGGAACCGCCTGCTTTAGAGGGCATGTGCTACCAGTAGAGGCTGGACAAACGTGGGCTCTCTTCTCTGGAGCGCGCAGGCTGAGGGCTGATCTGTTGGAAATGTATCAAATTATGAGGTGCATAGACAGGGTGGGCAAACAATATCCTTTTCCCATTATTGAACTATCCAATATCAGAAGGCGTGCATTTAAGGTGAGAAGGGTTAGGTTTCGAACGGACATGGGGGGTATTTGTTTTTTTTACTGAGAGTCGTGGATGCCTGGAATGCGTTGCCTGATAGGGTGGTGGAGGCAAATTCACTGGGAGCTTTTCAGGGCACACGAATGAGAGAGAAATGGAGAGATATGTGCAGTTTGCAGGTAGGAGTGAATAGCCATGCCGGCAAAACATTGTGGGCCGTGGGGACTGTTCTGTACTATATGCTTAAATGTTCTATATAATCGCCTTCCTCACCACCCTGTATATCTGTGAACGCCACTTGCAATGACCAATGCACTTATACTCTTGTGTCCCTCTGCTCCATTACACTCCCTACTGCCCCACCATTCACAGCACAAGTCCTCCGCCGGTTTGACTTTCCAAGAATGACGCAGCTCGCTTTATCTGAATTGATATCCCCAGTTGATCATCCCTCTGCCTCCACAGATGCTGCTCGGTCCTCTGAGTTCCTCCCGCAGACTATTTGATTCAGATTTACACGCCAGATGCTGTCAAATGAGAGCGAGATTGATGGGCATTTCAACCTCAAGGTGGAGTTTATTCTCAGAAGCAAAATTACATGTGTGCACAACTGCAGAGAAAAACTTACTTGCGTCCCAGCCACAGAGCATAAGAGACACAACGTTCACAAGAAAAGTATAGACACAGCGTTTTAAAAAGAACATACTTAGAACAAAAATAAGCAAATAACGTCTTTGTACCAAGTGATCAAAGTAGTGTTAGAGGCACATCGCAGCACAGGAGCAACACACACAAAAAAAATAAATTAAACAAATTATACACAAATTTTACAAGAAATGAACACAAAGCAGAAAAATTGAGGAGTTGATGCGATCTTCCTTCGAGGCCACCATTCCCGGTCAGATTTTGCCATTTCCCCCATCCCTTCCCCAATGTGTTGGGAGTGGGAGAGAGGGCGTTGGTTCAGGCGGGGGAGCGGCACGGATTTCTCAGCTCCTCTCCGCTCTGAGTCCATCTGACAATGAGAGTGAGGGGAGATGTCACCACCTCCTTCAGCTGCTCCCTGAACCTAGTCTGAGTCACTACGTAAAGAGCCGTGTTTGTGCAGCAGCTCAACAGCTGCAGAATGTTGCCCAGGTCCCTTACGAAATAAGGTGGAAGCAAAGCCGCAGAAATGTACCACAATCGGACCCACACAGAATGCACCGTAAACAGCGCCCACAACAGAATGAAATTCCCCGACACAACCAACAGTAATGTGAGGGATTTCCTGCGGTTCTCCATCTCCGGGTCTCTGGAACTCTCCCCACTGCTGGAAACCCGGAGTCTCCTGCGGGTTCTGCTCGCCACTGAAACTTGTCTGATGGTCAAAGCATTGAGCAGGAGAATGAGGACAAATGGCATCACAGTCGTGAGGAAGTAATGGAGCAACTCGACTGTGCTCCAAACTACTGAGGTCAGAACACCGTTTCTTTCCCAGCAAAACCAAGGAAAATTAAGAAACGTGTTGCGTCCTGAGAGCATGAAATACCAGAAAATGTACTTTGAACAGCTCACCACAGTCAAGGTTCCGAGAACTACAGCCGCCGTTCTCTCGGTGCAATACTTAGTTTTCAGCTTCTGGCAACAAATGACCACATATCGATCAAAGGTGAAAGCGACGGTGAAGCAGACGGAACAGTTGGTGGCTGCGTAAAGCAGGATGGCGTGGATATTACACAGGCGGATATACACCAGAAAATGAAACGCTTCCTTATACACAATCGGAATCTGCCTCAGTATCAGGTCGAGGACAACGTCCAGTAGATCCGCCGTTTCCATGGCCACCAGGTAGCGAGTGACGGCTTTGGAGAGACCGCACTTTCCCCGGGACAGGACCACAATTGTCATCACGTTCACTATAATTAACACAAACAGGAGAGCAGGCTTTGAGCAACGTTAGCAGATTCACAGAATGAGAAATCAAAAGTAGAAACCTGTTCTTGGATTCAGAGTTCCAGATTGTTGTACTAAACACCAGGATTATCAGCTGGAGACGGAGAATATGGATAAGTGTAATCAACGAGTAACTGCAAAATAAAGGCGTCACCTCGACGAAGAAACCGACGAGAAGCAGTGGTTCCGTGCTCCGGTAAATATGATTGACGAGTGAACAATTCATTATAAGTTCCATTTCATAAATATCAAAGTCCTCACTGTCTGAGCTTCGGTCCAGAGAGAGTTGAAGTTTAAACAGGTCAATCTGCGGTATCAGCCCAGGTTCCTGATCATTGCTCAGCACTCTATGAGAGCATCGCTGATCATTAAGTGGTGAAACTGGGAGAGTGTTGGTTGGAAACCCGGCCATTCTTCCTGCTCTCTATGCGGCGACTTTGTTGTGTGGGTGAAACAGCCCACTGTTCTCCTAATTATTACCCTGTGAGCCAGCGTCCGTGTGTCGGAGCCGCCACCTGCTACAGCCACACATCGTGCCCGGCAGGGGGATGGAGGCCGTGGGAAACTACCATTGTTCATTTGGAATTAGACCATGATTAATACAAAAATATCGGTTTACTATTGGCCGAAGGTCGTTCCGATAGCTAGTATCATCACACACGGGAGCCCTGAGGAGAGGCTGAATGACAGGAACGGCAGTGCAGATAGGTTTATTGAACACATGAATGTAGTTGGGGACGTCTCAGCAGCAAAAGAAGATAACACCGAGAAATGAAGGACAAATTACCCGAGATAAACGCCGTTGAAAACGTTGATCTACGCACACGGACCAGGTCTGTGCATTACATCTCCTTCCATCGGAGGTCAGTTCGGAAGGACGTTCCGCTTTATTAATCTATCCACTCATCAAACCTCTTCACCGCAGACCGTGACCACTGTTTCTCACCTGTTTGTTGGTCGAGTCGTTGGACAAAGACTTACCTGGAACAGCAACAAGAGCGAGGATTGGATAGTAGACGGGCTGAATTGTCCGAAGTCGATAATAGATCCGAAGTCCTACTGTCATCCAAGGAGCATCCGAAAAGATATTGTCAGCAAGGTCGAAGGCACCCTTCCCAATCGCTATAACATCCCAGTCTCCTGATTCCCGATCCCGACTCATTCCTGTAACACCTCACTCCACTGTTCCAAGAATCCAGTCGGTGACCAGAACTTCGCACTCTGTATCAACAAATTCCAACCGTTCATGTAACATCCTACGTTATTGTTCGCAGCTCCTCAATTATCTTCTTCCTCTTTGGAGCATCTGCTCTGTCGGTGACGGAGGGGCTGCTCCCACTGACACTGAGACTTCATCGAAAGGAACAGTTTTTGAAAGCAGTGGGGAAACCCCTGGTGACACAACCTGGCTCCGTGCAGACTGACATTAAATACGCTCACTTAACAAACATCTACTGTTAAATCCTTTGTATCTGGACGGCTGGAGCAAACACGTAAAATGAATGAGTCAATAGGGTGATGATATTAAGGATTTATACCCATACACCCCGGACATTTTTCTGCCACCTCCCATCGGGGAGAACATACAACAACCTGAAAGCACGTACGACCAGGCTCAAGGCCAGCTTATTTTCGGCTGTTATAAGAACATTAAACGATTCCAGAATACGAGGAGATAGATTGCCAAACTCACAATCTACCTTGTTATGACACTGCACCTTACTGTCTGCCTGCACTGCACTTACACTAGAACTACAACACGTTATTCTGCATTTATTGTTTTACCTTTACTACCTGAAGGCACGGATGTAATGGATTGATCTGTATGAACGATTTTGTCTTCACTGTACCTCGGGACATGTGACAATAATAAACCAATTTACCAGCATCCAGTGGGATGCAACAATATGGTCAGGGAGCTGTCTTCAGGTATGACGGAATGCGGACGTGTGATCCAGAAATCTACGGACTTTGAACAGTCAAAGTGAAAGATACGGACGAATCCTCTGTGGATGAGGGGATGGAGAGAGAAACTCGGGAACTCAGTGATTTAATCTGATGTCACTGCGAGGGCGATGGCTGGAATGGATGATTCAGACTCTGGTGACAGACACTGAGAATAATGTGGGTCAATGTTTTCTTTAAAAGTTGGATTTGGGACCAAGACTGTAAAGTCCGACCCATCAGATCCCGTTTAAAAACCCTTCCATTGACATCAAACCAATGATATCTTTTCCGGAACAAACCAACCCTGGGAACACATGCTTTCGTCAACAATCCTGTTACTACCTCTCATAATCTGATACATTTCTCTCAAGTCACTTCGCTGGGAAAAAAGGCCCAACGTACAACATCTCGCCATAACCTCAAATCCAAACACCATCCCTCCTGTACTGTGGTTACCAGAATTACACACACTGCTCTAAGTGCGGTCCAAACTGTGTTGGCATAAGATGGACCATAATGTTCCCGCTGTGATATTCCATGTTCCGACCTATGAATTCTTGACAGCTGTGTGGCTTTATCACGACCCTATCGACCTGTTTGGCCACTTTCAGGGAACTGTGGACTGTGACCCCGGTCTCTGTTCTTCAGCATTCATTCTGTGTCTTCACATACACCGTACTTGCTGGGAATAAAATTCCATTTGGCAATGCCCGTCCAAGTTTCCAACTGATCTATGTCCTGTCATAGCAGTAGAGAACCTTCTGACTGTTCACAACACCGCTGTGTGTGGATGATCGCTGGAGGTTGGATACTAAAAGGAGGAGAGTGTCAGAGTGACAGGGCGAAATGCTCTGTAAATAATGGTATTCTTGCATCCAGACAGATCCGTTTTCTGATTTGGAGTTGCAATTCAAATTAGATAACAGTATCATTTTAATAAACTGAAATGGTTACCGAGGAGAGTCACTCAGGAGTGAGGTGAACGCTAATCATTCACGGATTCTGTTGTCTTATTTATTCGCACCAGAGATTTATTAAATTTGTATCCCCATTGAGGGTCAGAATAGATGATTTGGCAGATGTTTCCTGACTGGGAAATTGGTGCAGGGACAGGGTTTCCGATTTGTTGATCATTGGGATCTTTTCTGGGGAAGGTACGAGCTGCACAAAATGGACGGGTTACACCTGAACTGCAGGCGGACCAATATTCTTGTGGGAAAGTTTGCTGGAACTGTTGGGGAGGGTTTAACTTAGTTTTTCAGGGGGTTGGGAACCAGAATGATAGGTCAGAGGTTGGTTCATTTACTGTACAAGATGTAGAGTGCAGAAAGACTGAGGAAAGATAGGTAGTTGAAAGGCAACCAAGTGGTCAGTTGGATGGGCGAAAGTGCCTCTACTTTAATGCGAGAAGTATCAGGAACAAGGCTGATGAACATAGAGCGTGGGTAAGTAAGTGGAACTATGACGTGGTGGTCATTCCACAGACTTGGCTGTCGCAAAGGCAGGAATAGCTGCTGGATATTCCGGTGTTTAGATTTTCAAATGTGACGGGGTGGAGGTTAGAGATAGGGGAATGGCTTTGCTGATCAGGAACGGTGTCACAACTCTAGAAAGGGAGAATGCCCTGGAGGAATCATCCACAGAATAAGTGTGGGTGGGTCAGTAACAGGAAGGGAGCAAGCATTATATTGGGAGTATTCAACCGACTCCCCAATAGTACCAGAGATGCTGAGGAGCAGATCGGGCGGCAGATTTAAGAGAGGTGCAAAAATTGTTGTCATGGGTGATTTCAACTTCCCTAATATGAATGGCACTTCCTTCGTGTAAAAGGGATAGATGGGTCGGAGTTTGTTCGGTGTGTCCTTTAAGGATTTCTGACACAGTGTGTGAACAGGCCGACTAGAGGAGAGGCCATACTGGACCTGGGGTTCGGAAGTGACCCTGATCAGGTTTCAGATCTCTCGGTGGGAGAGCATTTTGGAGATAGTCACCATAACTCCTTGACCTTTACCATAGCCTCGTAGAGGGATAGGAGCAGAAGGTATGGGAAAGTATTTAACTGGGAAAGGGGGAATTATGATGCTATTTGGCAGGAACTTGGGCAGAAGATACAGGAGCCTGGGGGCACGTACCAACAGACTTAAGGACAGCTTCTACCCCACTGTGATAAGACGATTGAAAGGTTCCCTTATACAATGAGATGGACTGTGACAAAAAAGATACAAAAGCCTGAAATCACCTTCCACGAGGCTCGAGGACAACATCTACCCCGTTGTACAAGACTATCAAATTGTTCAATCAAACGCTCGAATGGATTCTCGACCTCAATCGACCTCGTTATGACCTTACATTTCCTTATTTGCCAGCATGCACATTCATTGCAATACGTTAGTCTGCATTCGGTGATTCTGCTTTTTCCTGGTACTACCTCAAAGCACTGTGTAATGAATTGATCTGTCTGTGTGACAATAAACCAATTACCTCTCCACTTCTAACTTCCTCCAACCTTACAACTTACGGCTCCTTTAATTCTCACTTCTTGACCGTCCAACCTTCACTTTAGCATCGGCAGACGCAAGGTCTTGATCTCAGGTAGTCCCTATCCAAACCTCATTCACCTTCAGGAAGTTCCTGACATCCCGACTGTTGATCAAGCGTTTGTTACCTCGGCCCAATATTACTTCACAAGTTTCAGTGCAGTAACATCACTAGAATAATGCAGGAAACATGGTTCACGGTTGATCCCCAGGGGTTGAGAATAACCGGTAGGGGATTTGTTGTTGGCCTAATCCAGTGGGGTGTCTTTGCCGGGGAGTGTGGAGGGATTTATGTGGGTGCGAGGAGTCAGTTCTGAGTGTGGGTGATGCAGACTGAATGTTAAACACAAGGAAGGTACACCCCGACTTTTGGTACCTGTCCTCCCTGCACGTTGGAAACATGGTGACGGTGGGTTTGGGGACAAAGTGAACTAATTTATCGGATGACTCCAACTCTCCATGAGGAAATGACCCAGAAATAATCTTCACTGTGACCCATTGCAACTGTACTACATTTCCCATTCTCTCCGAAAACACTAACAAGGTTGGAAAGTATCTGAATTATTGTGTTTCACTGATGTTGATCTTGGGGTAAACATTTACCAGAAAGATCTTCAAAGTAGCACCTTACAATTTAAAATGGAGAACTAAAGTCCGAATAGACCACTACAATTAATACAGAATATAAGTTTCTCTGCACATCCAGCAACACAGCATCACCTCAACATTGTTACCTGTGAATCATTGTTCCCGATTCTTCCCTGTGAACTTCTGGTGTCCTCTCTTTTGTAAACTGCAAACTGCAGGCAGTTATGTTCAGCCGACCATCTACACCTTTGTCACAGTTATCTCCAGGGCCCAGTTCTAGTTCACGATACGTAGAAACATGCAACCCGAACCCGTTTAATAATTGAGAAAGACTAAAGTCATCAGATAACGCCCACCCCAATATTCTGCACTCTCTCTGCATCTATTGAAAACAGTTCCCTGACACATTGGTTTCCTGCCAGCCATGCCAAAAATCAGATACTCAGTGAAGCACTGTTTAGATTCAATCGGAACAGAAGCCTGCACAAACTTCCTGAAGAAATTCGCCCAAATTTCCATCTGATCCATTCCCTGCCGTATCCTTTGATGAGTTCCCACCCCTCCCTGAAATCACTGTTCATTTCCTGGGCAATTGTGTTTTACTGATGTTAATTGCGGTGGAAATCCTTGGACTAAACCAAGGATTGATGAGTCTGAGAATGATCTAGCAATGAAACAGATAGCAAAGATGGAGTTAGAACAAACACGACTGAAGTTCGAGTTGGGACAAAAGAAATTAGAGGCCGAACAAAAGCTAACTCAGATGAAGTTAGAGGCTGAACGGGAACGGGAACTAATTCGGTTAAAGTTTGAGGCAGAGGAGAAGGAAAAACAGAGGCAGCATGAGTTACAAATGAAGCGTAGGAGTTTGGAATCTGATTCTGATGATGGTTTTTCAGCCAGCAGGGAGGTTCGATTAGTCCCTCCGTTTGAAGAAGATCAGGTTGATCAGTATTTCCAGCATTTTGAAAAGGTTGCTGTGAGTTCAAACTGGCCAAGGAAAGGATGGAAATGTTAAACCTCGAACGTTAACCCCAAAACTAAACTCTTCGTGTGTGTGTGTGACAAAGTCCAAAACTCCCAGTTCCTGAATGGTTCTTAAAGTTCAGTTCCGCAAGCCATAAGGTGAAACATGAGCAAGGGCTTCTTCAACAACCACCGTTGTCTGAAGATAAGATGTAGATGTAGAAAAACATAGAGAGAGTACATACGAAATCCAAATGTTCCACGATGGAACCCAAACGACACTTCGGTGGGCAATTGTGTTTTACTGATGTTAATTGCGGTGGAAATATAGAAACTGCAGAGAGTTGTGGTCGGAGATCAGCACATCATGGAAACCATCCATGAACCACATCTGCACTTCTCGCTGCCTCGGTAAAGCAGCCAGCAAAATCAAAGATCCCACCCCGGTCATGTTCTACCTCCTCCCATCGGGCACACGATACAAAACCTGAAAGCACCTACCACCTGTCTCAATACAGCTGCTATCCCGCTGCTATAAAATATTGAATGGTCCCTTGTACGACGATAAAGGTTTAACTTCAGTCCACCTCATTATGTTGCACCTGTCTACCTGCACTTCACTTTGCCCTGTAACACTTCGTCCTGCACTCTTATTACGTCGACGTACTACCTCAATGCAGTGTTGTAATGAACTGATGTGTGGACACAATGCAAGAGAAGTTTACCATTGCACCTCGGGATGAGACAATAATGAACCAATTTACCAGAGGCAGTATCTTCAGTGCAGCATCCACCATTAAGAAATGAGTTCTATGAAGTGAGAATAGAACTACTACAATTAAGACAGAACACAGCAACAATTCCCGTGCACACCGCAAACTTGCTGATCAGACCACCGACATTTCCACCCACCGCACCCAGGCCGTCTCTCCTCACCCCACTAGTTGCCGTTTACAGATTGAATGGTGCCAGGCCTGCAGCAGTGACTGGAGCAGCAACAGCTATGGGACTGTGGGAGGTCGTTCAACTGGAGAGGACAGTGTCCAGTAGGGAAAAACAGACCCACCCCAGCAAATGGCGTGAGGGTCAATGAAACACAGAAGTGGTCGCCTACTTAGGAGCCTCAAATGCACAGGGTCGCAAGAGGATGCAGAGGGTTAGAGACTCAGCAGCTTCACGGTCAACACCCCACCATCGAGGATATCAAGAGGCGCTGCCTCGAGGCAGGATCCAGCACAGAGGACTCCCACCATCCGGAACATGCCCTCTGTCGTCACCACCGTCGGAGGTACGGGAACCCGAAGACCCACACACAACGATTCAGGTACAGCTTCTTCCCCTCCATCAGATATCTGAACAGTCCATGAACATAACCTGACTATTCCTTACCCACTACTTTTGTAATTTACATTACGTCTTTGCACTGTACTGCTGGCACAAAACAACACATTTCACGTCATATATCAGCGATACTAAGCCCAGTTGTGAACCAATAAGGAGGGGTGAACTGTATTAGGGCAGGAGGAGAAGCTCAGGATGGTGGCTGTTTTACAGCTCCACGGCATGGAGCAGTTGGGCCGAAGAACCTCCTTTCGTGTTGTGCAACTGACTGAGGGAGGAGTGGAGAGGGGAAGTTTCTTCACTCAGGTCAACTGGGGTTCCCCAATTGCATCTTCATTTAACTTTCCTCATATCGACTTGGACTGTCATTGTGCTAAGTGCTTAAACGGGGTGGAGTTTGCGAGGGGTGATCAGGAAAGTTTCCTTAGCCAGTAATAAGAGGATCCAAGAAAGGTGGCAAATCTCGACCTTGTATTGGAAGGATGGGGCAAGACAAGGGACCGATATGTCAGTGGGAGAGAACTTGATATCTCGTAACCATATTTCTATTTTATTTTAAATTAAATGTGGAAAGGGACAGATGTGGTCCACAAGTTAAAAATCTGAATTTAGCACGGCAAACGTTGGTGTCGGACAGGAATTTGCAAACGGTGATCGCAATAGCGTGTTTTCAGGCAAAGGACATCTGGCAAGTGGAAGCATTTTGAAAACTGATGTTCAAAATCTGCACGTTTCTGGTGCAATGAAGGGCAAGACTAGCAGGACCAGGGATCCCTGGATGATGAGGAAGATGAGGCTTTGGTCATCGAAGAGGCATGTGTCCGGTACAGGCAGCTGGGATCGAGTGGATCCTGGAGTACAGGGGATGCAGGCGCACACTGGAGGAGATCGGAAGGGCAAAGCGGGCACAAAATAACTTTGGCAACAGAGAATTCCAAGTGAGTTTAAGTGCGTCAAGGTTGAAGAGTAACCAGGGCGAGAGTAGCGACCCTGAAACACCCAAGCTGACATTTGTGTGGTGCCTCGGGAGATGGGCAAGGTCTGTAATGCGCATGTCCCCTGTTTTATTATGGAGAAAGACAAGACTTCGGAAAGTGAGGTAGTCGAGGGAATTAGCTCACTTTACAGCGGAGGTGCTGAATGTTTTAAAACACAAGGTAGACGAATCTCCAGGGCCTGATCAGGTATCTCCAAGATCAGGGAGGCCAGAGAATAAAGTGCAGTAGCCCTGGCTGAGATATTTCGATCATTAGCTACAGGTGAAGTACCAGCAGACTGGACAGGAGTCCACGTTGTGCCTTCAGTTAAGAAGGCGGCAACAAAAACCTGACAAATATAGGCCAGTCTTATACTTTCAGTGGGCATGATATTGGAGGGGATTCTGAGGGATTAGATAGACACGCAGCTCAAGCGAGGGTTTCTTTAGGAATATTCAGCACAGTTTTCTGTATGGGGGAATCATGTATCGGAAATGTGATTGTCTTATTTTCGTAACCAGGAAAATCAAGGAGGGCACTGCAGGAGACAAGGTCTTTATGGACTTGAGTCAGGCCTTTGATAATGTTCCACACGGCAGGCCGCTCTGGAAGGTTAGATCCAGGGGAGGCTAATAAACTGCATGCACAATTGGCTTGATGGTAAGAAGCAGGGGGTGATGAAGTAAAGTTTTTTCGCAGACTGGAGACCCGTGATTAGTGGTTTTCCCATTGATCGTTCCCATTGTGATTTATCATCAATGTCAATGATTTGGATGAGAACAAGGCATCGCTAGCCAATTTGTAGTTGATACCAGGGATGTAGTTCTGTGAGTAATTTCACGCAGATGGTGGTGCGGACATGGATGAGCTGCCGGAGAAGGTCGTGAGGCAGGTACAGCGTTATGGACATTTGGGTAAGTACATGTATAGGGAGCATTTCGAGGTATATTGGCCAAATGGAACCAGCTTGTTCATCAGATGAGGTGGATTGAAGGGCCCATGTTCGTTTCTACTAATTTGTGGCCTTAAGTTCAAAGCTTAGTTGACCTTTCTTCAAGAGACAGCGATAGCTGACTTGGGCCAGGTATTTGGGATGGGGAGGGAGGTCACTATTATTGAAGAATAAACCCCACTCGAGTGATCCTCTATCCTCCAGTCGTCTTCCGCCCGGACATCAACTTTCCGGTATGCAGGTGTGCTCATCAAAATTAAAGCACTCCGACCACCAAGGTAAAGGGAAAACAGCAGCTTCTCCCCACCTTTTAATCCCCACCCTGATTGGGGCAGCCCCCGCTCATTTATTGGAGTCAGCTACTCCCAATACACCGACCAGCACAGACCAAGTCAGTTATCCAGACCAGGGGACAAAACGGGAGGAGTCAATGCTGTTATTCTGGGGGGTGGGGGGGGGGAGGTGGGCGTGAGGGCGTGGTGGGAGGACGAACTATCCCGGCAAATACCAGCAGGGGCAAAACTGACCACAATTGGAACTTCCCTCTAATCAGAGGGCGGAATGTGGACGAGTCACTCAGTTATTTGTTTACTTCCTATTAACAGGTACATTACTTTTGTTAACATCTGAAGGAAACTGGATTCAAAGTGGCATCCATCCCAAGTCACTGTGGGGTATTTTCTGTCCATTGCAATTCATAGACACGTTAGTTTTATGAAAAAAAGACACCAAGTTCAAAACTCAAAATATCACCCACTCAAAACATCAAGTTGTTTCTTCTGGAAATTATTTACTTACGTATTTCTTGCCTGGACTCTGCGAAACATAACAAGAAATAGTCTAAAGACCGATTCGTTTCGCCACAATACGGTGGTAATTCTTTCAGTGAAAGCAGTTTCTCAATTCGTAACAAAGAAATAAGCTTCACAGTTAAATTTAACACTCGTCTACTTTTTACTTCTGGGGAGCCAAAACTAATGTCTATAGTCAGTGTCCTCAATAGACATCAACATCAGAAATCAACACAGATTGTAGTCACAAGCCAAGAAACAAACACCTCAGAAGAGAAAACGAGCAGTGTTCTTACAAACCTTCTACCCTGGAGATAAATGAAGCCAACAAGAACAAAATACAGATGAGCCACTGTAAATACTTCAAACTGTCATAGGCCAGGACAACTAAATTCAGGCACTGCAACATCTCCGCTTTATATACCAAATATACTGGTTCATCTATTAACTCTTGCCACACCGGAGGTGTGTACACTGATTGTTGCTCATGGTCCAGAAGTTTTAAAAAGCTGGGTGGACAGGTGGAACGTACAATCTCCAGCTGGGTACAATCACTGTCCGCGGACAATAGTTATCCCTCTGTTGACTCATTACTGTTTGCATAATCTGGGTGATCGTATTTCCTTCTGTCACGTCCGACGTGGAGTTTGTTGCCGTGGGCAGACAGACACGGGCTATAAATGCCGTGAAAAATCAGCTCTGTTCAGCAGTGGCACCGCACGTTGCAAACTTGACAAAGATAAGTTAAGGCAACTGAAATTAACATCAAAGACACATCGCTCACATGACAAGGTAAACACAAGTAACACAACTACATTGGTGCAAGTGGAGGGAAATCTCGTCCGAGGTACTGTTAGGGGTTTTCAGGTCGGTTCCAGAACCTGACGTCAGTGGTGAAGAAGCTGTTGTTAAACCTTGAGGTGTGGATCTTCAGGCTCCTCTACCTCCTGCCGATGGCAGCATTGATAAGAGGACATATCTCGGTCGGTGGCGATCCCCGATTATGCGTGTCTCCGTCCTGAAACAGCCACCTCCTATAGATGTTATCGATGGTGGGGAGAGCTACATCCATGATGGAACTGCCTGAGTCCGACCGTTCTCTGCAACCCCTTGTGCTCCTGTGCATTGGAGTTCCCATAACAGGCCATGATGCCACTAGTCAGAATGTTCTCCACAGAACATCAGTAGAGGATTGTCAGAGTATTTGAGGACATGCCCAACCTCTTTGGACTTGTAAGAAAGCAGCGACACGGCAGAGCCTTCTTCGTGGTTGCATCTGTGTGCTGGGCCCAGGATAGGTCCTCCGAGATGTTGAGAAGTATGAATAAGTGATGGAGAGTGCACAATATCGGACTGGGGACAATAAATTACTGACAGAGAATATTTTGCAAGTCCACAGATGAAGAGCTAGTGGGGTTGACCTAGAGGGTTTCTTCCAAGAACCAGGGGACCAGCATGCACCCGATGTGCCAAATGAGTTCCTGCTGTTCTGTAACCGTTCAGTGAATCCATGATCATTTCCCAACACCTCCAATAGAAAGCAAGGACTGAACGTACCCTCCCGTTGCAGCTGATGATTCACAGGGAGTCGGTTCTCAATCAGTTTGGAAGCAAGAAAACAGATGCTGAATATTTTCCAAATGTGGAGATACTGGGAAAGGCCGAGGCAAGTCTGAGAGCCAAAATGTGGCACAGTGGCCGTAAATTTATTCACAACGAAGGCGTTCCAGCGGCTCAACATTCTTCGGACGTTACGGATACTCGGTGTGTCACCGAACACTGACAAACTTCAACGTGAAAGTCGATCTTATTGTCATATGCACGGGAGCACGTATGCACAGGTGCAATGAAAAACTTAGATGGGCAGGGAGCTGGTATCGTGTGCACATACACTTCAGGACCGTAAACTCCAACTTGGGTTTGACACAATAGGAGCACCCAGTTTGTGCAAACAGCAATGAGTCGAGAGAGGCAAAATTATTGTTCCTGTCATGATTAAAGGCAAGGGTAACAAGCACAGGGAACTTTGGTTTTCAAGGGATATCGGTGAGCTGGTTACGAAAAAGAGAGAGGTTTATAGCAGGTATAGGCAACTAGGAACGGATGAGGTACTTGAAGAGTATAATAAATGTAAGAACATACTAAAAAAGGCAATCAGGAAGGCAAAAACAAGACATGAGGCTGCTTTGGCAGATAATGTAAAGGTAAACCCAAAGGGTTTCTACAGGTATATTAAGAGTAAAAGGATAGTAAGAGACAGAATTGGTCCCCTAGAAGATCAGTGTGGTCGTATATTCGTGGCGCCTCAGGAGATGAGGGAGGTCTTAAACAGTTATTTTGCATCAGTATTTACTCAGGACACTGGTATCGTGGATATGGAAGGAAGGGAAACGAGCACTAGTGTCATGGAAAAGATAGAGATTAAGAAGGAGGAGGTACTTTACAGCGAATAAAGATAGAGAAATCCTTAGGGCCTGACAAGATATTTCCTCGGACCTTCAGAGAGACTCGTGTAGAAATTGCAGGGGCCTTGGCAGATATATTTAAAATCTCCTTAGCCACGGGTGCGGTGCTGGAGGATAGCTCATGTTGTTCCATTGTTTAAGAAAGGCTCTAAGAGTAAACCAGGTGATTATAGGCCAGGGAGCCTGAGATCAGTAGTGGGTAAATTATTGGAAGGTGTTCTGAGAGATAGGACATATAAGTTTTCGGACAGCCAAGGGTTGATTAAGGATAGTCAACATGGCTTTGTGCGTGGTATATCGTGTTTAACGAATCTTGTGGAGTTTTCTGAGGAGGTCACCAAGAACGTAGATGAAGGTAAGGTTGTGGATGTTGTCTGCATGGACTTTAGTAAGGCCTTTGACAAGAGACCACATGGGAGATTAGTTCAGAAGGTTCGGTCAATGGGTATCCATGGCAAGGTTGTAAACTGGATTCGAAATTGGCTGAGTGGGAGAAGGCAGAGAGTGGTTGTCGATGGTTGTTTCTCAGATTAGAGGCTTGTTACTAGTGGTGTGCCTCGGATCTGTGTTGGGACCATTGTTGTTTGTTGTATATATCAATGATCTAGACGATAATGTGGTAAATTGGATTAGTAAGTTTGCGGATGACGCTAAGATTGGAGGTGTAGTGGACAGTGAGGAAGGCTTTCAACGCTTGCAGAGGGAATTGGACCAAATGGAAAAATAGTCCAGAAAAATGACAGATGGAATTTAATGCAGACAAGTGTGAGGTGTTGAATTTTTGGAAGGACAAATCAAGGGAGGACTTGCACAGTAAATGGCAGGGCATTGAGGAGTGCGGAGGTACAAAGGGATCTGGGAGTTCAGATACATAATTCCTTGAAAGTGGAGTCACAGGTAGACAGGGTTGTAAAAAAGGCTTTTGGCATCCTGGTATTTATAAATCAAAGTATGGTTTATAGGAGTTGGAATGTTTTGGTGAGATTGTATAAGTCATTGGTGAGAACAAATTTAGAATATTGTGTGCAGTTCTGGTCGCCGAACTACAGGAAGTCAACAAGATTGAAAGAGTGCAGAGGAGATTTACAAGAATGTTGCCGGGACTTCAGGAGTTGAGTTATAAGGAAAGGTTGAGCATGTTCGGAATTTAGTCCTTGGGGTGGAGAGGAATGAGGGGAGATATGATAGAGGTTTATAAAATTATGTGGGGCATAGACAGGGTTAATGGAAGTAGGCTCTTCCCAGCTAGATTAGGAGAGATAAGTACGAGAGGACATGGCTTTAGGTTGAAATTGGAAAGGTTTAGGGGGAACATTAGAGGGAACGTCTTCACTCAGAGAGTGGTGGGAGTGTGGAATGGGCTTCCATCTGATGTGGTAAATGCGGGCTCGCTCTTAACTTTTAAGAGTAAATTGGATAGATACATGGACGAGAGAAGTCTGGAGGGGTATGGGCTGGGTAAGGTAAATGGGACTAGCAGAATAATGTTTCGGCACAGACTAGAAGGGCGGACTGGCCTGTTTTCTGTGCTGTAGTTTTCTGTAGTTCTATGGTTCTATGGAAAAACGGTGTTACAGTTCCGAAAGAGTGTAGTTCCATTTGTGAAATAGGTCAAATAAGATCATCTATCTCACCATCATCAACGTCACAAATTCTGGTCATTTGTAAACCTTTGAATTGTGGATCAAGTTTTTGAAGCAAATGCGATCAGCGCAGAAGCTCTGTCATTTTCATATATGCACCGATTCGAGGGTCTTGTGTTTGGTGGTTGAACTAGTTTCTTTCAGAACGGCGTGGCTTTTTGCGAGCTGGTTTATTATTTTAGGGACAGCGTGCATCTCAATTGCTTTGACGGTTTGCATTCGTTTGGGACCTGCGTAGCACTGGATGCTTCATTCGCCTGAGATTCTTCAGCGCAAGACACTGACATAAAAACTATTCTCGAGAGAATTTGAACAGCTTTGTGCGGAGAGTGGGGTATTGGAGTTTAATTACAGGGTCAGTAGAGCAGAGTAATGGACAACGTCAACAAGAATCAAACATAAAATCGTGATGTGAGTCTGAGAGTTGTTCGCAACAACCTGCACTGACTTCTCGGGTCGTCATTGCTTCGTCTTTGAGATTTTGCAATGTCGAATGACATAATGTTGTGTTTCCCCATGTGTTAAAACAGAAGGCGCCTTGTATGATTTTGAATTCTCAGTGTGTTGGAGAGGAAACACACCAGAGTATAAATTAATGGCCGTGAAGGTGTATGGGCTCAGAGTATTCTTCAGAGAGATCGTGGGCAGCTGGAAGACAGAGTGATTCTCACACAACATGCTGGCCACATATTACAGTGTCAGAAAAATACTTTACACCATCATTGTCGTTATTGGTGTTCCTGGTAAGAACGTAGGCAAACTAACGTTTGCAATTATGTGTGCGCGGTGTTTGGATTCGTTCCGTAACCGAGAGCTCCGTGATGCAGTTGTATCAGTGAGTGCCGTGCAAACATCGGGAGAATGTTCTGTGTTCGTTGACAGGTTCTCCTGCGCCTTGGTCTGTGACATCGGCAACAAATATACCGACAGTTGAAATGGATGCAGAATGGAAGACGGGGCAGACGGTGTGAGTTTGTGGACAATGCACGTAATGTTGATTTATCAATGAAATCCCCCTGTCAAATAAAACTCCGATTGACCAGCGCGCTCGGACCTTTCCAGCTGATTTGGTGTTGTTCTTGATCGATACCACAACATTGTTTGAGTCAAATTTTAGAAAGTTACTATAGTATTTTATGAAATTACCCAGCAAGATTGAAGTAAGCGAAGGAAAGGACACCCAGTGAGATTCAGGAAGCCACGGAAATTTCACGTTTAAGGCACATACAGCAATACCGGCAAATCCGAACATTCAAGTGAGGGACTGAGTGAGTTTTCGTGCAGCAGGGTTTGATTTCACACCCTATTACCCGAGAAGTGAAGAGGGAGTTAAGAGCCAACGTTGCTGGCTGTCGAGTCCGTTTGTCGTCAGAAGCGGTAAAGGACGGGCGACGTTCCGCTCTGAAAACTGCAAGCAACAAACCATTCATAATAACACTGCAGTAGATTATAATAACCTGGAAAAGAGGCAGGTGTTTGAATTACCTGCACCGACCTTCGACTGGAATTTGAGCACGTTAATTACTTCAGTGGGAAATACCTGAAACACTCAGCGGATCAGGCAGCATGTATAGAAAGACAAACTGGAAACGTATCTGATCCGGGACCCTTCAACACAGGTGATGTCGTGTCCAAGGATCACAGCTCAAGGACAGAGGCCGCCACCCCACCGTCCATCCTCTGCGTTGCGCTTCCCTTACACATTCGTTAGCAGATATTGACTCAAGACATCTGTCGCGGTGGGATTGTGCTGACTGTGAGCCGGTATCTGGGCTACAAAACCTCATTATTTTTGACTGAACACTACACTGCTTATAAGGAGCATAGCACACGCTTGGCTCAAAATGTAACAACGATTGAAGCAAGTAGAATTGTATAATATTCAGTGGTATTCGTACTGCTGTCTATCGTTTCCCTTCCTTTGAATTCTGGTTCTGGTATATGACGGAATAGATGCGCGGTGTACCAGTAAATTCCGCTACTCCGGTAGGATGAGGGCATTGGCGATATCGAACAGATGGTCCCGACTGTCCGACGTCATTCTGTCAATCGCACAAAGAAATGTTGTGATACTTTTTTGAACAATATGATACACAGTGGCAGAAATTTCTTTCTCTTTTCTTGTTGATTCCCTAAATCGAAAGACAGAGCGGAAAACAGCACCAGATAAGTATCAGGGAAGTTGTTTGAAAGCGAAGCAAGGACAAGCCATGGAACTACAGGCTGGTCAGCCTGACATCAGTAGTGGGGAGGTTACTGGAAGGAGTTCTGAGGGACAGGGTCTACCAGCATTTGGAATTAAAGAGTCTGATCTGATGTCAGCATGGCTTTGAAGCTTGGGACGTCGTGTCTGTCGAAATCTGTAGGAGTTTTTGAACAGGTAACGAAAATGTTTGATGACGGTGGAGGAGTGGGTGTTGTTTATTTCGACAGCAGAAAGGCCATCCACAAGGTTCCGCATAGTTGGATTATCTGGAAGGATAGGTACCATGGAATCCAGGGAGAGCTGATTTGGTGGATTCAACGTTGGTTCGGAGTAAGTAAACAAAGAATGGTGGTTGGAGGTTGATTCTTGGAATGGTGGTGGGTGGTTGATGGGGTGCCGCGGTGTTCGGTGTTGGGACCCTTTTTATTTGTTATTCATAGAGATGATTTGGACCTGAATGCACAAGGATATCAGTTAAGAAGCCATGGAGGGGCAGAGCTGAGAGGGATAAGGACGGAATGGATAATTTGGGACTGGGTGAGTGGACTCTGTGTCACGTATGGACATATTGGTCCGAAGGGCTGTATCCGAGTTGTGTTTCTCTGTGACTCTGTGGCTCCATGACGCACGGCAATGGAAGTTGCGGAGTTTTGAAAGAAGCGCAAGGACCTGGAACTCGGTGGGTGGGGGCAACGCGGAACAACTGGGGAGACGGAGACAACGTTTCCGGTGAACCATTAAATGGAGAGGGAGCGGTGGTACTGGTGAGGAGGTGTAGGATTAATAAACTAGAACTGTATTGATATCTTAAGACGGATGAGAATTATGGCTGCTCGAAATACTGATTAAAAAGTGTCCTTCAGGCCAGAACAGCCACACCACTGCTTTCCTGGGATGGGTGCTGTGTGGTAATTGCTGTGTCTGGAACTTAATTGGATTCCCATTATGCTTGACTATGGAGATGATGGACAATCTTAACGGGAAATGGGAAGGCTGTCTCAAACAATGAAGGTGATACCTGCCTTTGTCTCACCCGATTGCAAAATGATTAGCTGGACCTGTGGTGTGAGGCTGCTCTTTGTCCATCTGCAGTAGCCCTTTGTCCGTTTCCTGATCAACCAAGAACTCCGGCACCTGGCTCATTAAAGTGTGCGTGACAATACCTGTATAAATCTCTGTCTACCCCTTTGTACTGAGAGAACTCGGGAAGCGACTCTTAGTGTGTGCTGAAGAGAATTCTCCTAGCGGTGCACTGCTAATAAAGGTATTTGTTCGAATCGACCTCGTGGCACTGTGTTATTTACAGCGGATGGATAGGGAAATTTATTTCGGGACGACACTGGGGCTCCGGAATATGGGGTATGTGCTTGAATACGGCTGGAAGGGAACACGATAATCACTGTCATTGACCTTGGTGTGGAGGATTCGGGTCTCAGAATAGTCAGACAGCAAATGATGGGAATTTTGCAATGATTTCGCAGGTCCCGCTCCGATCCATTGAAAATACCTCTCTCCCAAAGCCTACTGCTCTCCCGGTTACGTTCCCTTTTTTCTCCAATACGCACATTTCCGACGTCTGCAAATCGCATTTTACACATTTTGTACCTCGAGAGCTGTGCTGTTCACAAACCAAAGCGCGATGGTTGTCATTTACCACTGAGCTTTCTGACCTGAGACCCACAGAGCGGTAAGTCATTAATTTCAGACATTCTTTACTCTGTTCTCTCAGCGAATTCCGTGGCGATTGTGATCCTGTCCCGGGGAAAGTGCGGCCTCTCCATCTGCACCACTCGCTATCTGGTGGCCATGGCAACGGCGGATCTACTGACCATCGTCTCTACCGTCATACTGTGGCGGATAAGTTATTATTTCCCTGGGACTTTCCTGAGCATCATCCTCGTGTGCACTGTTGTATATTTCCTGGGATACGCAGTCATCGACTGCTCTGTCTGGTTCACCGTCACTTTCACCTTTGATCGGTTTGTCGCCATCTGTTTCCAGAAGCTGAAAACAAAATATTGCACCGGGTAAACTGCGGCTGTGGTTCTTACAACAACCGGCGTTAAGTTCTCTTTCAAAAATGTCGCATTTGTGGCGACTCACCGTCTAGTCGGGCGAACCGGCTCGGCAGTCGGGTCGCGCGGCGTCGGAGCGACGAGGCCCAAGATGGCGGCGGGCCTCGTCTTTCCGAGCGACGGGGAGAACCCGCGCGCGGGAAAGTCCTGATGACGTAGAACTTACGTCATTGCCGGTTTTTTTGGGCGGGAGTTTTTCTCCCTTTGGGGCCCGCACAAGGCGGGAAAATAAACCAGTTCTGTTTGGCAATCCTCCGAGTAGAGTCTTGTTTTATTCCGCGGTAGCAACCGCTACATTGGTGACCCCGACGGTCCAAACGGCTTTTGGACCCGCGAAATCGACGACAGCGCAGCAGCCACCGCAGTGGCCCTCAAGCTGCCCACCTTTTGGACACTTCGGCCCAGCGTCTGGTTTGACCAGGCTGAAGTGCAATTCCACCTTCGGCAGATCACCTCCGACTCCACGAAGTACTACCATGTGGTTAGCTCTCTGGACCAGGAGACAGCCGCCCAGGTTGGAGACTTCATCCAGTCGCCTCCGGAGGCAGATAAGTACCCGGCTTTCAAAGATCTTTTGATCCGGACCTTCGGCCTCTCCCGTCGTGAGCGCGCCGCCCGCCTGCTTCATCTGGATGGCCTGGGGGACAGATCCCCATCCGCCCTAATGAATGAGATGCTGGCATTGGCCGAGGAACACAAGCCATGCCTGATGTTCGAACAGGCCTTCCTCGAACAGCTCCCCGATGACATCCAGTTGTTGTTAGCTGATGCCGACTTCAGCAACTCCCGTGAGGCGGCCGCCCGGTCAGATGTCCTGTGGAGGGCCAAGCGCGAGAGCGGTTCGTCCGTCAGTGAAATCACCAGGCCGCGAGCCCAACGCCTGCCTCGCCCGGCCCCAGCAACCGAGCAGCCACGCCCCAGGAACGCAGACGACGACACGGGTGACCAGCTGTGCTTCTACCATCAGAGGTGGGGTGCGGAGGCCCGTCGATGCCGCCCACCCTGCAAGTTTCAGGGAAACGCCAGGGCCAGCCGCCGCTGATGGCTACGGCGGCTGGCCGCCGACAGAGCCTCCTCTTCGTTCAGGACAAGAAATCTGGACGGCATTTCCTCGTTGATACTGGAGCGGAGGTCAGTATTTTGCCCCCGACAGGCCGCGACACTCGTGACAGGCCACCAGGTCCTCTACTCAATGCCGCCAACGGTACAACGATACGGTCTTTCGGCACCCGTACGCTTCAATTACACTTTGGCGGCAGCCGTTTTACCTGGACCTTTACCCTTGCTACCGTCGCCCGACCACTCCTAGGCGCCACAACCTGTTAGTCGACCTGCGAAGGAAGCGGTTAGTCCACTCTAGCACTCTCCGGACCTATCCCCTGGGAGAAATCAGCCCACCAGCCCCGCGCCTGGACTCCATTACCCTTTCTGGCGACGATTTGGCCAAGCTCCTAGCCGAATTCCCATCGATTTTGGCACCTTCGTTTACAGATTCTCGGCCCACAAATGGGGTACGACACCACATCATTACCACAGGGCCACCCCTTCATGCCCGAGCACGACGATTACCTCCAGACAAGCTCCGCCTGGCAAAGGAAGAGTTCCATCACATGGAGGAGCTGGGGATTGTTCGCAGGTCAGACAGCCCCTGGGCCTCCCCCCTGCACATGGTCCCCAAAGCCACCGGAGGGTGGAGGCCCTGCGGCGACTACCGCAGGCTGAATGACGCCACCACCCCGGACCGCTATCCCATCCCTCACATCCAGGACTTCGCAGCGAACTTACACGGGGCCCGCATCTTTTCCAAAGTGGACCTCGTTAGGGGATACCACCAAATCCCGGTCCATCCGGATGACGTCCCCAAAACTGCGATTATCACCCCATTCGGCCTGTTCGAATTCCTTCGGATGCCGTTCGGCCTTAAGAACGCGCAGACCTTCCAGCGGCTGATGGACGCGTTAGGCCGAGACCTGGACTTCGTGTTCATTTACTTGGACGACATACTGATCGCCAGCCGTAACCGCCAGGAACACCTTTCCCACCTCCGCCAGCTGTATTCCCGCCTCCGCGATTTCGGCCTCACGATTAACCCGTCCAAGTGCCAATTCGGACTTGACTCTATCGATTTCCTCGGCCACAAAATCACCAGCGACGGGGCAACACCCCTACCCGCCAAGGTGGATGCTATCCGCCATTTTGCCCGCCCCGACACAGTCAAAGGCCTACAGGAATTCCTTGGGATGGTCACCTTTTACCATCGTTTCATCCCTGCAGCAGCCCGTATCATGCGCCCTCTGTTATCGCTGCTGGCTGGTAAGGGCAAGGACATCACCTGGACTGACGAGGCTGCGGCTGCTTTCGTTAAGGCCAAAGACGCCCTGGCAGACGCCACGATGCTGGTACACCCTAGGACTGACGTCCCGACTGCCCTCACGGTAGACGCGTCCAACACCGCGGTGGGTGGGATACTGGAACAGCTACTCGAAGGCCGCTGGCAACCCTTGGCATTTTTCAGCAAACACCTTAGACCGCCCGAACTGAAGTACAGCGCTTTTGATCGGGAACTTCTAGCGCTGTATCTGGCGGTCCGGCATTTCCGATACTTTCTAGAAGGCAGGCCTTTCACCGCTTTCACCGATCATAAGCCTCTGTCCTTTGCCTTCTCCAAAGTCTCCGATCCCTGGTCTGCTCGTCAGCAGAGACATTTATCCTACATTTCCGAGTTCACAACTGACATCCAACATGTCTCCGGAAAGGATAATGTCGTTGCTGATGCACTTTCCAGACCAACCATCCACAACCTATCCTTGGGTGTCGACTACACGGCCCTGGCTGACGCACAGCAAGCCGACGACGAACTGCCCAGCTACAGAACCGCAGTCTCGGGTCTGCAGCTCCGAGATTTCTTGGTTGGTCCAGGTCAGCGGACCCTACTTTGCGACGTTGCGACTGGTCAGCCCGGCCCTATTGTCCCTGCAGCCTGGCGGAGACGCGTTTTTGACTCGGTACATGGGTTGGCGCTCCCATCCATCAGATCTACTGTCCGACTGGTCGCCAGCAAGTTTGTCTGGCATGGCATGCAGGTCAGTGAGTGGGCCAGGACTTGTCTGCACTGCCAGACGTCAAAAATCCAGCGACACACCAAGGTCCCACCACAGCAGTTCGAGCCTACCCGTAGGAGGTTCGACCACATACACGTCGACCTAGTGGGCCCTCTGCCGGTTTCAAGAGGAGCCCGGTACCTCCTTACCATCGTGGACCGGTTCACGAGGTGGCCTGAGGCAACCCCCCTGACTGACATCACAACTGATAACTGCGCCCGAGCGCTGCTCACAACTTGGGTCTCACGTTTTGGCGTTCCGGCCCACATCACTTCAGACAGAGGCACCCATTTCACTTCCAGTCTCTGGGCTGCATTAGCGAACCTGCTAGGGACGCAGCTGCACACCACCACGGCCTACCATCCTCAATCAAACTGGTTGGTGGAACGTTTTCACCGCCATCTAAAATTGGCCTTGATGGCCCGCCTGAAGGGTCCTAACTGGGTTGACGAGCTGCCTTGGGTCCTGCTCGGCATACGCACTGCCCCCAAAGAAGACCTCCGCACTTCGTCAGCTGAGCTTGTATACAGGGCGCCACTGGTTGTCCCCGGGGATTTCATACCTGCCCTTCATGTCCAAGGGGAACAGCCCCCAGCAGTTCTACAAAGACTGCGCGAGAAGCTCGGCGCCTTGGCCCCGATTCCCGCCTCATGGCACGGTCAAGCCCCATCCTGCCAGCCCAAGGAACTACGGGACTGTAAGTTTGTTTTCGTTCGCAGGGGCACACCTCGGGCGCCATTGCAACGACCATATGAGGGACCGTTCCGAGTCATACGGAATAACGGATTCACTTTTATTTTGGACATTGGAGGCAGGGAACAGGTTTTCACGGCGGACCGCCTCAAACCGGCCCATTTGGATCTGCAACAGCCTGTCGAGGTTGCCACGCCACGACGCAGAGGCCGGCCCCCTAAGCGGCAGCTGACACAGCCCACGGACCTTGGGGACTGTCTCGCCGGTTCTGGGGGGGGGGGTTGTGTGGCGACTCACCGTCTAGTCGGGCGAACCGGCTCGGCAGTCGGGTCGCGCGGCGTCGGAGCGACGAGGCCCAAGATGGCGGCGGGCCTCGTCTTTCCGAGCGACGGGGAGAACCCGCGCGCGGGAAAGTCCTGATGACGTAGGACTTACGTCATTGCCTATTTTTTTGGGCGGGAGTTTTTCTCCCTTAAGGGGCCCGCACAAGGCGGGAAAATAAACCAGTTCTGTTTGGCAATCCTCCGAGTAGAGTCTTGTTTTATTCTGCGGTAGCAACCGCTACACATTGTTCTTTATCTTTCAACCCGGGAGGGTGATCGTCAATGTACCCTGGGACTGTATTGTGACGCCTTAGCTACTATACGGATCCCGGATGGGTGGGATATGATTGTCTAGATACCGTTCTCACGCCTTTGTTCCCATTCGTGTTCATCCTGCTGCTAAACGCTCTGACAGTCAGACACATTTTAGTGGCCAGCCGTGTCCGTAAGGGGCTGAAGGGTCAGAACAAGGGGAAGAACCGCAGTGACCCTGAGATGGAGAGCAGGAGGAGGTCTGTGATCTTATTCTTAAGCATGTCCGGCAGCTTCATCCCCTTGTGGTCGATGAATGTTGTCAATTGCCTTTACAGCACCATTGCGGGAGAGGATCACATGAATTCCAACGATTCCCAATACATTTGGCGACAGTCCGGTGACATGCTACTGACATTAAGTTGCTGCACCAACACGTTTATTTATGTGGTGACTCAGTCCAGGTTCAGAGAGCAGTTCATCAACACAGCGAAATATCCGCTCACCTTAATTATTCAATTTATATGCAAACGAACAATCTGAGTTCCACCCAGGGACGGGTCGCCGTGAGAGAGACACAACACGGGAGCAGAGCACTCCGCACACTTGGGCCGCAGCCACCGTCAACAACGCTTTTTTAAACTACCCCCCCCCCCCCCCGCTATTTTATTTCCTCCACATTCCGGTCGGCGCTCCTTTCTCCGCCTCTCACCTTGCTGCAAGCTACCGACATACCAGTGTCAATGTCAATCGGTCAATGAACCCACCAACATTTGATATTGGGGATGGAGAACAGACGGAGCACCCAGCGGAAACACCCGTCATTACTGGGAGAAGGGGCGGACTTCACAGAGACCTTACCGGGGGTCGGGATGGGACCAGGGTCACGGCAGCGGTGCGGCAGCATCTCCGCGGAGAGTTCTGTTTGATTGTATCCACGTCCTTGAACATCCTCCTTCCTGCCAGCATCTTCGTGTACAGATATTTCAACCTCTGCTATCGAGTGATCAGGAGTCCAGTGAGTTGGAGACAACTTTGTGACGCGTTCACCTGGACAGGGAATGTCTCCCCAAGGTGCAGTTCTAATCTTTAGAAACTCTGTCGCTCCATGATAATATCCCCCATTCTAAAGTGCGACTGTGTTCGCCTAAGAAGGAACATGTGTACGGCAGGAAAGTTAGAGAAGGGAATGTTATGGGCAGGATGCATTTACATTTGTATAGGTAGGAAGTAATTGAAGATAGTCAACATGGCTTTGAGAGGAAGGAGTGCTTTCTCGCTAATTTCGTTGAGTGTTTTGAGGAGGTAACAAAGCAGTTTAATGAATTCAACGCGGGAGATGTTGTCTCTTGGCAATTTCGTGATGGTTTTTCAACGACCCGAAGGTTGATCCAGCGGATCAAATGACATGGGATAAGTTAATCAAAGCACCGGACATGCGAGCAGAATTACGCCTTTCCGCCCGTGTCCTCCGCATTCACTCATTGTTGACCCGTTTCTCAACCTCAGTCTCCCGCCTTCTCCCAGTAACCCTTAGCCCCGTTACCGATCAAGGACCAGTCAATCTCCACCTTAATACACCCAATAACTTGGCCTCCACAGCCATCTGTGGCAACAAATTCCACAGATTCTCCACACTCTGCTTGAAGAAATTCCTCCTCATCTCAGTTCTAAAGGGACATCCCTTTTGTCTGATGCTGTGCCCTCGGATCCTGGACTCTCCTTTCAGTATCCGGTAGGTTTCAATGAGATCCCTCCTCATCCTTCTGAACTCCCTCCAGCACAGGCCCTGGGACATCAAACGCTTCTAATACGTTAAGCTTTGCAGACCTATGAAGATTTTTGTGTACCTCCACTGGACTCGATCCGGGTCCAGCACATCTTTGCTGAGATATGGGGCCCAGAATTCTTCAGTCTGTGCCAACTGCCGTCTGACCAGCGTTTTCTAAAGCCTCAGCAGTGCATCGTTGCTTTTGTTTCTTGTCCTCCCGAAATGAACACCAACATTGCGTTTGTCTTCTTTGCTACCGATTCAACCTGCAAGTTAACCCTGAGGGAATCCTGAACCAGGACTCCCAACTCCCAGTGAATGTCTAATTTCTGAGTTATCTGCCCATTCACGAAATAGCCAACATATTCTTACTTCCAAAGTGCATCACCCGGCACGTCCACGCGCTGTATTCCATCTGTCACCTCTGTTCCCACTTTCCGAACCTGTCCAAGTCTTACTGCAGATGCCCTGCCTCCGCGAAACTGCCTCTCCCTCCACATATCTTATTATCGTTTCCACACTTAACCTCAATGTCATCAGTTCCTTCATCCTGATCGTTAACGTATAAGATAAGAGGCTGCATTCCGTACACTGACACCTGTGGAGCACCACCAGTCACCGGCAGACATTCTGTAATACCTCTTTTTAACCACACTGACTTTTGCCAGTTAGCCAATCTTCTGTCCATGCTGGTACTTGCCTGAAACATCATGGGCTCTTATCTTGTTTCGCAGGCGTGTGTGCTGCACCTTGTCAAACGCTTCTGAAAATCCAAGTAAATAACATCCACCGGCTCTCCTTTGTCTAACCTGTTTGTTTACTGCTCAAGGAATTCAAACAGATTTATCGGTGAAGATCTCCCCTGAAGGAAACCCTGCCGGCTTCGTCCCATTTCAGCAAATCCTTCGAAGGTTCATTCTTAATGTTGTAATCTCACGAACCACCAAGACCAGGCCAATAATTTTCTGCCGTTTGATTCCCTCCCTTGTGTCGGCAGTGTCACATTTGCGATTGTACATTCCTCAAGGATCACTACCAATGCCCCCACTATTCCCTCCGCGACCTCTCTCAGGCCCTGCGGTCCATCTGGTCCAGGTGTCTTCAGGCCTTCCGTCCTCTGCAGAACCTTCTCCGCAGTAGAAGGGGTAGGGCCCTGGGGAGTGTTTTGGAACAGAGGGAACCAGGTGTGCAAGTGTATCGTTCGCTGAAAGCGGCGTCACAGGTGGGCAGGGTGGTGAAGAAGGCTTTTGACACGCTGGCCTTCATTAGCCAGGCCAATGAGTACAGGAGTTGGTAAGTTATGTTGCAGATATTTCAGACGCCGATGAGGCCACACTTGGAATATTGTGTCCTGTTTTGGTCACCCTCTTATAGGAAAGATGTTACTAAACTGGAAAGAATACAGTAAAGTTCTACCTGTATATTGCCTGGACTTGGGGGTCTGAGTTACAAGGAGAGGTTGCTTTGACTGGGACTTTATTCGCTGGAATGTCGGAGATTGAAGGGTGACCTGATAGAGGCACATAAGGTCATGAGGGACATAGACGGGGTGAAAGCACATCGTCTTTTTCCCAGTGAGGGCGTGCTAAAAACAAGAGGGCATAGGTTAAAGACTAGAGGTGAGAGATTTAAAAGGGACGTCAGGGGCAGCTTCTTCACCCGAGGGTGGTGAGTGTTTGGAATAGTGGCGGAGCCGAGGTCATTAACAAAGTTCATGAGCCATCCAGACAAGTACACGATGATATCAGTTTCAGCAGGCAATGGGCCAAACGCGGGCGGATGGGACGAGTTCGCTGGGCAACACAGCCTGCATGGACGAGTTGGGCCGAAGGGCCTGTTTCAGTGCTGTGTGACCCTACGAGGGGTTTAAAGGTGATCTGAGGTGGATTTTTTTCACTCAAGTTGGACGAGGAGAGCTGGGAACGCAGACCCGGTGGGTGTAGGGAGAAATCCTTCAACAGCATTGGTGGTTTCGAGAAGAAGAGGGCGTCGGCTGAAGATGAGACGGAAGAGTTTCAAACGGAATCGGGAATGAAAGTTTCTCTACACACGGAAGGGTTTTGTATCTGCCACAGAGGGCGGCGGAGTCATAGACAATCACTGCATTTAAGAGGTCTTCAGACAGGAACTTGAGTAGACAATGCACCGAAGGCTCTGGATACTTATGGGACAACTGCAGTCCCCGGTTCCTCCTCCCCGTGCACCCACGGTCTCTCCGGTCCCCTTTCCACACACAGTGTCCCCGGTTTCCCCTCCATGTCCACCTACCGAATCACACGTCGCTTGCCCACACACTGAGTCTCCATTTCCCTCTCTTCGTCCACCCAACGTGTCCCCCTTTCATCCACCGTTTACCCACCAAGTCTCCGGTGCTCTATCCCCCGCCCTCCCCCCGTGTCCCCGGTTCAATCTTCGCGGACACCCACCGACCCTCCGGTTTGCTCTTCCCGCCCACCCACAAAGACCCCAATCACCCACCCCGTCCACGCAACGTCTCCGGTATCCTCCGCCCGTCCATCCACAGAGTTCCCGGTTCCCTCTTACGGTCCACCCACCATGTCTCTGATTCCCCCTCTCGGCCCTCCCTCCGGGGGTCGGTTGCAGCTCCCTCGACCACTCTCTGATCTCCTCTCCGTTCCGCTCTCCAACTCCTGTTCCGGCTCCCCCAAACTCTCTGAGTCTCCGCTTCCCATTTCCCGTCCACCCACCGAGTGTCCAGCCTCAGCTCACCTTCCTCACAACGAAACTCCCGTTAGCGCTCCCCGTCCACCCAACGAGTCCTCGGTTAACGCTCCCGGTCCACCCAACGGATCTCCGGTTAACGCTCCCGGTCCACCCACCGAATCTTCGTTTACGGCTCCTCGTCCACTCAACGAATGCCCCGTTCCCGCTCCCCGTCCACCCACGGTGTCTCACCTTCCAACTCCCAGTTCACCCAGCCTGTCTCCGGTACCCGGTCCCGGTCCATGTTATGCTTGCCGCTTCTATTAAACTCGCCAGTTCTGTTAGAGTCCTACCCCTGAAACTTTTCTTCTGTTTCTTGAGAACCCTTTCAATTTACCAAGTTAAATGAACAAATCCTAATTGCACTGTGCAACATAATAAAACAAAAGTAAATTGAAAGGTCGCTGGGGAATTAATAGAAAAACTTACAATGGCCCAGAAAATCTGGGAGTGTCAAAGCAGCATCTAGAGGAACTCAACGGGTCAGGCAGAGTCGATGGAGGGAAATGGACAGTCGACATCAGGCTGAAGATGATGGAATCTGATGGGAGAGGCAGGGGGCTTGCAACCAAATAGGGGAGGGGAGGAGGGCAGGTAGGAAGAGTGGGGGTGGGGAGTGGAACCAGTGGGAGGGGTGTGTGGGAAATGGTCCAATGGAGAGTGTGGGGGAGGGGAAAGATACAGGGGTGATGGGCTGGGGTGGGTGAAGAAGCAGCTGGGTGGATGAGGGGGAGAGGTAAGTGGGACCGAGGGAGGAGCATTTGACCTGAAGTTGGAGAATTCAATGTTGATGTTGTGGGTTTGTGGACTCCCCAGGTGGGATATGAGGGGCTGTTCGTCTGCAGTGTGTTCAGCGTCGCCCTGGCAGTGGAGGAGGCCGAGGGCATACACATCGGTGTGGGCAATGGGAAGGAGAAATCAAATATCTGGAAACCGGGAGCTCCAGACGGCCATGGATGAAGGAACACGGGTGTTCGGATAGCGGTCTCGCAGTCTGTGCCTGGTATCACCGACGTAGAAGGGGCCACGTCGTGAGTGATATGATAGAGTGCCGGAGGTGAAGGAAGAGGGGGTTATTGTGTGTGAGATATTATAGGTTGTGGAGAGTGCAGGTGGGTGGTATTTTACTGGGTGGGGGATTAAAATATTCAGGGACTGGGATTAGACAGGATGGGATACTCCAGAGTGCAGAGAGGCTGCAGTGTAATCAGACCGGGTGGGGTATTAATGGGTTTTTGGAGTGAGTGGTTGGGGTTAGATTGGATGGGTATTAACGTGTATGCGAAGTGAGCGAGATAACACCGGGTGGGGTATCAGTGAGTGTGTGTACGGGGTGGTTGGTGGGATTTAACAGAATGGGGTGTAAATGAATATCTGGGCGGAGAAAAGCATGGGATTTTACTGGGTGGGGTTTTAATGGGGGGCAGATGTAGGGGATAGTGGGATCTTAAAGGTAGGGTATTAATGGTTTCGTGGTCGGAGGGGAACGTGGGATTAGAATGGGTGGGGTATCAATGGTGTTTGGACGGAGGGGAAGGTCTGGTTATACAGGTTGGGGTATGAAGTGTATGTGTAGAGATGTAGGGAGGGTGGGATTATACTGAGTGGGATTTAATGGGTAGGTGGGGCAGTGAGGGTGGGATTAGACTGGGCGGGGCATCAATGTGCAAGTGGACGGAGCTCAGGGTGGGATTTTACTGCCTGTGGTTTGAACGGGTCTGTGGATGGTGTGGAGGGTGGTATTATACTGGGTGGGATACTACTGGGTATGTGGAGGGAGGTGATGGTAGGATTAGATAGAGAGTGATTGATGGTTATATGAAGGGAGGGGCCGGTAGGATTATACTGGGTGGTGTATTCATGGTTTTGTGTTGGGAGACGAGGGTGGGATTAGAAAGGTTGGGTGTTGATGAGTATGTGGAGGGAGGGGAGGCGGTTGTCTGCCAGGCATCGCTTGCTAACGATCGGGACCTGACTGACATCGGCAAACTTTGACGGAGCCGGAGCCCTTTTGGAAACAGGATGTGGTTGGTCAGTTTTCCACTTTGCCCGGCAGATGTCAGTGCTGTCACTGCACTGAAACACCTTTGCAGCATTGCACTCTGACTGAATGCACTTCTGCGGCCGTGTGGGTGGCTCTGCTGGAGGGCTCTGGTCGCACCTTTGCAGGAAGGATGTGGTGGTTTTTGAGAAGATGTAGAAGAGGTTTCACAGGATTCCACCTAGATTCCAGCGTACATGATCTGAGGAGAAATTGAACAGACTTGGGTTCTTTTTTTATGGATTAGCGGTGGCTGAGGGGAGAACTGACAGAGGTTAATAAAATTATGAAAGACATTGAAATGGTTGGGAGCTGGTATTTTTCTCCCAGGGTAGCAATGTCTAATACCAGAGGACACATTTAAGGTGGGAGGTAGATAGTTCAAAGGTGAAGTATGGGGCAAGGTTTTTTTTACACAGAGAGCGGTGGGTGCCAGGGGTGGTGGTGGAGGCAGATACGATACAGGCGTTAAAAGACACCTACATAGGCAGGTGAATGTGCAGGGAATGGAGAGATCCGGACCTTGTGCAGGCAGAAGGATTACCTTGGTTAGGCATTTAACTACCAATTTAATTAGTTCGGCATAGTACCGTGGCCCGAGGGGCCTGTTCCCGTGCTGTACTGTTCTACGTTTTTTTTCTCAACCAGGCCCGTTTTCCACAGTTCAGGGGTGTAAATGGGGGGATCCCTTTTCTTGGGGATGTACAGTGGACTACCCAACAGTCAGTGGAACATGGAGGAGCAAATATGTTGACAATTCACAGAAATGTATCCAAAAGAACATACGAAATAGGAGCAAGAGTGGGCCATCTGAGCCGTCTATCCTGCTCCACCATTCCATAATATTATCGATGATCTGGCTCTGGACTCAGACCAACCGACCTACCTATTCCCCATCACAATTAATTCCCCAACAGTGCAAACATTTATCCAACTGCGTCTGAAATATATTCAGTGAGGTGTACTCCACTACTTCCCTTGGAGGACACTTCACTGAATATATTTCAGACGCAGTCTGAAAAACCTACAGCACAATTCAGGCCCTTCGGCCCACAAAGCTGTGCCGAACATGCCCCTGCCCTGGCAATTACTCGGTTTACCCATAGCCCTCTATTTTACTCAGCTCCATGTATCTATCCAACAGTCTCTTAAAATACCCTACCGTATCCCCCTCCACCACCGTTGCTGGCAGCCCATTCTACTCATTCACCACTGCCTGAGTTAAAAACCTACCCCTGACATCTCCTCTATACCTACTCACCAGCAGTTTAAAGCTATGTGTTTTTGTGGCCACCATTTCAGCCCTGGGGCAAAACCTCTGACTATCCACCCGATCAATACTTCCCATCATATTATACACCTCTATCAAGAACACCCTCATCCTGCGTTGCTCTAAGGCGAAAAGGCCAAGTTCCCTCACACTACTTTCATAAGGCATGCTCCGCATTCCAGGCAGGATCCCAGTAATCTCCTCTGCACCCTCCTTATTGTTTCCACATCCTTCCTGTCGTGAGGCGACCAGAACTGAACACAGTACTCCAAGTGGGGTCTAATTCACTCCTCTCTGTGGAAAAAGCAGTTTCTACTCATCTCCGTCCAAAATCTATTCCTCCGGGTTTTGAGGCTACGTCCCTCAGTTCTACTCTCACCTGCCAGTGGAAACAACTTACCCGCCTCTGCCTTGTCTACAGATTTCATAATTTTATGTGTATAGAGAGGTCTGGATAGATTAGAGGTGGAGAGGATGTTTCCGTCAGGAGGAGTGTGCAGGATCCGAGGACACAGCGCAAGAATAAAGGAATGACCCTTTCAATCTGAGATGAGGAGGAATTTCTTCAGCCTGAAGGTGGTGAATCTGTGGAATTCATTGCTGTCAAGAACTGTGGAGGCCACGTAATTGGGTGTATTTAAGGCAGGGATTGACTGGAAAGGGTGTTGAGGCTTTCGGGAAGAAAGCGGGAGAATGGGTTTGAGAAAAGCTACCAGATGCGCTCGAATTGCGGAGCCGACCTGATGGGCTGAATGGCCTAATTTTGCTCTGATATCTTATGGTCATGTGGTCTTTCACAGAATCCCGCCACATGTGACAATACTAAACCAAATATCAACACGAATTCTAAACACCAACTATCAACACTAATTCCCAATGCCAGAACCAATACCAAATGGGAAAGGGTCTGTCCCTGGAGGCAGGAAAGGGGACAATCTGTGTGTGGAACAAGGGGATGTGGCTCTGTGAAATTGTTGAGCAGGTGAAGATTAAAAAGGACTTCTTAGATGTCTTGATGGAATGAGAGGTGGATAAATCCTCAAGGGCTGTTCAGGTGTATTTCCGGGTTCTGTGGGAGGAGGAGAGAGATTCCTGCAGCCCTGACTGACATATTTCACACCCTGACGGTAGACTGACAGACAGCAAACATCGTTCCTTCATTGAAGAATGACAGCAGGGAAAAGCCAGCGAACTGCTGGCCAGGGAGGCTTATATCCCCGGGAGGGAAATCATCAGAGACAAACTGGAAGGGAGGGAATATATTTCCACTGAACAACACAGCGCAGGAACAGGCCCTTCAGCCCACGACGTATGTGCTGTACACGATGCCAATTCAAATCCCTTCATTCCCATGCCTGTTTAGGGACATCTCCAGATGCATTTTGAACGTTGCTCTTACATCTGCTTCCAGCAGCCCCTCCCCGGAAACCTCTTCCAGATACCTACCACCCTCTGTGTAAATATATTTGCCCCTTAAACCTCGGATAAACTCTCATCCTCTCACCTCAATGCTCTGCTGTCTGGCATTTGACCTCAACCGTGGGCAAAAATCTCTGACCGTCTCCTCTATGTTTACCTCTCCTTGTTATCACTGCTGTCACGTGTCGCCGAAGCCTCCGCTGCTCCAGAGAAAAGAATCCAATTCAGTCCAAGATTTCCTTATCTTTGGACCAAGCAACCCTGGTTAATCGGTTCTGCAACCTCCCCAAAGCCTCCACTTCTTTCCAGAACTGTACATGGTACTCGAGATATGGCCAAGCCAAAGAATCATACAGCTGCAACATGCCGTCCCGACTTTCATACACAAAAGACACCTGTAAATTTCTGCACTTGGCCGGTGGAGAGCATTCTGACTGCTTGCAGCACCGCCTTGGTATAGAGGTTCCGATGCCCAGGATCGAGCTTCCATCCGGATCCCGGATTGGTGGGATATGATTGGCTGGTTGCCGTTCTAACGCTTTTTCTCCCATTCGTGTTCATCCTGTTGCTCAACGCTCTGACAGACAGAGTGGCCAGCCGTGTACGTAAGGGGCTGAGAGGTCAGAAGAAGGGGGAGGACCGCAGTAACCCGTAGATGGAGAGCAGGACGAGGTCTGTGATCTTACTCTTCAGCATCTCCGGCAGCTTCATCCTCCTGTGGTCTGTGGATGTTGTCGAAATCCTATACTACACTTTTCCAGAGCTGATCCCAGTAATTACAAGGATTCCCAATACATATGTCAGCAGGCCGGTGACATGCTGGTGAATTTAATTTGCTGCACCAACACGTTTATTTATGGGGTGATTCTGTCCAGGTTCAGAGAGCAGTTCATCAACGCAGCGAAATATCCGCTCACCTTCATTATTCAATTCATAAGAAACCAGAAGATCTGAGTTCCACCCAGATACAGGTTTCTGTGAGAGAGACACAGCCCGGTAGCAGACCACTTGGCACACCTGCGCCTCGCTCACCACAAACCACGCATTTTTAAACTGAACCTACCCTTTTATTTTATTCCCTCCGCATTCCCGTCGGAGCTCCATTCTCCGCCGCTCTCCTTTCCACATGCCACCAACATACATGTGTCTAAGTACATACTTCAAAGCACAGACCAACCCGTTAATGTGGGGGATGGAGCGAAAACGAAGCAGACTGAGGAAAAACTCGCAGTCACAGGGAGAAGTTACGGATTTCACACAGACCTCACAGGAAGACGGGATCGTCCCTGGGTCATGGTGCGGCAGCAGCTCCGCCGAGAGTTTTGGCTGATGACAAACAACACCGGCACACCCTTTAACACCCGATGTCCCGCCAGTATCCCCGAGTACAGAGATTCTGGCTTCCCCTTCCGAGTGAACCTGTATCTATTGAGTTTGAGTCAACTTTGTGACGTGTTCACCCGTACAGAGAATGCGTGCCCAAAATGCAGTCACCAACCAATACAGGTCCAGGCACATCAATCACTTCTCATATGTTCAGCCTTTCATTCCTTAGATGTTCCCTGTGAATCTCTCCCGAACCAAATCCAGGGCCAATGATTCCCCTCCTTAGCTACGGACCTCAAAGTTGATCACAATACTCTGTGCCGTCTGAACAACGTATTTTGAGGCCTCAGCAGTATCTTCTTGCTTTTATATTCTTGCACCCTCTCTATGAATGCTAACATTGCGTTTGTATTCTTTGCTGCTGACCAGACGTGCAAGTTCACCTTGAAGGAATCCTGAACTCGGACTCCCAATTCCCAATGTGTCTCCATTTCTTAATTTCCTCCCCTCTCAGAAAGTCGTCTGCACCGTTATTCTTTCTTCCAAAGTACCTGACCACACACTCCCAGACGCTGCATTCCATCTCCCACTTTCTTTACCCACTCGCCCAACCTGCGTAACCCTTCTGCAGACTCCCTGCCTCTGCGACACAACCTGTTTCTCCATCTATGTTGGCATCGTCTGCGAACATGACCACAGTGCCATCCGTTGCTTCTTCCAGTTCATTGCAGCGGAATGTGAAACGTTGTAGACTCAACACTGACCCTGAGGAACGCCAAACCTCACCCGCAGCCATCTTGAGAAGGACCCCTTTATCCCCACTTTCTTACATCTTCCAGTCATCCAATCTGTTGTCCATGCAAGTATCTTGCCTCTGACACCACATGCTCTTATCTTATGGAACAGCCTGGTGAGGAGCACCTTTTCAAAGGCCGTTTGAAAGTCCAAGTAAATAACGTTCATCGGACTCTCCTTTGGTAAGCTGCTGGTTACCTCCTCACGAAATTCTAACTGATTATTCGGGCACGACTTCCCCACAAGATAACCCTGTTGACCCTCCTAATTTATCATATGATTCCAAGTACTCCGAAATTTCATCTTAAATAACGGACTCTAAAATCTTACCAACCACCGAGGTCAGACTAACCTGCCAATAATTTTCTGCCCTTTGCCTACCTTGCTTCCGCAACGGCGGTATCAAATTTGCGCTCTTGGAGTGTTTGGGACCGTCCCTGACCCCAGTGATTCCTGAAGGATCACTGTTAAAGCCTCCACAATCTCTTAAGCTACGTCTTCCGGTGCTGTGCAGGGGAGTCCGTCTCGTCCAGGTGGTTTCTTCACCTTCAGGCCTTTCAACTTCCCCGGAATCTTCTCCTCAGTAATGGCCACTACACCCACCCCTGCCCCCTGACTCTCTTGCATTTATGACATGTTACTGGTGTCTTCCATTGTGAAGAGTGACGCAGAGTACTTCTTTATCTCCTCCTCCATTTCCCTGTTCCAAATTACTTCTTCTGCAGCGTCATTTTCCACTGCTGCAATGTCCAGTTTTGCCTCTCTCTTCCACTTCATGCATCTAAAATTTAATTTTAAAATATTCTTTCATGTTATTGGCTGCTTTACCCTCATATTTTGTCTTCTCCTCCGTTATAGCTTTTTAGTTGTCCTCTGTTGGCTTTTAACGGCTTCTTAATCCTGTGGCTTCCAAATGACCTTTCCCACATTGCAAGCCTTCTATTCTGTTTTCATGCTGTCCCACATTTCCCTTGTCAGCCATGGTTACCTCGTCATCCCCTCAGCGTGCCTTTGCTTCCTTTGAATGAGATTCTGACGTATCTCCCGAATTACTCCCAAAAACTACTGACACTGCTGCTCCGCTATCTTCCCTGCTGTGTTCCTCCTACAAACAGCTCTGTCCAGCTCCTCCCTCATGCCTCTATATTTAAATTTACTCAATTGTAATAATGATCCATCATATTTTACCTTCTCTTTCTCAAACTTCAGGATGAATTCCAACATATTTTTGTCACTCCCTCCTATGGGTTCCTTAGACATTAAGCTCCCTGAAGGTGTAATGTAACGAGTGCTCTGAACTCTACCTCATTGCACAACACCACATCCAGAATTGCCTGTTCCCTGGTGGGCTCCAGCACAAGCTGCTCTACACTGCCATCCCGTGGACAGTCGACGAATTCCTTTCCCCGCAAGCACTGCCATCCTAATTTTATCAGTCTGCTCGCATATTGAAGTTAGCCATGATCGCTTTAACATTATCTTTCTTAGGTGCCGTTTTTAATCTCCTGCTGTATTGTGTACCCCACATCTTAAAAACCAGTCTGACGCCTGCACATAATTCCCATCTGGTTCTTTTTCCATTTTCGGGTCCTCAGGTCTTCTCACAAAGGTTCCACATCAGATGATACCATGGAGCTCCTTGCCAACTATTTAGTGTCAATATTCAATGTGAACCATCTAATTGGACAATAAATTGGGGGGTAAAAGGTCGATTGTGGCAGTGGAGAAATGTATTGCATTCTGCTTGGAGGTCTGTGACCAGTGGTGCACGGGGAGCCGTGCTGGCACCTGTACTGTGAGTGATATTGATCCAGCACTTGGATTAGAATGAAGAGGTAATGTGTGATTGCTCAGTTTGCGGGTGACGCAGAGACAGCATTCAGGGCCCTCACCACCCGGGATATGACCTCTTCACGTTTTGATCATCGGGGAGGAGATACAGGAGCCTGAACATCCACACTCCATGTTGCAGGACAAGCTTTTTCCCCTACGCCACCTGATATCTGAACGGTCCATCAACCCATGACCACAATCTCGTTATTCCTCCTGACAAGAGGCCCTCCGGCCCACCATGTTGTGCCGTTCATCAAACCACCCTCACACTATCTAACCCTTTCCTGCCGCATATCCCTGTATCTCACATTCTTCCATATGCCTATCCAAAATATTCTTGTTCCTGTCCAATGTATCTGCCTCCACCACCACCCAAGGCAGTGCATTCCATGCACCAACCACTCTCTGGGTGAAAAACTTGCCCCTTACATCTCCCTTGAACCTCCCACCCATAACATTATAGCCGTGCCCTCTTGTCTTGAGCATTGGTGCCCTGAGAAGGAGGCACTGGCTATCTACTCTATCTATTCCTCTCAATATTTTATATACCTCTATCAAGTCTCCTCTCATCCTCCTCCTTTCCAGTGAATAAAGCCATAGCACGTTAAGCCTCTCTTCATATTCCATACGCTCTAATCCAGGCGGCATCCTGGTAAATCTCCTCTGCACCCTCTCCAACGCCTCCACATCCTTTCTATAATGCGGCGACCAGAACTGAACACAGTTCACTTCGCAGCTCTTAAAGTCAATCCCACGACTTATGAAAACCAACATCCCATAGGCCTTCTTAACTGCTCTATCCACCTGTGAGGCATCTTTCAGTGAACTGTGAATATGAACCCCCAGATCCCTCTGTTCCTCTACACTGCCAAGTACCTTGCCATTTGGCTTGTTCTCTGCCCTGGATTTTGTTCTTCCAAAGTGTACCACCTCACACTTCTAAGGATTGAACTCCATCTGCCACTTGTCAGCCCAGCTCTACATCCTATCAATATCCCTCTGTAAACTCCGACAGCCCTCCACACTATCCACAACACCGCCGATCTTAGTGTCGTCCTCAAACTTACTAACCCAGCCTTCCACCCCCTCATCTAAGTCATCTATAAATATCACAAAAAGTAGAGGTCCCAGAACCGATCCCTGCGGGACACCAGTAGTCACTGCCCTCCAATCCGAGGGCACTCCTTCCACCACAGACCTCTGTTTTCTACAGGCAAGCCAATTCCGAATCCTCACAGCCAAGCTTCCCTGGATCCCTTGACCTCTGACCTTCTGAAGAAGCCCACCATGAGGAACCTTACCAACGCCTTACTAAAATCCATATAGACCACATACACCGCACTACCCTCATCAATCTTCCTGGTCATCTCCTCAAAGAACTCTATCTGGCTTGTGAGGCAAGATCTTCCCTTCATAAAGCCATGCTGGCTGTGCCTAATCAATCCATGATTCTCTAGGTGCTCTAGATCCTACCCTTAGAATCCTTTCTAACAGCTTACCCACCACAGACGTGAGACTCACTGGTCTGTAATTCCCTCGACTATCCCTACTTCTTTTTTTGAAGAAGGGGACAACATTCGCCACACTCCCATCCTCCGGCACCATCCCCGTGGACATCGAGGACTCAAAGTTCTTTACCAACGATTTAACAACCGCCTCCCTCGCCTCTCGAAGCAGTTTGGGGCTCTATGGTAAATGATTGAGTTAATTTGCAGCTTCGAGCAATTGTCATATCGAGCACTGTACTGCTGCCACAAAACAACAGAAATCACAACATATGTCAGTGATGATAAACCTGATTCTGATTCTGATCATTGCCCTTGCGGAAAATGAGGAAGGCCGGCTCATTCTGGAACACCATGTAGATCAGTTGGGTAGACTGGCGTAGCGCTGGCAGATAGAATTTCATTCCGACAAAAGAAAGGCGATGCCCTTTGGGGTGTCAGATGGGGTTCGGACATACACAGCATATTAACGAGGACCAAACGATGTTCATGAACATATCGACTTGGGCGGCCACGTCCAGACCTTACCGAAAGTGGAAAACAGATCGATAGGTTAGCGCAGAGAGCAGATGGCATCGTTCCTTTCACAGATTGCAAGAGCTGGCATGCAATTTCCCCCCTCTCTATCTCTTTCCTGAATCTCCCTCACTCTCTCTCTCTCTCTCTCTCTCTCTCTCTCTCTCTCTCTATCTATCTATCTATATATCTTACTCTGTAAACCTGTCAATCTATTTATCTATCTATCCATCTATCTGTCTCTATATCTATCCACCTGTCTATCATCTCTCTCTCGCACCCACACACACACTCAAACACACACGCACACACACACACACACACACACATGTTCTCTGTGTGATCACATTTGTGTCCCCCTCGAAGATTTTCTTCACCAATTGTGGCTCCTGGCAATGTGGACCTCACTTCATGTGCTGCTTCCGACAGTTAAAGAAACATATTGACAAAGATGTTTGGAAAGGCACGAAACCTGGTTGTTCGTTGCAGGTAATTAAATAATTCTGTAATATTTCACAATGTGGCAGATGTGGAGAATCATACGGGAATAAACAAATAGCGTGTGAATAAAAGAAAAAATATTGAAAGCGATGGAACTGTCTGTGGGGTGTATTTGGTAGGTGGGCCTGTGTGTGTGTGTGTGTGTGTGTGTGTGTGTGTGTGTATGTGTATGTGTGTGTGAGAGAGAGAGAGAGAGAGTGTTTGAGTGCGCATCCGTCTGTCTATATATATGTCTGCATTTTTATGCTTGCCTGTTTGAAGGATAGGGTGACACGGGGACAAAAGAACGAGACAAAGAGAGAAGGAGAGAGAGAAAGACGTGAATGCATGAAATCGAAACAAGGACGAAGTGACAACGAGAAAGAAAAGACGTAAGAAGAGTGAAATACAGGGATTTCGGGTGAATCGGTTGACTGATGGACATGGCAGCTCTCTGTCCGGGAACACGAACAGAAGAAGTGATTCAGTGTCGAAGTGACAGCGGCATCAAGCGTGACGTAAATTTGAACCGAATTTCAATGCGTTTTGGAATTGCATCTGATATCGGCCATATGCAGTTTGCGGAGGAACACTTTAAACACACCAGAATCCCACACTGGGAGAGAAGCAATCTACTTATTTCACAGATCCCTCCAACCTGAGAGCCACTGCGAGGACTGGATCGGTCTCGCTGGGCAGAAGGGACTCTCTCCGACTTCTTTGGGACACGGTGATAAAAAGCAGCACCTGGCCCTCACACTGAAACTGACAGAAACACAGTATAACACCAAAACATACTAAAACGGCCAAAAGCACACTAAAACTGACAGAAACACAGAACAAGGATGTCCACGTGATCGACGTGGACCAGCCTGCAAAAAGGTTTTCCCAGTTTAGTCCACATAGTTCCTGCCTTATGCCTTCATAGTTAGCCTTGCTCCAATTTAAAATCCTCCTGCTAGTCGCATACCTATCCTTATCCATAGCGATCCTGAAAATAATGAGCTGCGGTCACAGTTCCCCAGTTGCTCACCCACTGCCAGGTGAGTCATCTGGTCAGGCTCATTGCCCAACACCAGGTCCAGAGTAACCGCTCCCAATGTGGGACTGTCGACATATTGATTTAGGAACCCCTCCTGGCTACACCTAACACAATCTGCCCCATATAATCCCCTTGCACTAAAATGGTCCCAATTTATATCAGGGAAGTTGAAGTCTCCCATGACCACAACCCTGTAATTTTTGCACGTATCCATAATATGTTTGCATATCTGCTCCTCAATCCCCGTTAGCTATTGGGAGGTCTATAGTACACCCCCAAGAGAGTGATTGCACCCTTCTTATTCCTGTGTTCTACCCATGCAGATTCTGCATTCGAGAACTCCATTATGTCTCCCTGGAGTGCAGCTGATAAATATTTAACTTCAATTGGTATTGCAAATCCTCCCCCTATTTTAACCCCCCTCTATTCTTCCTAAAACTTCGAAACGATGGTATATGGATCACCCACTCCTGTGCCTCCCTCAGACAAGCCTTTGTAGTGGCAACAACATCATAGTTCCATGTACTGATCCATGCTCTAAGTGCACCACTCTTGCCCACAATACTGCGAGCATTAAAGTACAAACACTTCAAAGAATTGAGGCGTTGGTTGAATTCAGATCTATTTATAATTTGCATTGATATTCTGTTTGCGTTTCCCATCTGCAGTGCTTCTCACACCCTTGCTGCTCGGCTGCATAACACCAGACTGAACCCATGTGTGGGATTTGACCTGGGATGAGAAGCTTTACACTACTTATACTCCTGAAGGAAAAGAACAGGCAGGGTCACACACACACACACACACACACACACACACACACACACACACACACACACACACACACACACACACACACACACACACACCGAGGCATACAAGGAGAAAAGGAGAAACAGAGGGAGAGACAAAGAACTAGTGTGTTTGCGTCGGTGTATTTCTATGAGGGGGAGAGAGAGAAAAATATAGGAGGAAAGGATAAATAGAAACTATGCAACTGCAATAAAGAAGGGAAAGATATAAAGAAGGAGTGAAAGAGATAAAATGACAGATATTGTAAGTCGATCACAAGATGGACTGAGCGATGAAAGTGGTGGGATTCTGTGAAACTACTTGTGTGGCCATGAGGATGCAGGTAAATAGTGTAGCGGGCAAAATTCTGCCAAATTGACTGCTTTCTTGGTAACTCAGATCTCATCGATTTTCGATGGGATCGGCTGTAACATTTGCATTGCAAATAATATCGTGTATCAGCACGGACTCCACTTCCTACAATTGAATTTTCAATGTAAATCAGTTTTCTCTCTGCTCCCTCGCATTAATTATGGCCAAACAAGGACAACAGTGTTGATAGGTCGGGTAAGCAACGTTCAAAGTGCCCCATTAAATAATATTGAGCATTGACAGCATGGACTCCACTCAGGTTCAGTGCCCTTCAAGAGCTCCCAAGCTGCCCCGTAGGTCACATAGAGAGCAAAAGCCCCATTATACTCGCTCATTAAACACCCCAAGGCAGAGGAAACACGGGTTAGACCCAGTGTAATTGTTTCCTGGACAAGGTGGCACTTTTCTGGAATGAATGGAGGAAAACTAATGCTATCCGGCTGTTCATAAAGGGCAGCAGAAATTACCATGGAAACTACAGGCGGATGAGCTTCCCATAAATAGTATGGAAATTATTGGAGAACATTTGAAGGGACAGAATGTCTGTTCACATGTACAGGCCGGAACTCATCAGAATGAGCTGGTGCCTCTGTTCAGGGGAGATCATTTCGCACACATTTACTTCGGGTTTTTTTTTAAGGAGAGAGGTGGTGAAGGCAGAACGGCAGTGTGTCCGTTCTGAGGCTTTTGCCAAAGTCTCGCATGCTGCACTGCTCCAGTAAGTTAAGACACACGGGATCGGAGGTATGTCGACAAACTGAGTCCCACACTTCCCAGTGACATGATGCAGACGGTAGTAGGGGCATTTATATTTCAGTCAGGATATTTTTATCAAAGTCCGTTGTTTGTAATATCCACTCACGACCGAGAGGAGAATGAAGATGGTCTGATCGGTACGTTAGTGAATTGGTGGAATTGTAGACAGAGAAGGAGTTTGGCTGAAGGTACAGCGGGGTACAGATCACCTGGGAAGATGGGCAGAGCGGTGGCAGATGGACTTTAATCCAGACACGTGTGAGCTGATGCACTGTTTGGGAGTCAGGTTCTCGTAGGGTAGAAGGAATACATGGCAGTGGCATGAGCAGTGTTGATGTACAGCGATCCTGGGATTTAAGTCCACGGTTCTCTGCAAGTGGAGATGCAGATGAATAGCGGAGTGAAAACAGGGAATTTGGTCTGCTTGCCTTCATAGGCCGAGGCATTGAGTATAAGGGCTGGAACGTCATGATGCAGCCTGTAAAAATCATTGTTGAGAATGCACTTCGAGTGTTGCACACAGTCCGCCGCACTGCAGGAAAGATGTGACAGCAGCAGAGAGAGTGCAGCAGAGATTCATCATGACGTTGTCTGGAAAGCAGGGTTGCAGAGATAACCAGATGTGTGACAGACTGGGATTATTCTCACTGGAAAGGAGTCGGCTGAGTGGTGACTGTAGAGAGATTTGTAACATTATGAGGGACAAAGTTAGATAGATGGTAGAACGGTAGAGCACAGAAACAGGCGTCTCCGCCCACGATATCTGTGCCATACATGATGCTGAATTGAATTCCACTCCAATTATAGAGCTGCAACATTACCTTGCGGCTCTTGAACTCGATACACAGACTAATCAAGCCAGAACACCACAAACCTTATTAACAACCCCATCAACCTGTGCGGCAACCTTGAGGGGTCTATGGACGTTTACTCCAAGATCTCTCTGTTCCTCCACACTGCTCGGAGACCTGACATTATCTTTGTGTTCTGCCTTCAAATTCGGTCTTCCAAAGTGTACACTTCACACTTTTCCGGGTCGAACTCCATCTGCCACTTCTCAGCAGAGGTCTGCATCATCTACAGCAAACTTTGACACGATCGAAAACGCAACCAACCTTCCTGTTAGCAGGAAACTTACTAACGCACCCTTCCACACCCTCATACAAGTCATTTATAAATAAACACAAAGAGCAGGTGTCTCAGAGCAGATCTTTGCGGAACACCGCTGGTCAGCTACCTCCAGGCAGAATACGCTCCATCTACCACCATCCTCTGTCTTCTGAGGGCAAGCTAATTCTGAATCCACACGGCCAAGTTCCCCTCGATCCCATGCCTCCTGACTTTCTGAATGAGCGTTCTATGAGGGACTGTTGCTTGTATTTTTGTCATCAAGCACGATACTCAAACATCAGATACTCTCTATTGAGCTCCATGGCGTGCCCACTCAGACGTATTTATCTTCAACATTATACTGATTGTTTTATCATCTTTTCTTGTGAATACAGATGTTATTGAACACTAAGCGTCGCGTCAAATTCTCTGCAATTCACATGATTATCCGATCGTCGACCATTTCAGGGTGAAACTGATGGTGGAAAGCAGCGTCGGTGCAGTCTGTGTTGGACCAAAGGAATGAAGGGGATGAACCCAACGGCAGTTTGGAGGAATATTCTGGAATGCATTTCATTCCTTCTGCAGCGGCAGCCACATCTTCAAGCTGTCGATAAACAGGAAATATTATCTGTTGCTTTGGGAAATGAGAACAAAAATTTCAACTGAAAACACGTGCGGGTCCACGTGCATTGTTTAATCACAAATTACAGGGCGGGTGGGAAACAAGATGACCAAAGAATATCGGATCCTGGGTTGGTGAGAGTGGCCTCCGGTCTTTGGGTGCGGGGCTGTCGATTTGTGAGAGGCGCATTGTGTTGATGGGTGAGGATGTCCGGAACTAATGTGGACGGGGGAGCGTGTGGGCACCTGTTGGCCCCGACTTTCCTGAAATGCTCTCTTCTAATCCTTCCCTTGTTGCATCAAGCAGTGGGAAACAGCCCACATTTGCTGAATCGCCTCTCAGGATAATCCCAACCCGATCCAGGACTTCTATTTCTATGTGATGTTCATCAGTTCAGATAACACCGGAACATATCGCCTGATCGGGGCGTTGATGGGCAGTGTGTGAGATTATCTGACAGGGTAACGTGACGGAATGGGACCGATGATTATATTCCAGAGCCGACAGAGATTCGACGGACCCCATGTTCTCGTTCATTGGTCATTGTGATAACAGTGTAAGAGACTGCCTCAAACCCCCGGCACTGAAATTCCCAACCCCTCCGTATCCTCTCCCCTCCCCCACTGCTCCCTGTTCCCCAGCTCCTTTCCCTGATCTGGTTCCACTCTTCACCTTCCTTTCTCATCTGATTAGACCATCTGCAGCCCTTTGTTTCCTCCACTAATCACATCCCGTTGTCCCCACCACTCCCTCCCCATCTGGTTCACTCTGCCGTCCCACCCTCCTCTCCAGATCAACCTATTGCTTGCTGGCTCCTGTATCACTACCATCTCTCCCACAGCCCCACCCCCAGCATATTATGCTGGCTATCCGCCCTTTTCCCTCTCGGTCCTGATACACGGTCTCAACCCGAAACGTCGACAATCCCTTTTGCTCCAGAGGTTTTGCCGGACCGGCTGAGTCCTTCTAGCGGCTCGTTCCTTGACCCAGGTCCCAGAATCTGCAGTCGCTTTTTCTCCTTTCAATCTGAGTATTAGATTTCTTTTCAATGACCTGTTCTTTCTGATATGCAAACGTTACATCACCAGCGTTTACACATGCCAAGTACATTGCTAAGCACATTTTTTTGTGACTTTCATAATCCCTCGTAATCCTGTGTGAGGAATCCACTTGCCAGACCAGCCTGCTTCATCTCTGCAATACCTGCAGAGAGAGTGTCCGACAGAATGGCGGCTGGTGACGGGAGAGGTCCGTTTCAGAGGAAAATGTGTAACTTATGAACGGGAACAACTGGAGGGCGGAGAGACGAGGCAGGCCGGCGAAACGCAGAGAGAGAATGAAGGGAAGAGGGGAAAGCAGATGATTGTGAAATGGAAATGATAAGAGAAGGGAACAGAGAAAATGATAGAAATCGGGACAGAAGAATTAACATGGGATTAACGGAAAAGTAGCAAGACGGCCAATGGAAGAATCCTTATAAATTGTGGCCGAATGTTTATAACATTCACATGTATTGTCTCAGTGAGTTATGCATGGCTCGCTGCCAGGATCCATGCACTTCTTCCCAACAAGTGTGAGAAATAATGTGACCTTCAATAATTGGACTAAGATAACTGAACTCCTTTCGTGAATGTGTTTAATAATTGATACAAGAAAATACGGTTTGTACCATTAGGACCGCAGGAAGCCGAAAGGGCTGTCAGCAGATAGAGATATAAAATGTAAGGGGGAGATGGTAAGAAACGTGTCTGCATGGAGGCGACCCTAGTTCAAGAAGACAAGGGTTTAAGGTTAACAGTAAGAGGTGAATAATATGAGAGTGAAGAGTCAAAGGATACAGCAGATACAGTCGTTTTACAGCCTGCACGAACATGAAATGTGTTCATGGTATTGCTCTTGTTATTGGTTTGTTATTGTCACTTGTACCGAGGTACAGTGAAAATCTTGTCTTACAAACCGATCGTGCAGGTAAATTCATTGCACTCTGCAGTTACATTGAGTTAGTGCAGTGTGCATTGATGTAGTACAGGTAAAAATAATAACATTACAGAGTTAAGTGTCACAGCCACAGAGAAAGTGCAGTACAATAAGGTGCAAGGTCACAAGGTAGATCGTGAGGTCAGAGTCCATCTCATAGTATAAGGGAACCGTTATCACAGTGGGGTAGAAGCTTTCTTTAATTCTGGTGGTTCGTGCCCTCAGGATATTGTATCTTCTACCTGATGGAAGAGGATAGAAGAGAGAAAGACCCGGATGGGTGGGGTCCTTGATTATGCTGGATGCTTCACCAAGGCAGCAAGAGGTATAGACAGAGTTCAAGGAGGGGAAGCTGTTTTCCGTGATGCGCTGGACTGTGTCCACAATGCTCTAAAGTTTCTTGCGGTCCTTGGCAGAGCAGTTGCCGTCCCAAGCCGTGATGCATCCAGATAGGATGCTTTTTATGGTGCATCGATAAAAGTTGGTGAGTATTAAAGGAGACAAACTGAATTTGTTCAGCCTCCTGAGGAAGTAGTGGCGCTGGTGAGCTTTCTTTGCTGTGGCATCCACGTGATTTGACCAGGACAGGCTATTGATGATGTTCACTCCCAGAAACTTGAAGCTTTCAACCTTCTTGACCTCAGTACAGTTGATGTACACAGCTGCATGTGCGCCACCCTCTTTCCTGATGTCAATGACCAGCTCATTTGTTTTGTTGACATTGAGGGAAAGGTTGTTGTCTCCTGCCTGTATTCCATTTCATCGTTCTTTAAGATACGGCCTGCAAACGTGTCGATGGAGGACCAGCAGAATCTGGCCACACAGTCATGAGTGTATAGGGATTAGAGTAGAGGGCTGAGGACGTAGCCTTGTGGGGCACCAGTGTTGAGAATAATCTTACTGGATGTATTGATGCCTGTCCTCACTGTTTGTAGTCTGTTGGTTAGAAAGTCAAGGATCCAGTTACAGAGGAAGGTGCTGAGTCCTAGGTCTCAGAGTTTGGTCCAAGTTTGCTTGTGATTATAGTATTGAAGGCAAAGCTGTAGTCAATAAACAATAGTCTGACGTAGGTGACTTTACTGTCCAGATGATCCAGAGCTGAGTGCAGGGCTAGGGAGATGGCGTCCGCAGTAGACCTGTATCGGCGATCGGCGAATTGCAGTGGATCGAAATTGCCTGGGATGCAGGAGAAAATGTATGCCATGACTAGTCTCTCAGAGTAACGGGTGACAGAGTATTAGAGGGAATATTTGGTGGAAGCCAGAAACGTTGGGTGATGACTGTTCCTCTATTAGTTACATAGCTGGGGGAGCAGTATTGTGACCTGTAATGAGAAGGCTACTTGGGACAATGCCGGATGAAACTGACCCTTCATTTATCACTAGATACAAGCAGGCTGCAAGATTGTTTAAGAGGGACCAGTATCTGCAGCGCACGTGTCTTCCGCTGGTCGCTGAGTGACATTCGTTTGGGTATTCTTCAGTTTACCCTCTTTTATTTACTTCTCTCTCTCCTTCTGTTTCTCTCTCTCTCTCTCTCTCTCTCTCTCTCTCTCTCTCTCTCTCTCTCTCTCTCTCTCTCTCTCTCTATCTCTCTCTCTCTCTCTCTCTCTCTCTCTCTCTCTCTCTCTATCTCTCTCTCTCTCTCTCTATCTCTCTCTCTCTCTTGGCTTTATCTATTGATGTAATTGTGTCTGTCTGTCCACAAGTCACCGATCATCCGACCTATGTCAAAGAATAGTCCTATTTAGTGTACAGTACTTACAATAGTGTGCAATGCTGAATGTGAATCCCAAATTCAGTATTCAGGACAATACGTCCTTGTTTATGAACCTCACCCTCTTTCAATAACGGTTGGTCACCTGCTGGGTAAGGCATGGGGATTGGAAATGGGAGCGGGGAGAAGGAATGGAACGCAGACCGGGGGGATTGGGGAGGAGGACGTTGGACGCAGTGAGTGGCGGGAGGAAGGGAGCACTCAGCGGGAGAGGAATGGGGTGAGGGGAGTGGAGGGAGAATGGGGTGGGGAGAGGAACTGGAGATTGGAGAATTCGGGAGAGGGAGGTACGACTGGCAAAGGGGAGAGTTCTGCAGGAAAGGGAGTATTGGGCGGGGCAATGGGAGCCGTGTTTGAGCAGGGGAAATGGATGTACGGGGGAGTGGTGGTTGGTATTGGCAGAAAAGGAGAATGTGGGGCGAGTGGGAGTGGGCTGACCTGTCCCTGTCTCCCCAGATCCTCAGCAGGCCAGAAGATATGTCGTTCTCCCCGGCACCGGGTAGGCAACACAGCCCTCGGGACTCTTTGCCTCTGCTGTGCAGAACAGTGGCGGTTCCCCTAACCAGGACATGCTTTATGAAACTCCAGCCCTGTTTACACCCTTACCCCTCCACGTAAACAGCTCCCTGGTTCACGGGACCATGGACGGTGTCCATACCCTTCCTGTGGTCCGCTCCCTCGTCAGCACAAAATACAGAAAACAAGATCCTCGGGCCAGTTGGACAAGGCTGAGTTTCCCCGAGAACCACTTTCTGGATGACTTTACCTGCCTCTCCTGCCCTCAAACCGCCCTGTCCATGACCAATATGCCACATCTGAACTCATGTAAGGGGCGCGAATTCCTCCCGAGATTCAGGTGAAATGAAATCTGCCGTCTCTCTCTTGCTTCGGAGTGCAATAGGATATTGCACAGTGCCATTTAGCACAGAAACAAACGCTTCGGCCCATGTTGTCCATGCCGACCATCCTGTATATACTTATTACGTTCAGCAGCGTTCTCTGCCATGGCGATTGAAGTACTTGTCCAAATGTTTCTCACATTGCAAGTAGTCTCTAGCCGATAACACATCTTACACAGATCCTCTCTCAACCTCTCCCACCTCGCCTTAAACATACGACCTCTAGTCTCAGACTCATCTGCTGGGAGGAACAGTTTCTGACCATCTGCGCGATTGTTCAAACACCACAGTTTGTTCAAACCGAAGCTTCTTCTTGTTTCTAGCGTTCTATCACTGAAGCGGTCCACTCCTTCATACGGCAAGTCATCGTAAGCTGTTCGACATGGGCTGAGAAATTATAAGCAATCTTCCAACAAATTCACCACCAGACCGTTACCTTCGCCAACGAGAGTGAGTCCATCTGCCTCTCGTTGACACGCAGTTCGATGATCAAGGTCAAATTATACGCCACCAAAAAGCTCAGCAGAACATTGTTCGGCACTCCGAGAGTCAGGCGGCAAAATCAGTGTGGCTGCAACACCAGGTCAGAGACCGGATATCCCGACAACAAAAACCTTTCCCACTGCGAGCCGTTAGTGTGGAACGCGGTTGAATACTTGCCACTTGTCTGTGTGAGTTCAGCTCCATAAACACTCACGAAGATTGTCACCAACTTCTGCGACTGTGACTGAGTCACACGGAGACTCAAATTTGTAGGTGTAATATGGTCTTTATTCGACACGACAAGCAGGCGACTTGATCGAAGTACAGAACACCAACGAGAGTCAGATTTATCCCAAATACTCAGACTCTTTTTACAAAGATTGGATCAGTTTAATGAGGCATCATAGTCGGCAAAGACATTGTGGGCCGAAGGGCCTGTTCCTGTGCTTTACGTTTCCCTGTTCTGTTCAGGTGTAAGACAAATATAAGGGGGAAACGTTCATTTTCTCAGAGAGGACGTTCCTCCTCAATGGTGATGAAGGCAGAGATTTGATCCAGGACAAAGTGAGGTACATTTCTTGCAATCAAGGTATGGTTGGTTACTGTATCCCCGGAGTGGGGCACATGATTACAGGGCGATGAGCCGCGATCAGACTGAACGGAGAATCAGAGTGCAGGGGCCGTTTTAATCTCAAACGATCTGTTGAACCTATTGCTGAACCTGTGGTCAAAGGTCGCACAGATCGTTTTCAAACCCGGCAGGCTAAACCCCAGAGAGGGCCACAGATGTTTGGGATTCTTTTGCTGAATGAAGCAGATTGGAGGGAATCAGCCAAACAACATGAGGTGCAGATTTGGGTCTGACGATGTTTGAAACAATATCGCCTTTGCTGGAACAATGCCGCTCCCAATTCTCATCCTTCGGTCCCGTCAACAATTTCCATTCTTTGCAGTTTCTCAATGGACTCACTGAATTGGCGGCACGGTAGTGTAGCGGTTAGCGTAACGGTATTGCAGCGTCACGGACCCGGGTTCATTTCCGGCCGCTGTCTTCAAGGAATTTGTACGTTCTCTCCGCGTGACTGCGTGGGTTTCCTCCGGGTGCTCCGGTTTCCTCCAAGAAACCAAAGGCGTACAGGTTAGGATGTGAGGGCATGCTATGTTGGCGCTGGACGAGTGGCCAAACTTGCAGGCTGCCCCCAGGACATTCTCAGTGACTCAAAACAATAATTTCACTGTGTGTTTCGATGTATATGTGACTAATAAATAAATGTATCTTTAATCAAAACCAATCACAGCGAGCATTTCACTAGACTGAAGTAATTGGTTTGTTCATCTAAATTTTTAACTCTGTTGAAATCTCCCTGACCCCGGTCGCGAAATAGTATAAAACCCCTGGAGTGCTGTGTCTCGACATTCCATGCCGAGAGATTACTTGCCGCACACAGGGACTCATAGCTGGGCAGAGAAAATACTACTAAGGTTCTACAATGTGGAGAAAATATTGTACGTGATCATTGCCGTCATTGGAGTACCCGGTAAGTGAGCAGAGAGATTCATGTTTTGTATCTCTGTGTGTTAACCTGAGTACACCAGTTTCTGACCATGTTATTGATGATCCTTGTACAAAAATACATCAGTGATGTCGATCCTGTCAGTTCAATATTCTGATTTTTCTCATTTTCTGACAACCGAAACGAAACCTCTTTCTGCTCTCACTCACGGGATCCACTCGACTGTTGTTCTTGCCTTAAGTTATACCTTGCCCAGAGTTGTCCCAGTGCTCGGGTAAGGCAGCTCCCGGAGAGGTGTGACTGGTAGGGTTTTACATTGTCAAGTTCACTGTTACTGTTACAGAGTGAACACCTGATCCTGTGGACACACCTCGCGGTGGAGTCCGTCACTGTCAAATCCCACGGTCAATTATTGTGTTCGATCACTTGAACAAGTGTCCACGGATCTACTGGACTGTTATTATCAAACTGAACTCACTGTGGAATTAATCCATTAACGAAGCCATTCTGCTGCCGGCTACTAAGTTGTCCCTGCCTCCCCTCTGATACCTTCCTCGGTCCCATCAGATACTGAGTTACCAGAACGTGGTTACACACGGCTGGAAGCGGTTAGATTTCTGAAACCGGCTCTTTCAGAGACTGTAACCAGGATAAATTAAGAGAACGGTCATTCCGCCTCTTGTAGCGGATGGCAGCTCGTTTCCACCCCGCCGTTTGCCCCACCCTTTATGTTATCACCTCACCACTGAAGCACTCAGGGGGGACACGTTTGGATCCGTGTCTGATGTGATCAGGTTTTTAGCCACGCACCGACTCCCAACACTCCTGATATCAACCTGAATCCCGAGCCTGTGTTCGGACCCGGAGTATGTGTTCAGTGATGCCCAGTGTCTGCTCTCTTCTCTTTCTCCAGTTAATTTACTGGCGATTGTGATCCTGTCCCGGGGTAAGTGCGGCCTCTCCACCTGCACCATTCGGTACCTGGTGGCCGTGGCAGCGGCGGATCTGCTGGTCATTGTCACTGAGTTCATCTTGTATCGGATCAATTATCAGTACCCTGAGCTGAATTTTTTGGACATCACCCCTGTGTGCAAAGTTATTCGTGCACTGGGGTTTGCAGCGACAGACTGTTCTGTCTGGTTCACCGTCACTTTCACCTTTGATCGGTTTGTCGCCATATGTTGCCAGAAGCTGAAAACAAAATATTGCACCGGGAAAACCGCGGCTGTGGTTCTGACAACAACCGGCGTTCTGCTGTGCCTGAAAAACGTTCCCCGCTACTTCACACTGGAACCCAGAAAGTCATTTGAGATTGGACCGTGGCTTTGTGTAAGAAGCGACAGCTATTTCACTGACCCTGGGTGGGTGCGATATGACTGGTTCGACACGGTTTTAAATCCGCTGCTCCCTAACGTTGTAATTGTGCTGCTCAACGCTCTGACAGTCCGGCACATCTTAGTGTTTAGTCGGGTCCGTGAGGGGTTGAGGGGTCAGAGCAAGGGGGAGAACCGCAGTGACCCGGATTTTGGAAATCAGGAGGAGGTCTGTGGTATACTCTTCACCATCTCCGGCAGTTTCGTCCTCCTGTGGCTGACGTATGTTTTAGAATTCGTGTATTACCAGATCACAAGAACAGGAGCAGAAAGGAATGTCCTCCAGCTGCTCTTGCACCAAGTCGGGGTTTTGCTGAGATATTTCAGCTGCTGCACGAACTCATTTATTTACGCGGCGACTCAGTCCAAGTTCAGGGAGCAGGTGAAGAACGCGGTGAAATATCCGGTCACCTCGGTGCTTCAGTTCATTCATAAAGTCGCCCCCCCACCCATTATCACAACCCAGAGGCGGCCGCAGTGCCCTTAGTCCCGGCTCCAGCTCCTCACTCACCACCTGATCTCTCAGGTGTCAGTCCCGGGCGGATTGTCCCAGCTCTGGGACATCAGGACCATCACAGCGATATCTGTCATATTTCCCCAATGTTACCACCTCCTTCCGCAGTGTAGTCCGTCCGGTGTAAACTCCACCCTGGGTTAATCGACCCATCTCCCTCCGTGCTGAGGTCCAGTCCGGTGAAAGTTACGGCTATCTGACAAAACGCCCCATTTCTCTGCACAGTTGGGACCATCTGCTGTCAGCTCCGTTTTGGGACCAAACAACTTATCTCATTCCGCAGTGCGACCAGTCTCCTGGAAGCTCCAACCTGAGATCAGACACCCAATCTCCACAGTGGAGAACTTCTGGTGTAAACTCCTCACTGCGATCAAATATCCCATCTCCCTCCACACGGGGGACCGGTCTGCTGTAAACTCCAAACCTGGAACCAGTTATTCCAAACTTCCTCTGCTGTGGCTCCGCTCTGTTGAAAACTTGACCCTGGAAACAATTGTATCGAACTCGCTCCGTGGTGGGGACGGGTCGCGTGTGAGCTCCACGCAGGGTTCAGTCGTTTCAATCACCATTCTCTCTATGGTCCTTCTGGTATAACCGTCCCCCTAAATCACCAACTAATCCACCTCGGCGTGGTCCGTCTAGTATAACCTTCCCACTGGGACCGGTTATCCGATCTCCTTCCTGAGTGTGATCCAACTCTTAGAATCTCCCCCATCGCGGCCGCCGTTTTGTTGCAGACACTAAACCGACCTCACCGTCCCGACACTGATCCTGTTTCACTAATATTTTCCAAACGTAAACAGTGCACACCTAGCCCCTCTCCCCCGCCCCACCCCACACGTCCCGTGTCCCTGGCGATGCCAGTCTTTCTCCTATGTCTGGACAATGAATAAGTGGTTGAGGAATCCTCAGTTAGTGACTCTTCTGTCCAGGCAAATTTACCCCCGGTCCCACGGGGAGGTGCGTTCTGTGAATCATTGTATATCATCCACCTGTGAGGGAGAGAGGAGAAGGGGGAGGACAAAGAGGGAGCGCCGTGGTGGGGACAGAGGGAGAGGTAGCGGAGGGTAACGACAGAGGTGCGTGATGGGCAGTGTAAGAGCGAGAGAAAGAGGGCAACGGAGAAGCGGAGTGATGTGGAGAGTGGCAGAGGGAAGGGAGGACGGCAAAGAGGGAGCGTTGTGAGAGGGAGAGAGAGATCGACGGAGGGCGCGGTAAATGATGTTTGGCCAATGCAGAGACTTGGTGGAGAGAGGGACGGGACTGGCTGCTCAACGTTCCGGGGTATTGATGTTTAAACGTGACGGAGAAGGATGTCAGCGAGGGCCAGAACCTGCAACACTGATGAGGGAGAACGTTACAGCTGCACTCAGAGAGGACACACTGAAGGGCTCGTCTGAGAGAATATCTGTAGAGCTCAACAACAAGGAAAGTGCAATCACGGTGATGGGGGTGGATTATATTCAACAAGATCTACAACACCGTCTATTCGAGTGACATCTGCAAATTACTGACCATGCCTTGTACATTCACATCCATCACAGGTCCCAGCACCGAACCCGGGGGCACATGCCCAGACAAAGTCATTGCGAACGTCCATACAGACAACATCGACGGTCCGACCCTCATCTTCCCTCTTGGTTCACTCCTGGAAGAACTACAAGAGATTTACCAGGCATGACTTCCCACGCACAAAGCTGTGCTGACTGTCCCGAATCAGACCCTGTCTCTCCAAATGTTGGTAGATCCTGTCCCTCAGAATCACCTCCACCAATGGACCCACTACCTATCTCAGACTCACTGGACTGCAGCGTCCTGCCTTGTTTTTGCGACCATTTTTAAACAATGGCACCAAATTAGCCACTCTGCAGTGCTCCAGAACCTCGCCTGTGGCCAGGGATGAAGCGAAAATCTCTGCACATGATCTGCAATTTGTTATCCAGCTTTCCACAAGGTCTGGGAATTAACCAGGTCAGACCAGATGGACTGACACACCTTCATGCACTTTAAGCCCTCCAGTAGCTCCTCCTTGCTAAGTTTTACGTCGTTCAAGGGTGCAATGTGACTGGGCTTCAGACTGGTTGAGATCAGCCTCTCCCGCTAGCTGTGGTTCTGCTGCTCAGCGCACCGACCCGAGGGCACAGTTTCTAGGTAAACCGGGTCTGTCAGGGTCTGAGGGGTCAGAGAACCGAAGTGACACAGAGAAGAAGAGCGGGAGGAGGTCTTTGGTTTTACTCTTAACCCTCATGTAAATTATTCGCATCTTTCTCTGCCCACTTCTGAGTTACTGAAGCTGTCGGCAGAGCGAGTGACAGAATGTAACTGTTAAACAAAAGATGATTCATGCACTCGGATTACATGTGGAATATAGAACAGTCCCGCATCAGGACAGGCCCTTCGGCCCACAAAGCCTGTGCCGGACTTAATGCCTGCCTAAACTTCACCCACCCGACTGTACATGATCCATATTCTTCTATACCCTGCCTGTTCATGTGTCTTTATAATAGTCTCGTAAAAGCCTCCATCGTATCTGCTTCCAGCACTCTCCCGGGCAGCCCGTTGCGGGCACCGACAACTCTGTGTAAATACTTCAACCCCACATCTCATTTACAATATTCTCACTGTCAACTGAAATTCCTACCCTCTCGTACTTAATATTTCTACCCTGGGAAAAAAGTACCGGCTGCCGACCCAATCGGATGTTTCTCACAGTTTTTCAATCTCCGTCAGGTCTCCCCTCAGCCTCCGCCGCTCCAGAGAAAACAACTCAAGTTTGTCCCACCTCTCCTGATAACTCACACCCTCGAATCCAGGAATGATCCTGGTGAACCTCTTCTGAACCCTCCTCAAAGCCTCCAAACCCTTCCTGTAATGGGGCGACCAGCATTACACACGCTAGTATTACTTTAACTGGGTCATTTAACTGGGCAATATCAACACGTATGACACAGATATGACCCTAACGCAAACTGGGAACCTTGACAGGTAATCTCCGACCACCAGTGAAAACTTCTCCCTTGGCTCTGAGCCCCCAGTCACACGCAGGCACTGATTTCCCCCACCACTCACACCTGAAGCATTTCCTGACATCCTGGGTGGACGCGTGCCCTTCCCGACCCCCAACAACACACTCCGGGACCTTAGCCCACACACCTCTCCGCCCCCTCCTGTTATCACACAAACACACACACCACCCACTCCCCACACACAAATACAACGCAAACATCCCCTCCATGTGCCTAATCCTGGCATTCCGGGCGGAACGCTTCCGTCTGCAAGTCCCCAACACACTCCCTGCTCTCAGTCCCCACTGCCTTCATCCCCGGACACACTGACACACACACCCTGGACTTGAAAAGACCTCTGATCCGAAGCAATGCTGCCCACGTCCACGTACGCACGCTTGCTCGCACTCACTCTCTCTCACACACACACACACACACACACACACACACACACACACACACACACACACACACACACACACACACACACACACACACACACACACCACAATGCTTGGGACTCCCAGTCACATCCAATAAAACTGAAATGAAAAATAAACACGACAGAGGCGTGAAAGGCTTTCCAATGGGCACATGGATGTGCAGTAAATGAAGGGATATGGAGGTTGTGTAAGCAGAAGGGATTCGTTTAGTTGGACTTTCAATGACGAGATGAATTATTTCGGCACAACATCGTGTGCTGCGCTGTTCTGTATTCCATGTGAATAAATCACGGACCCCAGTAACTGCGAGTGGAGCTGGACGAGGGGAATGAAGGTGTGGGCCAGATCACAGTTGTAGTGTCTGGTGATACTGGATCTCCAAGAAAGAGAACAACAAACACTGGAGGGATAATTACCCCACCATCCACAAACTTACACCCCAACCCCCATCCAACACTTTTACACAGTAAGCACTGCTATCAAAAGCACACCTTCCAAAGGACTGTAAAGTCACAGCCGACGTGCTGCCGCATAAGTATTTACACTGGAGAAGTCCCAGCATGAAACAACCCTTCATCCCACTGGGGCACACAGTGAAGTGGATTGGACACTTTCATTCACATTTTATGAAGGAATCAGAGAACGCAAGTGATAGCGGACACAGTTAAAAAATAGGATCCCACTGGGGATTGAAAGGCTCGATGTGGAGATCACATTTCCTCATTTTAGAATCTAGAACTCGGGTCACTCTTTAGGAGGGTCACTAAAGAAGTTTATAAAATTAAAGACAGAATTTTTTTTCAGGATAGAAATATCAAATAATAGAGGTCATGCGTTTAAGGTAAGAAGGAGAACTTTTAAACGAGCTGTGTGGGGCAAGTTGTTTTACACAAAGAATGGTGGGTGCCTGGAACCGACTGCCAGGCCTGGTGGTGGAGGCAAATACGATGGTGGTTTCTGAAAGGCTTTTATATAGACACATAAACATGCAGGGAATGGAGGGATATGGATCATGGACAGGCAGAAGAGATTTAGTTTAATTTGGCATTGTGTTCTCCACAGTCGTGGTGGGCCGAAGGGACTGTGCTGTGCTGTTCCACGGTCCATGCTCCATGGAGGTGGGATCTAATATTTCGGTCTCTTGTTCTGTCGTGTTACATTAAAACAAAATCCTGTCCCTTCCATTCGTCTTGTTGTTTAGTTTTGATGGCCAGCTCTGATCCCCACTTTACAATGAACGTTTGGCGAGCAGACCTGCAATGTCTCGGTCCAGTTCCTCTCTGCTCTCTTTCTCTGAAGGGGTGACCAGTTCAGGTAAGTTTGCAGGCCCAAGATCTCCAAAGACTGGACCCCATGCTTCTGGAAGTATCTGCTGACAGGCCTGTCCTGCTGTCCTCTGTAATTACTGGGGATTAAGTCTCACAACAAACCGCCACTTTGATCTGGCCCACGCCTTCGTCACCCGAGTCATAGAGTCACACGGCATGGAGGCAGGTCTTCGGCCCAACTCTCCAATGCCCTATGCATTGCCCAGCGATCTGCTCCTGTCTCCCCGCGTTTGGCCAAGAGCCCTCTAATCCTCTCCTCTCTATGTGCTTAATTCGATGGTTTTTAAATGTTGCTGATGTGCCCGCCTCAACCGCCATTTCCTGCAGTTCATTCCAAATACGCACCACCCTTTGAAGAAACTGTCCCTGATATCCCTTTTAAATCTCTCTCCTGTGATCTGAAACATATTCTCTCTTGTTCTGGTATCTCCTTCCTGGGAAAAGAAGACAATTTGCTTTCCCACTGTCTCTATTCCTCATGATTTTATATACCTGTCTCAGGTCACCCCCCAATCTCCTACATTCCATGGAAGAAAGTCCTATTCTAGGCAACCTCCCCTTGTAACTCAGTCCCTCACGTCCAGCAAACATCCTGGGATTTTTTCTGGAATATTTGCATTTTCATAACGTGTTTCTATTTATAGGATGACCAAAACTATACACAACACTCCAAGTGCGGCCAAGCCAACGGGTTATACAACTGCAGCATAACTTTCCAACTTCTCCATTCAGTGTTCTGACTGATAAAGGTATTGGTATTGTTACTTGTACCGAGGTACAGTGAAAAACGTGTCTTGCATACCTTTCATACAGATCAATTCATTCCACAGTGCATTTAAGTAGGAGAGGGTAAAAGCAAGAACAGTACAAAGTAAAGAGTCACAGCGACAGGGAAGTGCATTGCAGGTGGACAATAATGTGCAAGATCACAACAAGGTGGATTGTGATGCCAGGAGTCCATCTCATCGTGTAAAGGAGCCGTTCAATAGTCTTGTCACCATGGGATAGAAGCTGTCCTTGATGCTGGTGGTATGTGCCCTCAGGCTCCTACATCTTCTACCTGATGGGAGAGGGGAGAAGAGAGAATGAGCCGGGTGGGTGGGGTCTTTGAATTTGCTGGCTGCTTCACCGAGGCAGCGAGAGGTATAGACAAGAGTCCATGGAGCGGAGCTGGTTTCCGTGATGTGTTGGGCTGTGTCCACAACACTCCGCAGTTTCTTGCAGCCCACACTAGATAAAAGCCATTTGCCAGTCCACAGCCCACGCACCTAACGGATCAAGATTCCCATGTAATTATCGAGAACCTTCCACGTTATCTAGAACACCAACTATTTTAGGGTCATCCTCAAAGTTATTAACTATGCCTTTTACATTTACAGCCAAATCTATATCAATTACAATAACATAGATCCCAGCACCGAAACGTGTGGCACACCATGAGACACAGGCTTCAGTCCAAGAAACAACCCTGAGCCACCACCATCTGCTACCGACCACTGAGCCAATTATGAATCCGATCTGCTGTCTCCCCCCGGATCCCATGCGATCGATCCTTCCAGACCAGGCTGCCATGAGGGACCTTGTCAAATGCCTTGCTGAAGTCCAATCAGAGGGAAGGGGTGAAGGGGAATCAGAGGGACGGGGTGAAGGGGAATCAGAGGGAGGGGTTTACGGCAATCAGAGAGAGGGGGTGAAGGGGGCACTGGAAAGGACCACAAACTGTGACAGAGCCTCACACTGACTTCGATCAGAACCGATTTTCGGATAATGTCGACGGCCCTTTTCACCGGGACAGTGACCACCTCGTTCTCACAGAGAGATGGGGAGGGAACAGACAGTGACATTCCTGGAAGACAGAGAGAGCCAGAGAGAGAGAAGAGAGATGGAGAGAGAGAGAGACAGAGAGAGACAGTTGTGCTCCAATTCGTAGTGGAGCGGGCAACAGGGGGTAATTCACTCCTCACTCACTAACTCAGGAGTCAGTGGAGCAGGAATCGTGCAAGGGAATCCCGTCTGAATCTCCAACACCCTACCGAACCCAGGGTTCAGTGGGAGAGGGATGGGGAGCAGGAAACCGGGGCTGATTCACCTCACTCCCTCCTTAACACAGGAGTCAGTGGGAGAGGGATCTGGAGAGGGAATCACATCACATTGACCCAGGTCCTTTGATAAAACGGGGTCAGTGCTCAGTTACCTGGATCCCGAACCCTCACCCTAAAGAATCAGTAAAATTTCCCAATGCCAGTATCTGGGTCCATGAGATAAATGTCAGTCAGGCACTGCCAGATCCAGAACAGGCGACCCTCAGGCAACTAAGCGTACACATTAAAACTAAAAACTGCATCCTTGCCATCACAGCTGGACGGCATTAAGTAGCCAGGACCATATCCACTGGACAGAGAACACGGCCTTAAACATGGTTAAGGCTTGGATGCAGACTTTAAACCAGAATGCAGACAAAGCCGAGAGAGGCAAGGTCCACGACTGGAAGAATCCATCGTGAACCTCTCCCGTAAATGTATCCCCATCAAAACCCAGGCAAGGGTTCTGAACAGGGGTCTCACTTTTATACTGACTGCAAAACTCCACAAAGAACAGATCCAGATGGGTATGAGTAAATTTCAGTGAGAAATGTCAAGAGCGATTGAAAGGGTCCCCGATATTAAAGATAAACCTCATCTAACTAGGAAAGAGAGAGCAGCCCTGAAAGAAGTTAACGAGAATAAAGAGATTTGTCATTAGACCAGCAGAAAAGGGGAGCCGTATAGTCATCACGGACAGGTAGCAATAACTACCAGAGGCACACAGACAGTTACACAACATAGAACACTACACTAAACTGACAGAGCCCATGTAGGTGGAAACACAGGATATTAGAGACATTCTCGAGGAGTTCAGAAGGTGTCGGCAAATCAACCAGAAACAGTTTGAATACCTGACAGGGATACAAGCCCGGGCGAGAAAGTTCCACATTCTCTTCAAAACACACAAGCAGCTGGACACTTGGACTGTACCCAGAGAAGTCCTTCTGGGAAGGCCCATCTTGTCTGACTGCGGCCGTGAGTCCCAAATGATAGCAGAATACGTTGACTCCTTCCTCAATTCACTGTCACAGAAACACCCCAGTTACATCAAAGACACGGACCACTTTGTCCGAATAGTCAATTCCCTCTCAGTCCCCCCTGACACCACACTTTTCACCATGGACATTGAAAGCCTGGATACAAATATAGAGACAGACAGGGGCATCGAGGCAGTCAGAGAGATTCTGCAGAAATACCCAGACGCGGAGAGGGCAGGCGAGGCTTTAATCAAACTCCTTTGGCTGAGCCTGTCAAAAAATGACTTTTAATTCAATGGTGAATTCGACCTGCAGGTCAAAGGCACGGCAATGCGAAGGAAACTTGCCCCAGCCTATGCCAACATATACAGTACATGGCAAAGTGGGAAGAGACAGTCTTCATGAAATGTCCCAAAAAGCCATGTGCCTCTTCAGATATCTAGATGACACCTGGGGGGTCTGGAAACATTCAGAGAGAGAGTTAGAAGAATTCATCCAAATCAAGATACACATCAACCCTCCATTATAGTGAAGGCCATCACAAGTAGAGAGAAAGTTGATTTCTGAGACAACCCAGTTATCAAACTAGCAGCAGAAAATGGTCGGCATAAACTAGCGACTAAAGGCTTTTTCAAGCCAACAGACACACACCCTCCTGCACATAGCGAGCCATCACCCCAAACGCACCTTCAGGGGCATCGTCAAATCACAACTGACCCCCTTCCACCACATTTGCACCAGGGAGTAGGATTTCGACCAGGCCACGACTGTCCTCTACACTGTACTCAGACAGAGAGGTTAAAGGAAACACAGACTTAGGCACATCAAATCAGACTTCTTGAGAGGCCTGAGAAACCCCAGGCCACAGAATAGGGCAACATCCAACTCTATCACTGTTATCAGTGGTATCGCTGTCATACCACTGTAAGATGTGCAGCAGAATGACCATTAATATCCACACACTAATTAAGACCCATTTCCAACAACTGAAGGGGTGGGTGAGCTCACTGAGAGAATACACAATAGTGTCAGCTTAAAAAGGGCTAAGAATCTAACAGACCTATTAATTGGTAGCACACTGTACACAGCTCCAGACTGTGGTGGAAGTCACTGTAGAGCATGCAAACATTTAGCAAAAAGCAAACACAACAGAGAGACAGGGAAATGGGCGGAGACAGAGCAGAGGACAACCTGTGGCCAGTAGAATCTAGTCTATGCAACTCGTTGTAAAGAATGCCACATCTTATACACAGGATACACAGGTAACAGCCTCAGGGTTAGACTCACAGGGCAGCTCAGTACTATTACGGGGCAAGACCAGAGCACACCTGTCAGCAGGCATTTCCAGCAGCACGGGATCCAGTCTTTAGATATCCTGGCCTGGAAACGAACCTGAACTGGTCAACCTCCCAGAGAAAAAGAGTGAGCAGAAATGGATTGTGTTAATACAAACCCACCTGCCAAACGGTCTGACTGTCTACAAAAATCAGTAAAAACTAAAAAAACACAATTGGGCCAAGTAAATTAGACTTAGTAAAATTAGTGTCACACGTTCCCTGTTAATTTGACTCTGACTGGGGACCCAATCCCAAAACTGATCTTCCCCCTCACCCGACATTCACTCCCATACACGCCCAGACAGAACCTACCCCCCATAGACCAGCTCAGATGTACCACCCCAACAATCCCACACACATCCCCATACATTTATACTGGGGTCCCAGAAACCTGTTTTCCCCAACACAGACCAGGTAACACATACCCCCAGTGACCACACATACACTCCCGTACATTCCCCCCAAACACTTACACCCGGGACTCAGCCGGCTCCCCCGACACAGAACATTACACGTTCCACCACACGGCCACATTACATACATGCCTATATACAGATCCAAAATTCGCAGACAGTTTCCTCAGACAGGACAGCCAATAGGTACTCCTCCTGACCACACATATACTCCTGTATATTTCTCTCAAAATACCCGGGACTCAGCCTGCTCCCCTGGCACAGCACATTACAGGTTGCAACCCCCGCCATCCGACATATATCCCTATATACATATACTGGTATCACAGACAGCTTCATCACACAGACCAGACAATAGGCACCCCTTCTGACCCCACATACACGTCCCTGCACTTTCCCTGTATCCAACCCCCGACAAAGCCTGGCCAACATCCCCGCAGGCAAAACCCTCCACAATGTCAATTTCCAAAATTCACCACCACCACCAGCCCTTTCCCTAATCCTGACATCCCACAACCCTATCGAACTCCCCGTTACCCCTGCTAAAACCCCACATGTCACAACCCTCCACAAACACAAGTTAAACCCCCGCTTCCATCTCACATACACGACTACAATTTCTGGGACCCCTGTCCCACCCTATTAAGATGAGGAATCTGGAATAAGGCATAGATCACAATAAAGGCGAAAGGATCGGGACCAGGATAATGGAGGAGTGGGCCAAATCAAAGTGGCAGGGTCCAGTGAGACTAAATCTCCAGTAACGAGATCAATGAACACGAGAGGGATAATGTTCCCACTGCCTGCAAAATGGCAACTGAACCTGAAGGCAGGGAAGTGTTTAGATAACAGGACATAGCTGCTGGAGCAGAGATCAACAGATGGAGTTCAGAATACAGCTGAAGTGGAGGACAACTGACCGTAAGACAAGCTCAGTCACGACAGAAACCAGAGCACCTCATTGCAGGGAGAATGGGGAAACCTCTTTCTGGCAAAGCAAATAGGTCCCATTTGTCCGGCAGTTAGAGGAAACCCCTGCGGAGATAAAAACAAAGTTCAAACACGACAAAGAGAAGTGGGTTCTTGATGAAATTGTGAAATCTGCCTGGAACTATTGTAACGCGAATGCTATAAATTGCTGGAGGTCCTTTGGATCAGTGGAAATATCTTTGAGCTCTCACTCGAAGTGCTCCCCAGTGCCGACTGTAACAGGCCTGAATAAACCGACTTGTTTGAGAAATTCACCACTGTTCTACAACAGATTTAATTTGTGTGTTGTCACAAGATCACAAGACACAGAAGTAGGTCATTCGGCCCATCGAGTATGCTCCATGAGCCAAACTAATACCATTCCTATCCAGCCCCAAGTTCCGGCCTTATCCCCATATCCCTGGATACCTTGACTAATTAGCTACTTATCAATCTCCTCCTGAAACGCCCCCAGTGATCAGGCCTCCACTGATGTATGTGGCAAAGAATCCCATAATTTCACTACCTGCAACAGTCACTGACCCACATATTAATCTGCATGTGTCTGGAACTGCTGGGCCTGGTGCTGTGTGTGGTGCTGCTGGGCCTGGTGCTGTGTGCTGTGTTGCTGGGCCTGGTGAAGGGTCTGGTGTTCCTGGGGCTGGAGCTGATGCGGTGCTGCTGGGACTGTTGCTGAGTCTGGTCGTGCTTAGCCTGGTGCTGTGTGCGGTGCTGCTGGGCCTGGTGTTGTGTGTGGTGCTGCTGGAACAGATGCTGTGTCTGTGGCTGTTGGGCCCGGTGCTGTGTCTGGTGCTGTTGGGCCTGGAGCTTTGTTGCGTGCTTCTGGGACTGTTGCTGTATCTGGAGCTGCTGGGTCTGTGCTTTGCACGCTGCTGATGGGCTGGTGCTGTGTGCAGTGCTGCTGGGCTAGGTCCTCTCTGCGGTGCTGCTGGGACTGGTGCTATGTGAGCTGCTGCTGGGACTGTGAGCAGTGCTGCTGGGCCCGACGCTGTGTGAGATGCTGAAGGGTCTGGTGCTGTGTGCGATTCTGCTGCACCCTGTGCTAGTGTGGTGCTGCTGGGCTGGTGCTGTGTACAGAGCTTCTGGGCCGGTTGCTGTGTGCAGAGCTGCTGGGACTGGTGCTGTGTGCGGTGCTGATGGGACTGGTGCTGTGTGCTGTGCTGCTGGGCCCGTTGCTGTGTCTTGTACTGTTGGGCCTGCTGCTTTCTGCGATGCTGCTGGGCTGGAGCGTTGTCTGGTTCTGCTGGACCTGGTGCAGTGTCTAGTGCTGCTGGGCCAGGTCCTGACTGTGGTGCTGCTGGAACTGGTGCTATGTGAGCGGCTGCTGGTACTGGTGCGGTGTGCAGTGATGCTGGGCCCCATGCTGTGTGCAGTGTTGCTGGGCAGGTGCTGTGTGCAGTGCTGCTGGGCCCGGTGCTGTGTGCGGTGTTGCTGGGACTGCTGCTGTGTGAGGTGCTGCTGGGCCCGGTACTATGTGCGGTGCTGCTGGGCCGGGTGCAGTCTCTGGTGCTGCTGGGCCCGATGCTCTGTCTTGAGCTGCTGGGTCTGGTGCTGTGTGTGGAGCTGCTGGGCCTGGTTCTGTGTGTGGAGCTGCTGGTCCTGGAGCTGAGTCTGGTGCTGTGCAGCACCACAGCACCACACACAGCAGCGGTCCCAGCAACACCAATGCCCACAGCATCGGGCCAGCAGAACCAGACCACACCACCAGGTCTATTAGCACCACTCACAGCTCCAGACCCAGAAGCACAGCTCACAGCACCAGGCCCAGCAGCATCGCACACAGGACCAGGTCCAGCAGGACCAACCAGAGCACCAACCCCAGCAGAACCGCACACAGCACCAGGCCCAGAAGCACAAGGACCAGCACCTGGCCCAGCAGCACTGGACACAGCCTGAGGCACAGCAGCACCAGACAGAGCACCAGGCTCAGCAGCTCCACACACAGCACCGGGCCCAGCAGCTCCGCCCACAGCGCTGGGCCCAGCAGCTCCAGACACATGCAGATGAATGCGTGGTGCAGGGAGTGAAATTATGGAATTCTTTGCCACGTACAACAGTGGAGGCCCGATAACTGCTGGCATTTCAGGAGGAGATTGATAAGTAGCTAATTAGTCAAGGTATCCAGGGATATGGGAATAAGGCCGGAAATTTGGGCTAGATGGGAATGGTATTAGTTTGGCTCATGGATCAGACTCGATGGGCCGAATGGCCTACTTCTGTGTCTTGTGATCTTGTGACAACACACAAATTAAATCTGTTGTAGAACAGTGGTGAATTTCTCAAACAAGTCTGTTTATTCAGGCCTGTTACAGTGGGTACTGGGGAGCACTTCGAGTGAGAGCTCAAAGATATTTCCACTGATCCAAAGGACCTCCAGCAATTTATAGCATTCGCGTTACAATAGTTCCAGGCAGATTTCACAATGTTATCAAGAACTCACTTCTCTTTGTTGTGTTTGAACTTTGTTTTTATCTCCGCAGGGGTTTCCTCCAACTGCCGGACAAATGGGACCTATTTGTTTTGCCAGAAAGAGTTTTACCCATTCTCCCTGCAATGAGGTGCTCTGGTTTCTGTCGTGACTGAGCTTGTCTGACGGTCAGTTGTCCTCCACTTCAGCTGTATTCTGAACTCCATCTGTTGATCTCTGCTCCAGCAGCTATGTCCTGTTATCTAAACACTTCCCTGCCTTCAGGTTCAGTTGCCAGTTTGCAGGCAGTGGGAACATTTTCCCTCTCGTGTTCATTGATCTCGTTACTGGAGATTTAGTCTCACTGGACCCTGCCACTTTGATTTGGCCCACGCCTCCATTATCCTGGTCCCGATCCTTTCGCCTTTATTGTGATCTGTGTCTTATTCCAGATTCCTCATCTTAATAGGGTGGGACAGGGGTCCCAGCAATTGTAGTCGTGTTTTGAGGTGGGGGAGGGGGGCTAACTTGTGTTTGTGGAGGGTTTTGGCATGTGGGGTGTTAGCAGGGGTAACGGGGAGTTCGATAGGGTTGTGGGATGTCAGGATTAGGAAAAGGGCTGGTGGTGGTGGTGAATTTTGGAAATTGCCATTGTGAAAGGTGTTTGCTTGCGGGGGTGTTGGCCAGGGATATCTGGGGGTTGGGTACAGGGGGAGTGCAGGGATGTGTATGTGGGATCAGAAGGGATTCCTATTGTCTGGTCTGTGTGAGGAAGCTGTCTGTGATACCAGTGTATGTATATAGTGATGTATGTCGGATGGTGGGGGGTGGAACCTGTAATGTGTTGTGCCGGGGGAGCAGGCTGAGGCCCGGGTGTTCTGGGGGGAATGTACAGGAGTATCTGTGTGGTCAGAAGGGGTACCTATTGGCTGGCCTGTGTGGGGAAGCTGTCTGAGAATTTTGGATCTCTATATAGGCATGTATGTAATGTGGCCGTGTGGTGCAACGTGTAATGTGCTGTGTCGGGGGAGCCGGCTGAGACCCGGGTGTAAGTGTTTGGGGGAATGTACGGGAATGTATGTGTGGTCACCGGGGAGTGTGTTGCCTGATCTATGTTAGGGAAAAAAAATTTCTGGGACCCCAGTATAAATGTATGGGGATGCATGTGGGATTGGGGGAGGGTTCGTACTTGTGTGCTGGTCTATGGCGGGGTGGGTTCTGTCTGGGTCAGGGTGTAAGTGTGCGGGCGTGTATGGGAGTGAATGTCGGGTGAGGGGGAAGATCGTTTTTGGGATTGGGTCCCCATTCAGAGTCAAATTAACAGGGAACGTGTGACCCTAATCTTTCTAAGACTAATTTACTGCGCTCAATTGTGGTTTTCTAGTTTTTTTTTTATTTTGTTTAGACTTGGTTCAGACCGTTGATGGAGTGGGTTTGTATTAACAAAATCCATTTCTGCTCTGCTCTGTTTCTCTGGGAGGTTGACCAGTTCAGGTTCGTTTCCAGGCCCAAGATCTCTACAGATTGGATCCCGTGCTTCTGGAAATGCCTGCTGACAGGTGTGCTCTGGTCTTGCCCTGTAATAGTACTGAGCTGCCCTGTGAGTCTAACCCTGAGGCTGTTACCTGTTTCTCCTGTGTATAAGATGTGGTATTCTTTACAACGAGTTGCATAGACTAGATTTTGCTGGCCACAGTTTGTCCTCTGCTCTGTCTATGCCCATTTTCCTGTCTCTCTGTTGCGTTTGCTTTTTGCTATTTTTAAATGTTTACATGCTCTACAGAGTCTCCCACCACAGTCTGGAGCTGTGTACAGTGTGCTACTAACTAATAGGTCTATTAGATTCTTAGCCCTTTTTAAAGCTGACACTATTGTGTATTCTCTCAGTGAGCTCACCCACCCCTTCAGTTGTTGGAAATAGGTCTTAATTAGTGTGAGGATTTTGATGGCCATCCTACTGCACATCCTGCAGTGGTATGACAGTGATACCACTGATAACAGTGGAAGCTTGGATGTCGCCCTATTCTGTGGCCTGGGGTTTCTCAGGCCTCTCAGGAAGTATGATTTGATGTGCCTCAGTCTGTGTTTCCTGTAACCTCTTTGTCTGAGTGCAGTGTAGAGGATAGTCGTGGCCTGGTTTAATTCCTTCTCCTTGGTGCAAATGTGGTGGAAGGGGGTCAGTTGTGATTTGACGATGCCCCTGAAGGTGTGTTTGGGGTGATGGCTCGCTGTGTGCAGGAGGGTGTGGGTGTCTGTTGACTTGAAAAAGACTTTAGTTGCCAGATTCTGCCAACCATTTTCTGCTGCTAGTTTTAAAACGGCGGTGTCTCAGAAATCAACTTTCTCTCTCCTTGTGATGGCCTTCACTTTACTGGAGGGGTGATGTGTGTCAGGATTTGGATGAATTCTTCTAACTCTCTCTCTGAATGTTTCCAGACCCCGCAGATATAATCTCGATATCTGTAGAGGCACATGGACTTTTGTGGACATTATGGGAAGACTGTCTCTTCCACTTTCCCATGTACCGTATATGTTGGCATAAGCTGTAAGTAAGTGACTTGTAAGTAGAATTCATCATTTAATTCAAACTCGTTGTTTTGTCAGGCATAGGTGGAGGAGTTTGACTAAGCCTTCAGCTGACCTCTCCAGATCTGGGTATTTCTGCAGGATCTCTCTGACTGCCCCTATGCCCCTGTCTGTCTCTATATTTTTGTACAGGCTTTCAATGCCGATGGTGAAAAGTGTGGTGTCAGGGGGGACTGAGAGGGAATTGACTATTTGGACAAAGTGGTCCGTGTCTTTGATGTAACTGGGGTGTTTCTGTGACAGTGGATTGAGGAAGGAGTCAATGTATTCTGCGATCATGTAGGACTCACTGCCACAGTCGACACGATGGGTCTTCCCGGAGGGACTTCTCTGGGTACATTCCAAGTGTCCGGCTGCTTGTGTATTTTGAGGAGAATGTGGAACTTTCTCACCCGGGCTTGTGTCCCTGTCAGGTATTCAAATTGTTTCTGTTGATGTGACGACACCTTCAGAGCTCCTCTAGAATGTCCCTAATCTCCTGTTCTGTTTCCCCGTACATGGGGTCTGTCAGGTTAGTGTAGTGTTCTGTGTTGTGTAACTGTCTGTGTGCCTCTGGTAGGTATTGCTGCCTGTCCGTGATGACTATACGGCTCCCCTTATCTGCTGGTTTAATGACAATCTCTTTATTCTATTTAAGTTCTTTCAGTTCTGATATCTCTTTGCTGGTTAGATTAGGTTTATCTTTAATCTCAGGAACGCTTTCAATCGCTCTGGTCATTTCTCACTGAAATTTACTCATATCCATCTGGATCTGTTCTTTGTGGAGTTTTGCAGCTGGTATAAAAGTGAGACCCCTGTTCAGAACCCTTGCCTGGGTTTCGGTGGGGATAAATGTACGGGAGAGATTCACGATGGTTTATCCCAGTTGTGGACCTTGCCTCTCTCAGCATTATCTCCATTCTAGTTTAAAGACTGCATCCACTCCTGAACCATGTTTAAGTCTGTGTTCTCCATCCAATGGATATGGTCCTGGTTACTTTATGCTGTCAAGCAGGTATGACAGGGATGCAGTTTTTAGTTTTAATGTCTACGATTAGTTGCCTGATCGTCACCTATTCTGGCTCTGGCAGTGCCTGACTGAAAATGATCTCAGGGACCTAGATACTGGCGTTGGGAAATTTGTTGATTCTTCAGGGTTAGGGCTCCAGGTCACTGAGCACTGACCCCGTGTTACCTGGGTCAATCTGATGTGATTCCCGCTCACAATCCCTCTACCACTGATTCCTGTATTAAGGAGGGAGTGAGGTGAATCAGCGTGGAGTTCCTGCTCCCGATCACTCTCCCACTGACCCCTGGGTTCGGGTAGGTGTTGGAGATTCAGACGGGATTCCGCTGCCCGATTCCTGCTCCACTGACTCCTGGGTAAGCGAGTGAGGGGGTGAATTAGCCCCAGTTTCCCGCTCCACTACGAATTGGAGAACAGCTCTCTCTCTCTCTCTCTCTCTCTCTCTCTCTCTCTCTCTCTCTCTCTCTCTCTCTCTCTCTCTCTCTCTCTCTCTCTCTCTCTCTCTCTCTCTCTCTCTCGCTCTCCCCCTCTGTTTTCCAGGTGAGACAAATGTTACTGTTGGAGCTGAGGCCGGTCCCTCTCCATCTTTTTGTGGGAACGAGGTGGGTTCTGTCCTAGTGAAAGGACAGTCGAAATTATCCATAAACCGGTTCAGATCGATGTCAGTGTCAGGTTCTGTAACAGTTTGTGGTTCTTCCCAGTGCCCCCTTCATACCCACCCTCTGATTCCCCTTCACCCCCTCCCACTGATTCCCCTTCAGCCCTACCCTCTGATTCGTCTTCACCCCCTCCCTCTGATTCCCCTTCATCTCCTGCATTTGATTCCCCTTCACCCCTCCCTCTGATTCCCCTTCACTTCCCTCCCGCTGATTGGACTTCAGCAAGGCCTTTGACAAGGTCCCTCATGGCAGGCTTGTCTGGAAGGATCGATCGCATGGGATCCGGGGGAGACAGCAGATTGGATTCATAATTGGCTCAGTGGTAGGAAGCAGATGGTGGTGGCCAAGGATTGTTTCTCGAACTGGATCCCTGTGTCTAATGGTGTGCCACACATTTTGGTGCTGGGAACTTTGTTATTTGTAATTGATATAGATCTGGCTTTAAATGTAAAAAGCATTGTTGATCACTTTGAAGATGACCCTAAAATAGCAGGTGTTCTGGATAACGTGGAAGGTTCTGGATAATGACGTGGGGATCTTGATCCGTTAGGTGTGTGGGTTGTGGACTGGCAAGTGGCTTTTAATCTACCGTGGGCCGCAAGAAACTGTGGAGCGTTGTGGACACAGCCCAATGCATCACGGAAACCAGCTCCACTCCATGTCTATACCTTTCGCTGCCTCGGTGAAGCAGCCAGCATATTCAACTACCCCCTTCACCCGGGTCATTCTCTCTTCTCCCTTCTGAGGGCACATACCACCAGCATCAAGGACAGCTTCTATCCCACCGTGACAAGACTATTGAACGGTTCCTTTACACGATGAGATGTACTCCTGGCATCACAATCCACCTTGTTATGACCTTGCACATTATTGTCCACCTGCAATGCACTTCCCTGTCGCTGTGACACTTCAATCTGTACTGTTCTTGCTTATACCCTCTCCTACTTAAATGCACGGTGGAATGAATTTATCTGTATGAACAGTATGCAAGACACGTTTTTCACTGTACCTCGGTACAAGTGACAATACCAATATCTTCATCAGTCAGAGCACTGAGTGGAGAAGTTGGAAAGTTACGCTGCAGTTATATAACACTTTTATCGGCCGCACTTGGAACGTTGTGTATAGTTTTGCTCATCCTGTAAGTGGAAACACGTGATTCAACTGACAATATTCCAGAAAAAAATCCCAGGATGTTTGCTCGACGTGAGGGACTGCGTTACAAGGGGAGGTTGCCTAGAATAGGACTTTCTTCCATGGAATTTAGGAGATTAGGGGGGTGACCTGAGACAGGTATATAAAATCATGTGGGGTAGAGACAGGGGAAAGCACATTGTCTTCTTTTCCCAGGAAGGAGATGCCAGAACAAGAGAGAATATGTTTCAGATCATAGGAGAGAGATTTAAAAGGGACATCGGGGCAGTTTCTTCAAAGGGTGGTCCGTATTTGAAATGAGCTGCAGGAAATAGCGGTTGAGGCGGGCACATCAGCAGAAATTAAAAGCCATCGAATTAAGCACATAGAGAGGACAGGTTTAGAGGATTCTGGGCCAAACGCGGGGAGACAGGACCAGATCGCTGGGCAATGCATTCGGCATTGGAGAGTTGGGCCGAAGACCTGCCTCCATGCCGTGTGACTCTATGACTCGGGTGACGAAGGCGTGGGCCAGATCAAAGTGGCGGTTTGCTGTAAGACTGAATCTCCAGTCATTACAGAGGACAGCAGGACAGGCCTGTCAGCAGATACTTCCAGAAGCATGGGGTCCAGTCTTTGGAGATCTTGGGCCTGCAAACTTACCTGAACTGGTCACCCCTTCAGAGAAAGAGAGCAGAGAGGAACTGGACCGAGTCATTGCAGGTCTGCTCGCCAAACGGTCATTGTAAAGTGGAGAGCAGAGCTGACCTCAAAAACTAAACAACAAGACGAATGGAAGGGGCAGGATTTTGTTTTAATGTAACACGACAGAACAAGAGACCGAAATATTAGATCCCACCTCCATGGTGCATCGACCGTGGAACAGCACAGCATAGTCCCTCCGGCCCACCACGACTGTGGAGAACACAATGCCAAATTATTTCTGCCTGTCCATGATCCATATCCTTCCATTCCCTGCATGTTTATGTGTCTATATAAAAGCCTTTCAGAAACCACCATCGTATTTGCCTCCACCACCAGGCCTGGCAGTCGGTTCCAGGCACCCACCATTCTTTGTGTAAAATAAATTGCCCCACACAGCTCCTTTAAAAGTTCTCTCTCTTATCTTAAACGCATGACCTCTATTACTTGATATTTCTAACCTGAGAAAACAAATTCTGTCTTTAATTTTATAAACTTCTTTAGTGACCCTTATAAAGAATGACCCAAGTTCTAGATTCTAAAATAAGAGGGAATGTGATCTCCACATCGAGCCTTTCAATCCCCAGTGGGATCCTATTTTTTAACTGTGTCCGCTATCACTTGCGTTCTCTGATTCCTTCATAAAGTATGAATTGAAGTGTCCAATCCACTTCACTGTGTGCACCAGTGGGGTGAAGAGTTGTTTCATGCTGGGACTTCTCCGGTGTAAATACGTATGCGGCAGCACGTCGGCTGTGACTTTAAAGTCCTTTGGAAGGTGTGTTTTTGATAGCAGCGCTTGCTGTGCAAACGTGTTGGGTGGGGGTTGGGGTGTCAGTTTGTGGGCGGCGGGGTTATTATCCCTCCACTGTCTGTTGTTCTCTTTATTGGAGATACGGTACAACCAGAAACTACAACTGTGATCTGGCCCACGCCTTCATTCCCCTCGTCAAGCTGCACTCACAGTTACTGGGGTCCATGGTTTAGTCACATGGAATACAGCACAGTGCAACACACGATGTTGTGCCGAACTAATTCATCCGGTCATTAAACGCCGAACGAAACGAATCTCTTCTGCTTACACAACCTCCATATCCCTGCATTTACTGCACATCCATGTGCCCATCCAAAAGCTTTTCACGGCTCTGTCGTATATATTGTTCATTTGAGTTTTATTGGATGTGATTGGGAGTCCCAAGCATTGTGGTGTGTGCGTGCGTGTGTGTGTGTGTGTGTGTGTGTGTGTGTGTGTGTGTGTGTGTGCGCGCGCGCGTGTGTGTGTGTGTGTGTGTGTTTGTGTGTGTGTGTACGAACACGCGCGCGTACGTGGGCTGCATTGCTTGGGATCAGAGGTCTTTTAAAGTCCATGGTGTGTGTATCAGTGTTTCCGGGGATCAAGAGAGTGGGGACTGAGAGCAGAGAGTGTGTTGAGAACTTGCAGAGAGATGATTTCCGCCCGGAATGCCAGGATTAGGCACATGGAGGAGATGTTTGCGTTGTATTTGTCTGTAGAGAGTGGGTGGTGTGTCTGTGTTTGTGGGATTGCTGGTGGGGGCGTAGAGGTGTGTGGGCTAAGGTCCCGGAGTATGTTGCTGGAGGTCGGGAAGGGCAGGGGTTCACACAGGACGTCAGGAAATTCTTCAGGTGTGAGTGGTCGGGGAAATAAATGCTTCGGTGTGACTGGGGGCTCAGAGCCAAAGCAGAAGTTTTCACTGGTGGTAGGAGATTATCCTGTCAAAATTCCCAGTTTGAGTTAGGGTCATATCTGTGTCATACGTGTTGATATTGCCCAGTTAAAGGACCTCGTTAAAGTAATCCTAGCGTGTGTATTTCCGGTTTCCCCATTACAGGAAGGGTGTGGAGGCTTTGAGGAGTGTTCAGAAGAGGTTCACCCGGATGATTCCTGGATTAGAGGGTGTGAGTTATCAGGAGAGGTGGGACAAACTTGGGTTGTTTTCTCTGGAGCGGCGGAGGCTGAGGGGAGACCTGAGGGAGGTTGAAAAATTGTGAGAAACATCGATCAGGTCGGCAACTTTTTTTTCCACAGGGTAGAAATATTAAGTACGAGAGGGTGGGAATTTCAGCAGACAGTGAGAATATTGTAAATGAGATGTGAAGTTGAAGTGTTTACACAGAGTGGTCGGTGCCTGGAACGGGCTGTCCGGGGGATTGCTGGAAGCAGATACGATGGAGGTTTTTACGAGGCTATTATAAAGACACATGAACAGGCAGGGAATAGAAGAATATGGGTCATGTACAGGCAGGTAGGTGAAGTTCAGACTGGCATTAAGTCCGGCACAGACATTGTGGGCCGAAGGGCCTGTCCTGATGCGGGACTATTCTATATTCTACATCTAATCCGAGTGGTTGAATCATTTATTTTATTTAATAGTTACATTCTGTCACGCGCTCCGCCGACAGCTTCAGTAACTCAGAAATTGGCACAGAAAGATGCGAATAGTTTACATGAGGGTGAAGAGTAAAACCACAGACCTCCTCCTGCTCTCCGTCTCTGTGTCACTGCGGTTCTATGACCTCTCAGACCCTGACAGACCCGGTTTACGTCGAAATTGTGCAGAACCACAGCGAGAGGGAGAGGCTGATCTCAACCCGTTAGGAGCCCAGACACATTGCACCCTTGAAAGACGTACAAATTAGCAGGGAGGAGGGAGGAGCTACTGGAGGGCTTAAAATGCTTGAAGGTGTGTCAATCCATCTGGTCTGACCTGGTAAATTCCCAGAGCTTGTCGGAAGCTGGAGAAGAAATTGCAGAGCATGTGCAGAGATTTTCGCTTCGTCCCTGGCCACAGGTGAGGTTCTGGATCACTGGAGAATGGCTGATGTGGTGCCATTGTTTAAAAATGGTCGCAAAAACAAGGCAGGACGCTGCAGTCCAGTGAGTCTGACATCGTTGGTGGGTACATTGGTGGAGTGGATTCTGAGGGACAGGATCTACCAACATTTGGAGAGACAGGGTCTAATTCGGGCAGTCAGCACGGCTTTGTACGTGGGAAGTCATGTCTGATAAATCTCTTTCCTTCCAGGAGCGAACAAGAGGGAAGATGAGGTCGGACCGTGGATGTTGTCTGTATGGACGACAGCAAGGCCTTTGACAAGCACTATCTTCGTAGGCTATGCTGGAAGGTTAACATCGCATGGTATCGGTGGGGGGGGGTGGGGTGGTGAGGGGATATAGCAGCTTGAATACCTAACAGACTCAGTGGTGGGAAGCAGAGGATGATGATCGAGGGGTGTTTCCACGAGTGGAGGCATTTGTCTGGTCGTGTGCCCCCGGGGTTGGTGCTTGGACCCTAGTTGGTTGTGAATGTACAAGGCATGGTGAGTAATTTGCTGATGGCACTCGAATAGACGGTGTTTTGGATGGTGTTGAATGTTTTGACAAATTACAGGGGGATCTTGATCATAGGGGTATGTGTGCCGAGGATTGGCAAATAGCTGTCAATCCAGATAAATGCGAGGTATCACATTTTGGGAGATCATAACATAGAGTGTTAAACAGAGAGTAGTAGAGAACTGGGGATGTTATGAAACAAAGGGACGGAGGGGTGCAAGTGCACAGTTCGCTGCAAAAGGCGTCACTGTTAGATAGGGGGTGAATAAGGTGTTTTGCCTGCTGGCCATCATCAGGCAGGACGCTGAGTATTGGAATTAGGAAGTTATGTTGCAGTTATATCAGACGATGGTGAGGCCTCACTTGGAATATTGTGTGCAACTTTGGTCTTCCTGTTATGCAAAGATGTTATCAAACTCGAAAGAGTGCGGACAGTTTTACCAGAAAGTTGCCTGGACTTGGGGGTTACAAGGAGAGGTTGCGCAGACTGGGATTTTATTCCCTGGAATGTAGGAAATTGAGGGGTGACCTGATGGAGGTGCATAAGATCATGACGGACATAGACTGGGTAAAAGCACATTGTCTTTTTCCCACTGAGGAGGTGCTAAACCAAGAGGGCAAAGGTTCGACTCAGAGGCGAGATTTGAAAGGAACACCAGGGACAGCATTTTCCCACAAAGGGTGGTGCGTATTTGGAATGAATGCCCAGAAATAATGGTTGAGCCGGGCATATTAGGAAAGCTGAGAGTCCATCCTGATAACTACACGGATAGGAGAGGTTTAGAAGGCTGTGGGCCAAACGCAGGCAGATGGGACGAGCTCTCTGTGGGGGGAGGGAGGGGCGCCTGTGGGTGAACGGTGTGTTCGAAGGGTGGGTGGACCCGGGAGGAAGAGGGGCGAACATGGGTGATGGGGGCTGGTGGGGGTGGGCGGGAAAGAGGAGAAAATGGGAGGACTGGAGGCGAATCGGAAGGAGAGAGCGGTGGTAATGGATAAATTACCACGGAGTGGAGGGTTCCCTAAAACCGGAGAACTCAATATTCATGCCATTGAGTTGGAGACTACCCAGGTGGAATATGACGTGTTGTTCAGTTTCCATTGGGCCTCACCCTGGCAGTGGAGAAGGCCGAGGATGGATTGGACACTGTGAGAAAGGAAATGGAATTGAAATGACATGCAGCTGGGAGCTCGGGATGGGCATTGTGGACTGAGCGCAGCTGCTCTGCGAAATGGTCGCTAGTCTGCGCTTGGTCTAGCCGATGTAGAGGAAGCCACATCGCGAGCACCGAATGAAGGAGACGAGGTTGGAGGAGGTGCGCGGAAACCTTTGCCTCACCTGGAAGGGCTGACTAGGTCCCTGGAGGGTGGTGGGGGATATGGGGTGAGGACATGTGTTACACCTTCTGCAATTGCATGGGGAGGTTACATGGGTCAGAGAGGGATGAGCGGGCCAGGGAGCACGGGAAATTAGTTCCTGCGGAAGGGGAAAAGGCGTAGGGCATTTCTTCATCTCTGTTACAACATCTCTTGTAATCCAAGTTTCCAGAATCTTGCCTTCCTTGTCTTTCCTCCTTCCTGGAACATTTGGAACATGCCGGCCCTGAATTCGGATCAGTCGGTTTTCAGACAGATTGCACCTGTCATATGTGGACTTGCCCGGTAACAGCAGCTCCTGCCCAATGATGAGGTAATTTGTCTTCCCCAATTTACCACTTTCTCCTGAGATGAAAACTTAAACATTCACGGCTGTCTTAACTGTAAATGAGTTTTGATCACTATTCCCAAAATGCCCTCCCACTGAATCACCAATCTCCTGGCCAGGCCCGTTTTCCAATACAAGGTCTAGTCTGACCTCTGCTCTACTGGGACTATCCACATGCTGAGTCAAGAAATCCTCGGAGATGCACCTAATGAATCCTGCCCCTTCTGAGCCACTTATAAAGTGGAAGTCCCAGTCAATATTGGAGAAGTTAAATGTCTCCCAACACGGCAACCCTGTTGCTCTTGCACCTTTCTATAATCTCCCTACATATCGGTTCCTCCGTTTCCCGTTGGCTGTGAAGAGGACTATAGTCCACCCTCATCATCCCGTGATTTCACTTTCCTCATTTTTGAGCTCTACCAATATTCTGTCAGACGAGCCCTTCAGTGTGCCCACTCTGAGTGCAGCTGTAACGTTCTCCCTCATCAGTGGTGCAGGTCCTGCACCTCGCTGATATCCTTCTCCGTCACGTTCAAACATCAATACCCGGGAGCGTTGAGCAGCCAGTCCTGTCCCTCTCTCCACCAAGTCTCTGCATTGGCCAGAGTATCTTTTTCTGCGCTCTCCCTCGATCTCTCTCTCTCCCTCTCACAACGCTCCCTCTTTGCCCTCCTCCCCTCCATCTGCCACTCTCCACATCACTCCGCTTCTACGTTGCCCTCCTTCTCTCGCTCCCACACTGCCCATCACACACCTCTGTCGTTACCCTCTGCTCCCTCTCCCTCTCTCCCCGCTACGGCACTCCCTCTTTGCCCTCCTCCTCGTCTCTCCCTCACAGGTGGATGATATACAATGATTCACAGAACACTCCTTGCCCAGGGACCGGGGGTACATCTGCCTCGACCGAAGAATCACTAACTGAGGATTCTCCAGCCACCTCTTCATTGTCCAGACATAGGAGAAAGACTGGCATCGCCAGGGACATGGGACGTGTGGGGTGTGGGGGGAGGGAGAAAGGAGGGTGTGCACTGTGTAACTTTGGAAAACATTGGTGAAACAGGATCAGTGTCTGGACGGTGCGGTAGGTCTTCGTGTCTGGAACAAACGTCGGCCGCGATGGGGAGATACCCAGAGTTGGATCACACTCAGGAAGGAGATCGTATAAGCGTTCCTAGTGGGAAGGACATACTAGAGAGACCACACTGACGAAGATTAGTTAGTGATCTCGGGGGACGGTTATACCAAACGGACCATACAAAGAATGGTGATTGAAACGACTGATCCCAGGGTGGATTTCACCCGACCTGTCCCCACCACGAAACCAGTTCGATACAATTGTTTCCAGGGCCAAGTTTTCAACAGAGCGGAGCCACAGCAGAGGGAGTTGGGAATAACTGATTCGCGTGGAGTTTACAGCAGAATTTTCCCCCGTGTGGAGGGAGATGGGACATTTGATCGCAGTGAGGAGTTTAGAATAGAAGTTCCTCACTGTGGAGATTGGGTGAATGGTCTTAGGTTGGAGCTTCCAGGATGCTGGTCGCCACTGCGGAGGGAGATAGGTTGTTTGGTCCCAAAACGGAGCTTACAGCAGATGGTCCACACTGCAGAGAAATGGGGCGATTTGTCAAATGGCCGGAACTTTCACCGGACTGGGACCCACCACGGAGGAAGATGGGTCGATTAACCCAGGGTGGAGCTTACACCGGACGTAACCTACTGCGGAAGGAGGTGGGAAGATTAGGGAAATATGACAGATATCACTATGATGGTCCTGATGTCCCGGAAATGGGACAATCCGCCGGGGACTGACACCTGGGAGATCAGGCGGTGAGTGAGGAGCTGGATCCTGGACTGGGGGCACAGCGGCCGCCTCTGGGTTGTGCTCATGGGTGGGGAGCGGCTTTACGAATGAACTGAAGCACTGAGGTGACCGGATATTTCACCGCTCTCATCACCTGCTCCCTGAACTTGGACTGAGTTACCGCGTAAATAAATGTGTTCGTGCAGCAGCTGAAATTTCTCAGCAAAAAAAAAACAACTTTGTTGAAGATCTGCTAGGAGTCATTGTAATCTGCTGTTGCTAGACCTGTGATCTGATAATAGAGGAATTCTGCAACATACGTCAGCCACAGGAGGATGAAGCTGCCGGAGATGGTGAAGATTAGAACCACATACCTCCTCCTGCTCTCGATCTCCGGGTCACTGCGGTTCTCCCCCTTGAACTGACCCCTCAGCCCCTCACGGACCCGACTGACCACAAAGATGTGCCGGGCTGTCAGAGCGTTGAGCAGCAGAATTACAGCGAAAGGGAGCAGCGGAGTTAAAACCGTAAAGAACCAGTCATATCTCACCCACCCATTGATGTACACAACCACGGCACGTTATCAATTATCTTTCCGCGCTCCAGTGTGAAGTAGAAGGGAACGTTTTTCAGACACAGCAGAACACCGGTTGATGTCAGAACCACAGTCGCAGTTTACCCGGTGCAATATTTTGTTTTCAGCTTCTGGCAACAGATGGCGACAAACCGATCAAAGGTGAAAGTTACGGTGAACCAGACAGAACAGTCTGTTGCTGCAAATCCCAGTACACGAATAACGCTGCACACAGAGGTGATGTCCAAAAAACAGACCGGAAAGTAATGATAATTGATCCGATGCAAACTGACCTCAGTGACAATGACCAGGAGATCCGCCGCTTTCCATGGCCACCAGGTAGCGAATGGTGCAGGTGGAGAGGCCGCACTTGCCCCGGGAGGATCACAATCGCCAGTAAATTCACTGGAGAAAGAGAAGAGAGCAGACACTGGGCATCACTGAACAAATTATCCGGGTCTGAACACCGGCTCGGGTTTCAGCTGGAGATCAGGAGTGTTGGGAGTCAGTGTGTGGCTGCAAACCTGATCACATCAGACACAGATCCAACCGTGTCCAACCTGAGTGCTTCAATGGTGACATATTAAGGTGAGGTAAATGGCGGGGAGGAAAGTACTGCCATCCGCTACAAGAGTTGGAATGACCGTTCCAATAATTAATCCTGGTTACAGTCTCTGATGGAGTGGGTTTCACAGATTTAACCGCATCCAGCAGTGTGTACCCACGTTCTGGAAACTCAGCATCTGATGGGAGCGTGGAAGGTTTCAGAGGGAAGGCAGGGACATCTTAGTAGCCGTCAGCTAATTCCACAGTGGGTTCAGTTCGATAATGACACTCCAGTAGATCCGTGGAGACCTATTCAGTTGTTAGGATCCAAGATTTGACCGCGACAGACTCCACCGCGAGGTGTGTCCACGGTATCAGGTGCTCACTCTGATTAATAACTCAGTAACAGTGAACTTCACAATGTAAAACCCTCCCAGTCACACGTTCCCGGAGAGCTGCCTGTCCCGAGCACTGGGATAACTCTGGGCAAGGTGCCACTGAAGGCAAGAACAACAGTCGAGTGGATCCCGTGAGTCAGAGCAAACAGTGGTTTCTTTTCGGTTGTCAGAAAAATGAGAAAATCAGAATATTGAATTGACAGGATCGACATCACTGATGTATTTTTGTACAAGCATCATCAATAACATGGTCTTAAACAAGTTAACACACGGAAATACAAAACATGAATCACTCTGCTCACTTACCAGGAACTCTAATGACGGCAATGATCACGTACAATATTTTCTCCACACTGTAGTACCTTTATATCATTTTCTCTGCCCAGCGATGAGCACCTGTGTGCGGCAAGTAATCTCTCGGAATCGAATGTGGAGACAGAGCACTCCAGGGGTTTTATACAATTTATCGATCTCCAAGGGGACAGGGAGATTTCAACAGAGTTAAATTGTAGATGTTTAAATTATTAACATACCAATTACGTCAGTCAAATGAAATGCCCGCTGTGACAGGTTGTGTTTAAAGATACATTTATTTATTTATTAGGCACATGTACATCGAAACACAGTGAAATTCTTTTTTTATTGAGTCACTGAGCATGCTCTGGGGGCGGCCTGCAAGTGTGGCCACTCGTCCAGCGCCAACATAACATGACCACAGCTCCTAACCTGTACGTCTTTGGTTTCTTGGAGGAAACAGGAAAACCGGGAGGAAACCCACACAGTCACGGGGATAACGGACAAGCTCCTGACAGACAGCGGCAGAATTGAACCCGCGTCACTGGCGATGTAATAGCGTTATGCTAACGGCTACACTGCCGTGCCGGCATCAATTGAGAAACTGGAAAGAATGGAAATTGTTGACGGTACCGAAGGATGTGAATTGGGAGCGGCATTGTTCCAGCAAAGGGGATATTGTTTCAACCATCGTCAGACCCAACTCTGCACCTCATTTTGTGTGGCTGATTCCCTCCAATCTGCTTCATTCAGCAAGAAAATCCCAAATGCCTGGGGCCCTCTCAGGGCTTCGGCCTGCCAGGTTTGAAGTACCTCTTGTGTGACATTTGACCACAGGCTGAGGAATAGGTTCAGCGGATGGTCTGAGATTAATACGGCCCCTCCATTCTGATTCTCCACTCACTCTGATCGCGGCTTACCTACCTGTAATCCCATGCCCCATTACGGGGATACCAGGAACCAACCACACCTTGTTTGCATGAAATATACCTCACATTGTCCTGGAACAAATCTCTGCCTCTATCACCATTGAAGAGGAACGTCCGCTCTGAGCAACTGAACGTTGCCCCCTTATATTTGTCTTTCACATTAATAGAACAGAGGAACGTAAAGCACAGGAACAGGCCCTTCGGCCCACAATGTCTGTGCCGACTATGATGACTCATTAAACTGATACAATCTTGGAAAGAAGAGTCTGACTGTCTGGGATAAATCTGACTCTCATTGTTGCTTGTCGTGACGAATAAAGACCACTTTACATCTACCAATTTAAGTCTCCGTGTGCCTCAGTCACAGTCACAGCAGTTGGTGCCGATCTTCTTGAGTGTTTATGGAACTGCCCTCATACAGACAAGCGGCACATATGCAACCGCGTTCCACACTAACGGCTCTCAGTGGGAAGGGTTTTAGTTGTCGGGACATCCAGTCTCTGACCTGGTGTTAGAGCCACACTGATTTTGCCGCTGGACTCTCTGAGTGCGGAACAATGTGATGCTGACGATTTTGGTGGCGGATGATTTCTCCTTCGTCATCCAACTGCGTGTCAACGACAGGCAGTTGGACTTCATTTTGTTGGCTAAGGTCACCGTCTAGTAGTTAATTTGTTGGAATATTGGTAGTCATTCATCAGCCCATGTCGAACTGCTGTCGAGTACTTGGCGTATGAAGGAGTGGACCGCTTCAGTGATACAATGCTGGAAACAATAAGAAGCCATCAGGTTGAACCAACTGTGGTATTTGGACAATCGAGCAGATGGTAAGAAACTGTTCCTCACAGCAGATGAGTCTAAGACCAGAGGACGTCTGTTAAAGATGAAGTTGGAGAGGTTTGGAGAGGATCTGTGGAAGATGTGTTATCGCCCAGAGGCTACTTGCAATGTGGAACGCACTGCCGGAGGAAGGGGAGGAGGCAGGTGCTCTGACAATATGTGAGAAACACTTGGACATGCACTTCCATCGCCATGGCAGGGAACGCTGCTGAACGTGATCAGTACAGACAGGATGGCTGGCATTTACAACATGGGCCGAAGGGTCTGTTTTTTGCTCTGTGGCACGGATATTCTATGCCACTCTGAGACATCAGAGAGGGGAGATTTCATTTCAACTGAACCTCGGGAGGAATTCGCGCCCCTGAGATGAGTTCAGATTTGGCTCATGGTCATGGACAGGGCGGTATGAGGGCAGGAGAGGCAGGTAAAGGCATCAGGAGGGTAGTTCTGCAGGAGACTCAGCCCTTACCCTTGTCTAACTGGTCCGAGGTTCTTGTTTCCTGTCTCCCTGTGCGGACGAGGGAGCGGACTGCAGGAAGAGTGTGAACACTCTCCACGGTTCGAAACCAGGGAGCTGTTCACGTGGCGTTGGAAGAGAGAAAAAAGGGGTAGAGTATCATACAGCGTGTCCTGGTTAGGGGTACGGCCTCTGTTCTCTGGAGCAGAAGCAGAGAGTCCCGTGGGCTGTGTTACCTGCCCGGTGCCGGGGATAACGACATGTCCTCTGGGCTGGTAAAGACGCTGGGGAGGGAGGGACAGGTCACCACACTCCCACTCGCCCCACATACTCCCTCCCTCCCAATACCGTCCACTACTCCCCCGTACATCGATTTCCCCTGTTTTCACACACCGCTCCCATTTTCCCGCCCACCATGATTGAGCCCACCCCTCAAACGTTCGGAGATTTTTTACTTAAAATTAAGGATACCGGTTTCTCAGTTCTTCGGCTTCACTGCCCGGAATCATGTTGAATTATTCTCTCTCATTTACTGTTTTCAAAATACCCGATTCAGTTCCCATCCTTGGTTATTCTGCAGGCATGCTTCCGGAAAAGCAAGAATGAAAAGTTCACCTTTATTTCAATTTGAGCTCTTATTTTATCTCTCTTATTATGAAAGTTAAACGGATGAATACAGAAAGCTAACATATTTCACGGTATTAGTTAGTTTTTAATCTCTTCTCTGGCCTTGCTCTTATCGCCCTTGAGTCCTCTACATTCCAGTTTTGCATTATTGTTGGTGGTCATCTCTCTTCCTGTCTCCCCTTCTATCCTCTTCCTGCACACCTTGCCCTGCCATTGCCATTCTTGTTCAGCATTCCGCAGTGTCTGTCCCTTCTCTTTCTCCAGCGAATATCGTGGCGATCTTGATCCTGTCCAGGGGAAAGTGCGGCCTCTCCACCTGCACCACTCGCTACCTGGTGGCCATGGCAACGGCCAATCTCGTGGTCGTTGTTATTGAGATCATTTTGAAAGGGATCATAGCTCGATATTTCAGATGGGAGTTTCTTGAATGTGTTCAGCGCATGTCGGGTTATCGGTTCACTGATTTACTTCACCACCGACTCCTCCGTCTGGTTCATCGTCGCTTTCACATTTGATCGATTTGTCGTCATTTGTTGTCAGAAAATAAAAAACAAAATATTGCACGGGGAAAACTGCGGCTGCAGTTCCAGCAACAATTGGCATTCCACTATTTCTGAAAAACATACCGATGTACTTCACATATAAACCTGCGAATATCATCGGCAATGTACCCTGGTTCTGTACTCTGAAGCTAAGTATTTTCATTGAACCCCTGTGGGCGGGGTGTGATTTGTTCGACACGGTTTTAACTCCTTTGATCCCTTTTGCTGTCATTCGTTTCCTCAATGCACTGACTGTCAGACACACTGTAGGGGCCAGTCGGTTCCTTAAGGCGCTGAGGGGTCAGAGCAAGGCGGAGAACCGCAGTGACCCGGAGATGGAGAGCAAGAGGAGATCTGTGGTTTTACTGTTCACCCTCTCCGGCAGCTTCATCCTCCTGTGGCTGACGGTGGTGGTTCAATTCATATATATTTATATATTCAGATGGAATAGCTATGGAGGCCTCGTTCATGATGTTGGAAATATACTGTTATCGAAACTGCTTCACGAACACATTTATTTACGCGGTGATTCAGTCCAAGTACAGGGAACAGGTGAAGAGAGCGGTGAAATATCCGGTCACCTCAATGCTTCAGCTTATTAATTGAGCCGCCCGCTGAATTCAGTCCAGAGCTGTCCGTATTGCCTCCAGTCTGAACTCCACCTCCCCATTCACCACCACATCCGCACGGAGTGGTGCCGGGATGAATATCAAACCGAGAGCGACTGTTGGATTTGAAACAAATTTTAGCGGTTGTTGCAGCCACTCCCCTGGGATGGTGACCTTCCTCCATCCAACCCCGAGGGTAGATGACACCCCACCCACAATCCCCGTCTGCGATGACCGGCTACCCACAATCTCGGGAGTTGCGGACGCTCCATTCACAATCCCGAGGTGAACCCTCAATCTCTGGGGAGAGATCTCCCCTCCACAACAATCCCCTCTACCTTCTGAGTCCCACTCAGAATAATGGGATTGTTCTCAACAGGTAAATTTCTTCCCCCGACTGAGCAGTGCCGGCTGGTCACACGCGTTCTCATTTACCTGTTACTTATTGTCGCTCATATCGTGTCTAAAATAGCATTCACAGAAATATAAATGAAGCAAAATCACTGTAAAAAATTCACTAAATTCTGAATCGTACATATCATGCAATAGTTCACCCATTTTAGCACTGCAAGTAGATGTCCAGAAAATTAACAATGCATGTCCAGAAACTTAGAATGCGAACTCTCACCTGCATTCAAAAGTTCGAACGCAGGCACGTCCACCCGCACACGTGTGTGTGTGTGTGTGTGTGTGTGTGTGTGTGAATGTGTGTGAGAGAGAATGTGTGTGTGTGTGAATGTGTGTGAGAGAGAGAGTGTGTGTGAGCGAGAGAGCGAGAAAGCGAGAGATTACATCGGTTGTGTGCAACTGACATTGATTTCTTTTCGCTCCCTCATCCCCATTCCTTTGCTCTCTTTCCTTTTTATTTTTTCCTTCGACCTGACACTTTCTCACCTTCTCGGCCATATCCCCCCCTCTCTCTCTGTCACCCTCTCTCTCTCTGCCCCCTCTCTCTCCCCCCTCTCTCTCTGTCTCCTTCCATCTCTGTCTCCCTCTGTGTCTCTGTCTCTGTCTCTGTCTCTCTCTCTCTCTCTCTCTCTCTCTCTCTCTCTCTCTCTCTCTCTCTCTCTCTCTCTCTCTCCCTTTCATCCATCATGGATCACGGTCTACAGCAGCCCTTTTTTTGTAACCCTGCACTGTATTTCCAGTCAGATATCTCTCGCCAGGATCACCGCGCACCCAACACCTTCTGTTTCTCTGCTCTCCCATGATTCGCACTCTCCCATCGGGCCGCATGACCTACGTCCAACTCCATCGACACTCCTTCACTTTGATCTCTCGATCCTACCATTATTCTTCTCTGGTCGCGCTCCTGGTTTCTCTTGTTTTCCATCTTTCCATCTCTCCCTCTCCTGCTCTCGTTGCCCCTCCGCCCACTGTCCTTTTCCGCTGACGTCAGCATCCCTTGTATGACACCACATGACTGTCTGTCAGGAGAAACTTTGGAACGCTCCCTGCTGTCCACAACTCTGCTGCACAAACATGCGAAGATGCAGAGAAACGCAGGTTCAGCGAGTCTGAAACAAAGTGGCATCCGGCAGTGCGGGTGAATCTGCAAGTGTTGCAATGGCCTAAATATTGTTCAGGTCTGGGAAGATGTTTCCCTTCTAATCCATGCAGACAGATGTCCAGTTCTCTTGAACCCCTTCCCAAGAAGACACGTCGCTGATCCGCCAAGACCGCGTGCTCATTGACGAGCACAGGAAAAAGAAGCCACGGACAACATTTGGACAAACATATGAATATGCTTCAGGACTGTGTCAAAGAAGGGGAAAGATCCGGAGGATTCGTCGCTGCACATTAACGTATGCAATATCAACTTGTCCATTGGCAAGGAATTCGGGATTCGATTTTCACTTCCGCAAATAATGTTTATTCTCGTCTCGCATACCTTACGTTCTACATCACTTCCTTTTCCAAACTTTACTTCGATTACGGAGGAGGGTGTCACATTTACCCAGACGTCGTCCTGTAACAATGACGGACCGTCGCTGTTAAGGCTTGCAGCTCCCTGAATCCAGGGGACCCGTGCACAGCAGAATATCTGCGATGAAACTCCTCATCAAGCAGAAGATTTGTTTCTCCTGAAACAGGTCAGGGTTGTGGATTCACAATCGGTTTTGCAGGCTGTGGAGACACCACTCGATAACGGTATTGGAATTCACAGTGAGAAAATGGATAAAATGCAGTGCAAAAATAATCACCAGCAGTGCAGCAATCGTCCCGGTCTCATTGGGGATTAAAGGGCGGTGTTTTTGGATTACGTGGGCGAGTGTAAAACAGAGCTGGTCTCCAGCGGGGCTCTGCAGTTGACGATGAAGGGCAGAAAGTGCGGGAGGGTGAAAGACGGTGTGTGTGAGTGTGTGTGTCTGTCTGTGAGAGAGTGTCGTCCCGAAATCAATTTTCCCTTTCCGTCCGCTGTAAATAACACAGTGCCACAAGGTCGATTCGAACAAATACCTTTATTAGCAGTGCACCGCTAGGAGAATTCTCTTCAGCACTCACTAAGAGTCGCTTCCCGAGTTCTCCCCGAACAAAGGGCAGACAGACATTTATACAGGAATTGTCACGCACATCCCATGCAAACGGCGCCGCGAGTTTCGGTCAAGCTATAGAGATCCCGAGACAGCTATCACACCTTTTTGTCTTAGTATAATTGAGTTATAATCAAGGCTTTCAAAGGCAGGTATCACCCTCCATTGTTCAGACCAAGTCTTCACCTGGATGTTAATTACACTCAGTATCGCCACTGTCTGACATATCGGAATGGTTCATTACCCGAAACAAAGGCAGTTAGCATACTTAACATTCCAACCTAACTAGTGGGTCAGCAGCTTGCTAGTCCTTTCTAAAGAAATATAAATGCATATATATATATATATATTGTTTGCCAGTTATAGGCATGGTTGCAATTCTTAATCCTTCACTTCTTCATTCCCTCCTTTTTTTTATCATTTCATGATAAACTACAGCGGCGCTGAGAACGGGGCCAAGAGTTCATTAATAAGGACCTTGCAACAAGTATTTAGACAAGCCAGCACCACACAGCATACTATTATAATCACTATTAGTCCCACAGCTCCATGCAGCAGGTATGATGCCCATGACCCTCCTAGCAGCCACCCCAACCAACTTGTCCCTCCTGTTAATACGTTGCACACATCCAACAGACGACCCAGCGCTAATCCTTGCCGAACACCATTAGTCACAGACCTCACATCAGTGAGAAACCGCTCCGCCACGACCCTCTGTCTTCTATGGACAAACAATATTAAATCCAAATTGCCAAGTCACCGTGAACCCTTTCTTTTGGATCAGCGTACCAATGGGGCCTTGACGAATGCTTCACTGAAGTCCATATATACCTCAACCACTGCCCTTCCCTCACTGATATTCCTCTTCACCCCCTCAATCAAACCAATTCACCTCTGTAATACATCAGCTCCCCTGCAGAAAGATACGTTGTCTGTCCCGAATAAGTCTATAACTTCGCAGAAGTGTGTCGAGTCTATCCCGAAGAACCTTCTCCAATACTTTCCCTTCCACTGATGTAAGGTTGGCCGGCCTGCAATTCCCTGGTTTCTCCCGTTGCCCTTTTTCAACAAAGGAAATTCTACGAATATTGTCCTTTCCTCTGGGACGTCTGAAGTGCATACAATGATCTCTGCAAAGGCCTACGCAAACTACTCGTTTGCCTCTCTGAATAACTTTAACCTGGGGATTTATCCACCTTAATATTCGATCACAGCGTGACTGTAACTGAGGTACACTGCATCGACACTCCAGGCGTATCGGAATCTGAGCTATGTCATACCAGAGATCTGCACTGCCGGCACATCTGTATGCAGCTACAGCCATTCGTAGCAACAAAGAATAAATGTGGAAAGCCGTTGACCGGAGTGTTCAAGGGCGCTGACCATGCAGAAGCCAGCGGTCAGGAGAGGCGCCACTGAAATATCGCAGATCGCATTTCTGTCCGGAGCACCCTCCACAGGAAGAACCACGGTCACGTGAAAATTCTGCATGCTTGCAACTGGCATCACCAGCGTTTACAGGCACGTCCCGGCACATTCCATTAAAATTATAGTGCTCACGACAGTCGCTGAGACCGGCAGTTTTCGCCGTTGACACGGGGATGGAAACACAATCCGCAGACACGAGTGAATTCGCGAAGGCAAAGCATCATCACCAATCTTCCAAAACAAAGGTCCAGAGGGTGGCGGCCGATGGCGGAATTGTTGGCGGCAAACAGAAAGGTGAAGTGACAGTGATCTTTACCATCATCAATGGTTTATTGTAAGGAAGCGAATCCGTGCACATTTATTAGTCCCGTCTTTGCAAAGGCAATAAATATGTCCATTCACACGGACGCAGCGTTTCTCCAATCACATCCCGTGAACTAAAACACAATATTACAACTTCATTTCAATCTGAGAGGCGGTGCTGCGAGAAGGCGACATCCAGCATTAAGGACCCTCTCCATCCGGGACACACCCTCTTTACATTATAACCATCGGGGAGGAGGTAAAATGCAGACACACACTCAACGATTCACGAACCGCTTCTGCCCCTCGCCATCAGATTTCTGAACAGTACATGAATCCATGAACGTTACCTCGTTATTCCTCTTTTGAACCATTTATGTATGTTTGCAAATGATTATACTTCTTATTTTTCACTGTACTGCTCTGCAAAGCAACAACGTACACGACATATGTCAGTGATAATAAATTTGATTCTGATTCTGAAGACAGGGATTTCAAATACACTTATGTACCGGTTGATGATTTAGCTCCGTGACCAACAGGACGCCCAGCAGCGAACGAAGGCTAAACCATCAAACTTCATCAATAAATCAAAATCTGAAAGAGACAGCAAAATGACTTGACCCAGATGCAAAGGGAGATGAAAAGCTGCTATCTAAAACCCTGAATTCCTGCATTATTTTCTTTCCTTAACGCATTTCAATAATATTCCCAGCAGATATTCCATCCCATTCTTCAGTTCCTGTCTGAACTGAGACTGTCACTGCATAAATGCAAGTGTTTGTGCAGCAGCTCAAAAGCAGAAGCATGTAGCTGGTTTCATCCGCGCTGAAAAATGGGTCACTGTAACTGGTTGTATCATAACGCTTATTAATTTGCATCCAGAGAAAAAAATACAAAATACGTCATCCAAAACAGTATGAAATTGCTGGATATCGCAAAGAGTAAGATAATGGACTTCCTTCTGTTTTCCATCTCGGCATAATTGTCAGTCGCCTCATATTTGCTGCCTCTCAGCCTCTTCCGGACTCTACTCGCCGCTAAAATGTGTCCCACGGTCAGAGCATTGAGCAGAGATATCGACAACATTTGGAAGAGAGGGGTCAAAAAGCGGTGAATCCATCTGAATGCTCTCCATGCGGGTTCAATGTCGTAATCTAACTTTCAAAGCAGCCCCATTGTACCTTGTTTTCAATAACAAAGGGTTCAAATACCAAGTACCACGGGATGTTTTTACAAAAGAACAGTGGACAGACAGTAGCTATCACCCTGGCTGCAGTTTTCTCGGTGCAATATCTGGTCCGCCACTTGTGACAACAAATCATCACAAATCGATCAAATGTGAAAGACAGTGTCAACCACACGGAAATGTCTGTGCATGCATGATTGAGGGCCCTATGGACAGAACACACTTGAGTAATGTAAAGGAAACTTGATTGACATGTAAGTCATTAATACGAAAGAGCATCACGTCAATGACCACGACGAACAGATCTGCCGCCGCCATGGCCACGAAGTAGCGAGAAATACACCTGGAGAGGCCACACTTTCGCTGGGACAGGATCACAATCTCCAGAAAGTTTGCTGTGATAGGGGAAGAATCAGAAATAAATATTCACTAGTCAGCATACATTTCCAGAGCCAGTGACGCAGTGTCCGATCCACGCCTTCACTCTCAGATCAAAATTGAGCATTGATACAAGCAGAGACGGGAAGTTATTTTACTATGGAGCATCGCAGGCTGAGAGGTGACATTGTAGTGGTAGATAAATTCATGAGGTGGATGGATAAAGTGAATGGTCACAGTCTTTCCCCCAGGGTAGGATAGTCTAAAGTTAGAGTGCAAAGGTTAGAGGGAAAAGGTTCAAAGGAGACCCGAGGTCCAACTTTCTCACACACAAGGTGGTGGGTACGCCTTTAACACTTCCCCTGGATTGAATTGCCAGAGGAAATGTTAGAGGTGGGTACAACCACAATGCTTAAAATATATTCAGACACTTAAACGGACAGGAAAGGCTTCCATAGATACGGTACAGATGCAGGCAAATGGGTGTAGATCAAGTCGGCAAATTGGTTAGCATGGACGAGTTGGACGCAAGGGCCCGTTTCCTTATCCTCTAAGTCTGTGAATCCATTAGTTTCCGCGCAGTGCAGCTTCTTACTGAAACAGATATTTAAAACCTGTACTGACTTCACAATGATACTTTGGAAAATGAAGCATCGCAAAATTAATATATGAAGGGCTTCCTCTTGGAATTTCCTTCCTGGGTTTGTCGCACCGATGCTAATACACCACTAATACTCCTGGTTTCATATATCTCTATAATGTCACCGGTCAACTGAAGCTCAAAAGTTATATACGAAATAAAATGCTTGCCAGCGTAAAGCGGAATTTCCAGTGTAATTATCAGCTCGTTTTGAAGATCGTATGGAGGAGAAACGTGTAGACACGGGGCGACCTCATATCCCTCTGTTTTTCCTTTTCTTGTGATCTTCAGAATAATCTGCCGAGGAACTTAGCTTTGCGCCTATCTGCCAAACCTCTCCAGAAATTAAACTGGCAGGATTTCATTGTGCTCAAGTGCTGCAGCTCATCCAAGTAAAAACAAAATAAATTAGTTTAAGTCACGTGTGGCCAATGTCATTGTGTCATGGTGTGAGGGTGAAGATACTCAGACGTCACGCAGTGGACTCCAGCGCACTCAACTCAGCTCTGTACATGATCGCAACATTCCAGTCTTCCAATCCTCCCTTCCAAAGAGATGCTATAAAACTACCGGGGTCTGTGAAAATTGGAACCCCTGCTCATGAGAAGTGTTGAGACCTTCTGGAACGTTATGTGAGGAAGTTTCACCTTGCTGATGGAGGAAAGCTTGGAATTAATAATGAATAAATTTTAATAATCGCGGGGTGTTTGAGTTGATTAAATCCAAAACTGATGTTCTATCCACAAATCGTGTCTGACTGACCTGGTGATTCGTTTCATGACAACGGAGTCTGATGAAAGGTGTGCATTGGATGTGGCCCAGGGTATTTAGAGCCAAATGTTTCATTAAAGCGCACACACATTAATGTTTCGCCAAAGAGGAAGCAATGTATTGAATGATGCAGTGATGATATTGATGCCAGATTAGACCAAGGAGACGACGTCATGTGTCGCGTAAACAATGAGATATTCTTCTTGGGAATGGAGGGGGAAATATCTGTAGGAAGGAAGCGCTACCCACAATATATTCTCCACACATGTTACTATTTCGGAGGTAGGTGTGTAAATGTTAAAAATAACATTATCTGGATGGCAGAGAATAACATTTTTGGTGAACCCCTAGAAAACAACACTAACACGTCAGCAGATAGTGTAAGAATGTGCAGAAAAATGGCAGATAAAATGTGGAGGAGAGAAAACACACACGATATAAGAGAACGTTTAAATGTGTGAATGTGCCGAGGCAACTGCGTTCACACGTTGGGGTTGCAGATCAGTTGCTGTATCTGGACAAATCGAGTGGGGCGCAGCAAAGCATGGGCGATCGGTGGATTGGAAAATGGCTGCGTCGTGTAGAGGAGGTTGCAGTGTTTACAAAACGAGTATTAAGTCACAAATGGACAATTGCATCATACGCGTTGACAACACATTAAATGCTATCAGAATCAGCTGAAGAACTCTCTAATAAATATTTACCGGCTCTGTTCGTGAATGGTGTATTTCAGCTGAAGGACGTCTGTAATAAATTGGGTCATCGGACCTTCTAATAAAGTGATGAAGACTATTTTGACGGAAAGTAACTTCGTCAGATTAAGTTTGGACAGGTGAAGAGAGTGAAGTTCTTTCTTTTTCAATATTTTATTAGTTTTTAAATTAATGCAGATTGATATATATATCATCAATATTTATACATGTAATACAAAGAGATCAGGATAACAATCATAGCATATATAATCATAAAGAGCAATAAAATATTTTTAAAAATCTGTAGATCCAACGATCTCTTAGTAAATGAATATAATATAAAAGAAAGGAAAGAAAAATATTTATTATATAAATTAAAAAAGATCAATAAAAATTATACACAATATAAACTAAACAATAAAAACTTTAAAAAACAACAAAAAAAAGAAAAAAAAGAAAAAAAACTGGGCTAAAATTTCTCAGTAGAAATAGAGCAAATATTATGTCGTCAAGTCCGTTCCTCCAAGTTGGAAAGTTATTGAAAGGGGATCTACATCATCTGAAAATATTGAATAAATGAACTCCAAATATCTTCAAATTTAAGTGAAGGATCAACAGCACCACTCCTAATTTTTTCCAAGTTTAAACATGATATAGTTTGAGAAAACCATTGAAAAATAGTAGGGAGTATTGGATTCATTTAAGCAAAATGGATCGTTTGGTCATTAATGTAACAAAAGCAATCATACGGTTAGCGGAAGGAGATAAATGGCTAGAATCTATCCTTGGTAATCTAAAAATTGCAGTGATAGGGTGAGGTTGTAGATCAATCTTCAATACGTTTGAAATAATGTTAAAAATGTCTTTCCAATATTTTTCCAGAAGAGGACAGGACCAAAACATATGTGTCAAAGAAGCCACATTCGATTTACATCTATCACATATAGGATTTATATAGTTATAAAAACGAGTTAACTTATCTTTGGACATATGGGTCTTGTGGACTACCTTAAATTGTATCAACGAGTGTCTGGCACACATTGAATATGTATTGACTAAACGAAGAAATTTCTTCCCAAGTCTCTGTAGGTATAGATGTCTGGAGTTCACTTTCCCGTTCATTCTTAATTTTGTCTAATGATTCTAGACGTATTTTCATAATTAAATCATAAATTATTGCTATCAAGCCCTTCTGATAAGGATTAAGACCTAATTTTCTTTCCGTAGTTTCAATTTTGTAAGGTGTCGGAAAAGAGGGTATAGTAGTTTAAAAAACAATCTAATCTGCAAATATCGAAAAAAAAAGTGTGATCTCGGCAAGTTATATTTATTAGACAATTGTTCAAAAGAAGAAAAACTGTTATCAATGAATAGATCCCTAAAACATACTATTCCCTTCCTTTGCCATATGGAAAAAGCTGAGTCAGCTCGAGATGGATGGAAAGAAAAATAGATTGAATGGGACTTGAGAAATTAAATTTATTCAATCCAAAAAATTTACGATGTTGAATCCATATTCGTATTGTATGTTTAACAATTGGGTTAGTCGGATGTTTACTTAACTTGGTAAGTGCAAAAGGGAGTGAAGCACCTAGAATAGAAACTGATGAAAATTCGAGAACTGATTGGTGCTGAAGGCATACCCATTTGGGGCATTGAATTACATCAGTATCTCGTATTCAAAAAATTAAATATCTAATATTAATTACCCAATATTATAATATAAAGTTAGGCAAGGCCAAACCACCATCCTTTTTTTTATTTTTTTGTATATATTTCTTACTTAACCTTGGGTTTTTATTCTGCCAAATATATGAAAGAATTTTAGAATCAATAGTGTCAAAAAAAGATTCGGGACAAAAGTTGGAATCGCTTGAAATAAATATAAAAATTTTGGTAAAATATTCATCTTAATCGCATTAGTTCGGCCTACCAATGATAAAGACAGTGGAGACCACTTAGTAAATAATTGTTTAACATGGTCAATTAAAGGCAATAGATTAGCTTTAAATAAGTCCTTATGTGTCTTGGTAATTTTAACACCTAAATACATAAAATAGTCAGTTACCAATCTAAAAGGTAATTGGCTATAAATTGGGGTTTGCCTATTAAATGGAAAATGTTGGCTCTTATTAAGATTTAATCTATAGCCAGAAAAAACACTAAGCTGATCTAGTCATGATAGTACTGCGGGGATAGATTCGTCCGGATTAGAAATATAAAGTAACAGGTCATCGGCGTAGAGAGATATCATATGAATCATCTGTCGGCGAGTAATGCCACATACATTTTAAGAGTCCCGAAGTGCAATAGCCAAGGATTCTAAAGCAATATCAAATAATAAAGGGCTTAACGGGAAACCTTGTATAGTACCTCGAAAAGCCTAAACAAAGGATATCTTTGATTATTAGTAAGTATTGAAGCCATAGGTGTATAATAAATCGTTTTAATCGCAGATATACATTTTGGGCTAAAATTAAATTTTTGAAGTGTAGTGAATAGATATTCTCATTCGACTCTGTCAAACGCCTTTTCAGCATCTATTGAAACAACACATTCTGGAATTTGGGATGAAGGGGTATATATAATATTCATTAATCTCCTGATATTAAAATGTAAATAACGATTCTGAATAAATCCTGTCTGGTCTTCAGAGATAATTTGTGGGAGAACCTTTTCCAGTCTAAAGGCCAAGATTTTGGAAAATATTTTTGAATCTACATTTAATAAAGAAATAGGTCTATAAGATGCACAATCAGTGGGATCTTTATGCTTTTTAAGAATTAAAGAAATAGTTGCTTCATAGAAAGGTTGTAGTAGTTTACCCACTGATAGGGCATCTTTAAAAATTTTGGCAGCCAGGGAAAAAGAATATCAGAAAAGGATTTTAAAAATTCAGCTGTATATCCGTCAGGGCCGGGTGCTTTACCCGAGTTCGTTGGAAATATTACTTTCTTTGTTTCTTCCTCCGAAATGGGAGCATCTAATGTAGAACGTTCATTTAAAGATAGTTGGGGAATCTTCATATCGCTTAAAAATTCATACATTGATGTAGGATCCTCAGGGTATTCTTATTGGTATAAAGAAGAATAGAATTCTTGGAAGGATTTGTTGATTTGAACAGGATCTATCGTGTAGGTACCATCTGGTTTACAAATTTTGACGTTTAGATAAAGTAGCTTTCAATCGGTTGGCCAATAATTTACCGGATTTGTGACCATGTATATAAAATTGACTTTTGTTTTTAAGTAGTAGATTTTCAATTGAAGTTGTTAATAATAAACTATGTTGTAATTGGAGTTTTGTTCTCTTTTTAAAAAGCTCCAGATTCGGAGTATCAGAATATTTTTTGTCGATTTCTTTAATCTTGTCAACCAATTTCTGTATTTCATTATTAGTTCGTTTTTTCAAGCCAGTGGAATATGGAAAATATCCCATATTATCCCACTGGAATTTTTTTCAGTAAAATTAAGTAAAACGAAAACTGGTCTTTGATAAATTGGATGAAATCTGAGTCTTGTAATAGAGAAAGGTTAAATAGCCATTGTCTGACATCAAAGGATAGATCTGGTAATTTAATTGATAAAATCAATGGTGCATGATCAGAAATGGCAATTGCATCGTATTTACAGTCCATAGTAAGTGGAGCTAATCTAGCATCAATAAAAAAAATCAATCCTTGAGTAGTTATGGTAAACATGAGAAAAGATGGAGAAATCTCCAAGCATCTAAAATTCCAGATTCAACTAGAAAGGAATTAATAAAAACAGCGGATTTGTTTGGAAGTGCAAGATTTGATACAGATCTATTCATGGAAGGGTTTAAACAACAGTTAAAAATCTCCACCCATAGTCAGAGTGTATTCATTTAAATTAGGAAAAATGCAAATAGATGTTTAAAAAATTCAGGGTGATCTACATTAGGTGCATAAACATTAACCATCACAACTTTTTTTTATTATGAAGCAGACCAGTGATTAATAAAAATCTACCATTTGGGTCTTATATTGTCTCATGATGAACAAACGAAAGTGAGGAGTCTATAAAAATAGTAACTCCTTTCACCTTTACTTGTGAATTCGAATGGAACTGTTGACCCCTACAAAATCTAAAAAAACATTGATTATCTTCCTTCCTGAAGTGAGTCTCCTGAACTAAAATAATCTGTGCATTTAGTCTATGAGAACTTTAAAAATCTTCTTACATTTAAGTGGATTATTTAAGCCATTAACATTCCATGAAATAAAATTAATACTTATCCATTTTAACAGATTAAAAAATGTAATGTAAAGGTTAATCTTACTATTTCCAAGTCTTACCAACAGGAAGAAGTAAAAACAGCATTCAAAGAGGAAAGGGATGTGACGACAATTTAGAAAAATTTGTAGTTCAGCCCAGAAGAAAAGAAAATAAAAAGAACACCACTCCCTCCCCCAACAGCCCGAAAACTGGCCAATAGGCAGCCAATACGCTACCCTCTAATTGAACTAACCCCTGTTCTATTGGTGGCAATAGTCCAAAGTTAAAAATTATATGAACCACCCATGTTTTCTCTTAAAATGAACAACATAATACAAATAGAGATAACGAACTCACAACATAGTTGTGAGACTGAAACAAAGCCAAAGGGTGTCAACAGCCGAAAATTAAAAACTACGGTTTAATAATTATTTCGAAAAGAAAGGAAACGATCAGTTATTTAGTTAAATTATTAATTGTTATTAAAACAAGACATTAAAAATATTAAAAGAAGAAAAACGAATAGTTTAAATCTAAAAATTAATTAGATAATAAAACAAGTAAATCAAAGGAAAAACACTGTGCCTCTTCCGCAATTTCTTAGCTTCTAAAGTTAAAAGCTAATTCAAAAGAAAATTCTCGGCTTCTTGAATAGATTTAAACCATTTACGAGATTTATCAGGCAGTGTAATTTGCAGCCTTGCCGGGAATAATAATGCAGGATGATAATTGCTTTGATAAAGACGAGCCATAATTGGTTTGTATGTCAACCTTTCTTTCATAACTTCTCGGGTGTAATCTTCAACTATTCAATCATTCCACGTCTACGAGCGATACGAATCAGGAGCTCCTTGACGCTGACAAAATGGAATCTCGGTATTACTGGCCGAGGTTTTTGATCCGGAACAGGTTTAGATATTAATGCTCTGTGAGGCCTATCCAAAATGGGCTGACAAGGGAACATTTCGGAACCAAAAACATCGACCAAAAGATTAGAGGAGAATTCCATAGGGTTACCAGTCTCGGTATTTTCTGGAAAATTGATGATCCTTAATTTTTTCCTCCTGCTGCGTCCTTCCAGGTCGATGATCCTCTGTTGTTGCTTTTCCAGGTTTTGCTTCGTCGTAATTAAGGCTTTTTCAAGTGAGTGGAGTTTGGTATCTCTCTCTTTACCAGCTTGGTCGAGTTCAGCAATTCATTGCCTTTGTTTTGCATTCTCCGGGATAAGAATATTTTGCCTTTCTTCAAAGTCTTTTAAAATAGACTTCAATTCGGCAAAGCTCCGATCAAACTTTCTGTCCAGATTAGAAATAACTTCCAAAGTAGGTTGTTCTCCACTACCTTTACCATGAGTAGAGGCTTTAGGTCTGCTGGTCATTTTCACAGTTCTAAATCAAGATTAAACGTGCCAGTATTGTAAAAGACTTACTAAAGGGTGGTAAATAATAGATTGAAAATTGCCTGGACCAAAGCCAAATTATGACTTAGTCCATGGAGCGCCACCAACAGACTGTCGAGAGTGAGGTTGTTCTGATTAGCGGATGGCTCATGCAGGAGATATCGCTTCATGCTTGCACAGTAACTGTGACTGAGGTACAGCCGCACAGCACAGAAACATTGACGTTGGTGAAAGTCGGCACCCACCCATTGCACCCCAATCTGCAGATATTCAGTGTTGTTGTCCCCTCGACATGGAGTCGCCATCGGGAAAGCGCCCTCGGCTCCAACAACAATTCAATGGCTCAAAGAATATTCGGATCGTTTAACGTTCTGAAAATCCAGGAGACAGAGAAACAACAGGATGCGACAGATACTGATGTTGCCAACATTGAAAGGACGGAGCAGAAGGCAGTGGATCTGAGAGCGATAGAAATGTGATCAGGAAGGGAGAGGGGATCTCTCCGTTCACAGTGAAGTGCTAAACTGATAAGAGCTAAGTAGTTTGAGATAACAGTGTTGGAAGAGTATGTGAGGAGTCACTGGGAAAGGCCGGCGAATCATACAATCGTAGTAACTTCCTCGGTACTACCATCGGGGAGGAGGTACAGGAGCCTGAAGATAAAATTTCAGATGCAGCTTGTTCCCTTACACCCTCCGGTTTCTGAAGGATCCATGAACCTTTGAACAACACCTTTATTCCTTTTGTTGAACCATTTTTTTGGTTTGTAAGTTACGGTAATTTTATATCTTTGCAGTGTAATGCTGCCCCGAAACATCAAATTTCACAGCAAATTAGACAGTGATAATCAAACTGATAATGAAACACACGGTGATAGCCTAAATGGAGAAGAGTAGTTCCAATTAGATTCTTTTTCAATCTAAGTAGTTTGAGAGACTCGGGTCGGAAAAAGAGGTGTGGGGTTACTGGAACAGGCCGACGAATTATTCCATCGTACCACCATTGTGGTAGCTTTCTCGTTACTACCATCGGGGAGGAGGGACAGGAGCCTGAAGACAAAACTGAAGGTTCAGATGCAGCATGTTCCCTTTCACTCTCAGATTTCTGAACGATCCGTGAACCCTTCAACATTACCTCGTTATACCTTTCATTCACCCTGCCTTTTTCATTTTGTAATTTATGATAATTTTATATCTTTGCACTGGTATTCTGCCGCAAAGCATCAAATTACACCTGGTATTACACAGTTAAAATTAACCTGACTCTGCTTCTGAATTCGATGAGAAAATTCTTACCAGTCGACGAAAACAATTTATTTTAAAGTGATTTGCAAGGAACATTGGTTCAAGAGGGCGCCGATATCCAGTATCAGGCTGCAATCATGTGATAACATAATTACCGTCTTTGTCTGAAGTCAAGCTGGAAACCTCGGCATTTACTGGATGCCGAGAGCAGAAAAGGATGGACGGAGTCCCGTTTGAGAGTGAAACTGATTTCAGAGAATTCATAATGTCAGGGCAGCTTCACAATGATACTGCCCCTTCCTTCCATCTCACGGTCGTTGCAATGGATTCCGTGCAGCAGCGGTATCGCTGCAGGAAAGATGTTGAAGAAGGCAGCTGCCTCCACCGCTTGGAAGGCGAAATGCGAAAAGAGATAGTAATCCTTCATCTGAAGTGATCAGGCTGGGAATCGGTGTTTCTGCACGAAGTTGAAATCCGCCAGCGACAGGGTTTTGGGGAACCAGGAATAATATCCTGCACGTCACTTTATTACAGTAACTAATGGCACTGCAGTCGCTCTCCTGACTGCTCAGGATCCCAGGTGTATGTGCAGGCACCGAGCGGCTTGCCTCGTGGCTATAGTCCGCAACGGGGGTAACCTGGCATTTTAGAAAATGAAACAAGGTGACACTGACCCACAGTAACCGGAAAGTCAGCGGGCATGAGTTGCTGCATGGAAACAATAAAGTGACCTTTATTGACTGCAGGGATTTTCAGTGAAACGCGACAAATTTGGCAGAGGTTAAATCAACAAAATGGTCCGACGCATCTTGTCATTAAAAGTAACATTATTCCGTTGGCGAAACAATAGTTCAGGAATAAACAGCGACTGATCATTCTCCCTTTAGATCGATTGAGGACAGGGAAAACAAAACAAAATCGGAAATTTGCAGGAAAACACATTGAACTCCGATGCATAACTTTCGGAATTGGATTTATTCACTTACCTGGAATTGCAACGGCTGTGATAATGGGATAGAAAATGGCTTCTGTGTGTAAAACCTATTCCAACGAGGAAATGGTTTGAAGAGACGAAGCGCTGCCATCCTGACGGGGAAGTGATGGAGAAACTCAGTGCCTGGTGCAGAAATCCAACTGCCAGCAGTTACAGCGGCAGCCTTCATATCTGATAGAGAGACTGTTCCCGTGGAACCGGAAAAATGCCGAAACTTCAACATTACTTCCACTTATCTGAGCAGTGGGTCAACAGCTTTCACACTTACGTTTTTGCTCCACAATACACATCCACTGACGGTGAAGGATGTTTTGAAGTGAAAAAAATCTTCAATAATGAAATCATATATTGAACCCATCTCCATCCATTTCGGTCGGATCTGCAGGTTTTCGTTCTTCTGCCTGCATCTCCGCAGCGCATTAAACAGACGCAGCCGCGGTTCCCTTATCCTGTGAACAGGTCGCTTCTGCCGATGTGCCTATTCGTGTTCACCGAGTTGTCCACCTCCTTCGCTCGACTCGCAAACCTGCAAACACATCCGCTTCTCTGTAAGATATTAGGTTTGTAACAGGTTAAGGAATTTATGAAGGATACAGGGACCGAAAGCAATAAATGGTTATAATAAAGAAAGCCAGTGGAATGAATTCAGTTCTCCGTATGTTTCAATCGGGTAGTTAAACTTTAAGTAGGTTCTCTGTACTTGCGTTAGATTTTCAGTGATGCTGATGTCAGTGGAATCGAATGCGAAAGTTGAACTAAATCTTGCAAGCAAGTGTAACTGGATGAGGTTAGAATGTGGATTCCTAGTGAACCTCTGTGGGGGCGCTGACCCAAAGTAAAAAAATTACATTACATCATTACATCATGATCCCCGATTGAGCTGATAGTAAGGAAAGACCGAAATGTTCAAAATATAACTATTTCTCTGCTTGGTTCTCCACTTCCTTTATGATTAATTAAGCTAACAGATAATTTAGTAGTTCAACATGCTTTGAGGATTTGGTTTATTGAGTTTTTCTTTGTCCAGTCCCATTTTCTCTAGTTACTTTTTTAAACCTTCTACGACTGATGTAGTTTTTAACGAGTGGGACAAATTAGGTATTACTTGTTTTCAAGATGTGTGTGTTGGAGGAAACCTTTCTTCGTTTGAACAATTGTCTACCAAGTATAATTTACCAAAATCTCATTATTTTTAGATATTTACAAATTAGAGATTTTCTCGATCTCAATTACATTCTTTCCTTTGTGTCCCGATAAGAATTTATTAGATTGTAGCGGTTGCTACCGCGGAATAAAACAAGACGCTAGTCGGAGGATTTCCAAACAAGAACTGGTTTATTACACCGCCTTGCGCGGGCCCCTTTAAGGGAGACTGTTCCCGCCCAAAACAACCGGCAATGACGTAAGTCCATCTTGGGCCTCGTCGTTCCGACGCCGCGCGACCCGACTGCCGAGCCGGTTCGCCCGACTAGATGGTGAGTCGCCACACAACCACACCCCCCCCAGAACCGGCGATACAGTCCCCAAGGTCCGTGGGCTGTGCCAGCTGCCGCTTAGGGGGCCGGCCTCTGCGTCGCGGCGTTGCAACTTCGACAGGCTGTTGCAGATCCAAATGGGGCGGTTTGAGGCGGTCCGCCGTGAAAACCTGTTCTCTGCCTCCAATGTCCAAAATAAAGGTGGATCCGTTATTCCGTATGACTCGGAACGGTCCCTCATATGGTCGTTGCAATGGCGCCCGAGATGTGCCCCTGCGAACGAAAACAAACTTACAGTCGCGTAGTTCCTTGGACTGGCAGGATGGGGCTTGACCGTGCCGTGAGGTGGGAATAGGGGCCAAGTTGCCACGCTTCTCGCTCAGTCTTTGTAGGACTGCTGGGGGTTGTTCCCCTTGGTCCCGAAGGGCAGGTATGAAATCCCCGGGGACAACTAGGGGTGCCCCGTACACACGCTCAGCTGACGAAGTGCGGAGGTCTTCTTTGGGGACAGTGCGTATGCCGAGCAGGACCCCAGGCAGCTCGTCAACCCAGTTAGGACCCTTCAGGAGGGCCATCAAGGCTGATTTCAGATGGCGGGGAAAACGTTCCACCAACCCGTTTGATTGAGGATGGCAGGCCGTGGTGGTGTGCAGCTGCGTCCCTAGCAGGTTCGCTAATGCAGCCCAGAGACTGGAAGTGAATTGGGTGCCTCTGTCTGAAGTGATGTGGGTCGGAACATCAAAACGTGAGACCCAAGTTGTGAGCAGCGCCCGGGCGCAGAAATCAGTTGTGATGTCAGTCAGGGGGGTTGCCTCAGGCCACCTCGTGAACCTGTCCACGATGGTAAGGAGGTACCGGGCTCCTCTTTATACCGGCAGAGGGCCCACGAGGTCGACTTGTATGTGGTCGAACCTCCTACGGGTAGGCTCGAACTGCTGTGGTGGGACCTTGGCGTGTCGCTGGATTTTTGATGTCTGGCAGTGAGGACAAGTCCTAGCCCACTCACTGACCTGTTTGCGCAGTCCATGCCAGACAAACCTGCTGGCAAACCAGTCGTACAGTAGATCTGATGGACGGGTTTTCAACCCATGTACCGAGTCAAAAGCGCGTCTCCGCCAGGCTGCAGGGACTATAGGGCGGGGCTGACCAGTCGCAACGTCGCAAAGTAGGGTCCGCTGAACTGGACCAACCAGAAATCTCGGAGCTGCAGACCCGAGACTGCGGTTCTGTAGCTGGGCAGTTCGTCGTCGGCTTGCTGTGCGTCAGCCAGGGCCGTGTAGTCGACACCCAAGGATAGGTTGTGGATGGTTGGTCTGGAAAGTGCATCAGCAACGACATTAGCCTTTCCGGAGACATGTTGGATGTCAGTTGTGAATTGGGAAATGTAGGATAAATGTCTCTGCTGACGAGCTGACCAGGGATCGGAGACTTTGGAGAAGGCAAAGGACAGAGGCTTATGATCGGTGAAAGCGGTGAAAGGCCTGCCTTCTAGAAAGTATCGGAAATGCCGGACGGCCAGATACAGTGCTAGACGTTCCCGATCAAAAGCGCTGTACTTCAGTTCGGGCGGTCTAAGGTGCTTGCGAAACAATGCCAAGGGTTGCCAGCGGCCTTCGAGTAGCTGTTCCAGTACCCCACCCACCGCGATGTTATACGCGTCTACCGTGAGGGCAGTCGGGACATCAGTCCTGGGGTGTACCAGCATCGTGGCGTCTGCCAGCAGCGAGACCAGAGGGCGCATGATACGGGCTGCTGCAGGGATGAAACGATGGTAAAAGTTGACCGTCCCGAGGAATTCCTGTAGGCCTTTGACTGTGTCGAGGCGGGAAAAATGGCGGATAGCATCCACCTTGGCGGGTAGGGGTGTTGCCCCGTCGCTGGTGATTTTGTGGCCCAGGAAGTCGATAGAGTCAAGTCCGAATTGGCACTTGGACGGGTTGATCGTGAGGCCGAAATCGCGGAGACGGGAATACAGCTGGCGGAGGTGGGAAAGGTGTTCCTGGGGGTGACACCTGGCGATCAGTATGTCGTCTAAATAAATGAACACGAAGTCCAGGTCTCGACCTACTGCGTCCATCAGCCGCCGGAAGGTCTGCGCGGCGTTCTTAAGGCCGAACGGCATCCGAAGGAATTCGAACAGGCCGAATGGGGTGATGATCGCAGTTTTGGGGACGTCATCCGGATGGACCGGGATTTGGTGGTATCCCCTAACGAGGTCCACTTTGGAAAAGATGCGGGCCCCGTGTAAGTTCGCTGCGAAGTCCTGGATGTGAGGGATAGGATAGCGGTCCGGGGTGGTGCCGTCATTCAGCCTGCGGTAGTCGCCGCAGGGCCTCCACCCTCCGGTGCCTTTGGGGACCATGTGCAGGGGGGAGGCCCAGGGGCTGTCTGACCTGCGAACAATCCCCAGATCCTCCATGTGACGGAACTCTTCCTTTGCCAGGCGGAGCTTGTCTGGACGTAATCGTCGTGCTCGGGCATGAAGGGGTGTCCCTGTAGTAATGATGTGGTGTCGTACCCCGTGTTTGGGCCCAGAATTTGTAAACGTAGGTGCCAAAATCGATGGGATTTCGGCTAGGAGCTTGGCGAAATCGTCGTCAGAAAGGGAAATGGAGTCCAGGCGCGGGGCTGGTGGACTGATTTCTCCCAGGGCATAGGTCTGGAGAGTGCTAGAGTGCACTAACCGCTCCTTCGCAGGTCGACTAACAGGTTGTGGGCCCGAAGGAAATCGTCTCTTAGGAGTGGTCGGGCGACGGTGTCAAGGGTAAGGTTCCAGGTAAAAACGGCTGTCGCCAAATTGTAATTGAAGTGTACGGGTGCCGAAAGACCGTAATGTTGTACCGTTGGCGGCATTGAGTAGAGGGCCCGGTGGCCTGTCACGAGTGTCGCGGCCGGTCGGGGGCAAAATACTGACCTCCGCTCCAGTATCAACGAGGAAACGCCGTACAGATTTCTTGTCCTGAACAAAAAGGAGGCTCTGTCGGCGGCCAGCCGCCGTAGCCATCAGCGGCGGCTGGCCCTGGCGTTTCCCTGAAACTATCAGGGTGGGCGGCATCGACGGGCCTCCGCACCCCACCTCTGATGGTAGAAGCACAGCTGGTCACCCGTGTCGTCGTCTGCGTTCCTGGGGCGTGGCTGCTCGGTTTCAGTGTCCTGGCGAGGCGGGCATTGGGCTCGCGGCCTGGTGATTTGACTGACGGACGAACCGCTCTCGCGCTTGGCCCTCCACAGGACATCTGCCCGGGCGGCCAACTCACGGGGGTTGCTGAAGTCGGCGTCAGCTAACAACAAGTGGATGTCATCGGGGAGCTGTTCGAGGAAAGCCTGTTCGAACATGAGGCATGGCTTGTGTCCCTCGGCCAATGCCAGCATCTCATTCATTAGGGCGGATGGCGATCTGTCCTCCAGGCCATTCAGATGAAGCAGGCGGGCGGCGCGCTCACGACGGGAGAGGCCGGAGGTACTAATCAAAAGGTCTTTGAAAGCCGGGTACTTATCTTCCTCCGGAGGCGACTGGATGAAGTCTACAACCTGGGCAGCTGTCTCTTGGTCCAGAGAGCTAACCACATGGTAGTACTTCGTGGAGTCGGAGGTGATCTGCCGAAGGTGGAATTGCGCTTCGGCCTGGTCAAACCAGAAATTGGGACGAAGTGTCCAAGAGGTGGGCAGCTTGAGGGCCACTGCGTTGGCTGCTGCTCTGTCGTCCATTGCGCGGGTCCAAAAGCTGTTTGGACCGTCGGGGTCACCAATGTAGCGGTTGCTACCGCGGAATAAAACAAGACGCTAGTCGGAGGATTGCCAAACAAGAACTGGTTTATTTTCCCGCCTTGCGCGGGCCCCTTTAAGGGAGACTGTTCCCGCCCAAAACAACCGGCAATGAGGTAGGTCCTACATCATCAGGACTTTACCGCGCACGGGTTCTCCCCGTCGCTCGGAAAGACGAGGCCCGCCGCCATCTTGGGCCTCGTCGCTCCGACGCCGCGCGACCCGACTACCGAGCCGGTTCGCCCGACTAGACGGTGAGTCGCCACAAGATGTAATTTTTTAGTTGGAACCCTTTGAGGATGGCTCAATATCTAATATTTCTAACAGATTACTAGGAATGAGTAAGGCGCCACTAGATAAAATTAACAACGCTTGGGAACAAGATTTGCAGATGTCAATTTCCGAGGAAGCTTGGAATGAAACTTTCAAGTTGGTTAATACTTCATCATTATGTGCTCGTCGCTCTTTCTTTCAATTTAGAGCTCACTTGTCTAAAGATAAACTATCCCGTTTTTATTCTGATATATCTCCTTACTTTGATAAATGCAATAACTAAGTGGCTTCCTTAATTCACATTTTTTGGACTTGTCAGAGTCTTAAAAAAATATTGGACAGAGGTCTTTCATACTTTTTCTGTACTTATTAAAATAAATTTTAACTTAATCCTTTGACTGCACTATTTGGGATTGTTGGAGAAAAAAGTTTACATATTCTGGCTTTTATTTGTCTTATAGCCAGGAGAGCTGTGTTGCTTAAATGAAAGGAAGCTACTCCACCTACGCACGTTCAATGGTCACTGGATGTTATGTCATACTTGAATCTAGAGAAGATTCGCTGTCAGTTTTGAATCTCACCTAGACTTTCAAACCCTGTGGGACCCTTTTTGAATTATTTTCAAAACATCTGATTTGGGGACTAATATGCATATATTGGCTGAGACTGTTACGTTTTTTTAAGGTTTTTCCTTGCTGTTTCTTCTAACAACTTCGGGTTTTGGTAGTGGGGGAAGATTTTTTTTGTAATAAAATATTTCAATTTTTTCTTTCCTTATTAACTAACTACTGTATGTGATTATTGATTTAGAGTATTGTAATCATAAGTACGACTTATTACAATGTATTCAGTAGTATTTTTAATTTCTTTTTTGATGCATGTACTCTGTATTTTTTCATGGATTTAATAAAAATATTGTAAAAAAAATAACAGGATGACGAGGAAATCAGAGACTGCTCTGCCATTCATTTTGGTCTCGGTTATCCCCCAATCTCTTCCCCAGCTCCTTCCCCATACACATGGATGCATTTTTTTGTCCAGTAATCTGTATAATCACTTCTGAAATAGTTTCAGCAACTTGGTCTCCACAGTCTCCTGCAGTAGAGCATTCCACCAATTCATCGCCATCCGTGTCCTCATCTCAGTTCTGAACAGTATGCCCCGATTCCAACAAAGTACCCTCTGATGAAGAATCCTCTGTCACGCGATACGTTCTGCCTACCTATTACCTGCCGACAACTTTAGAAACTTCGGACATTTGCAGGAGATCGCTTCTCATTCCCCTCCCGGTCAGTAAGTTCATTGCCGACCGTGTGTCTTCCAACGTTAACTTTCCACCATGCAGACACCAGAACCCGATGGAATCTGGAGCAACAAACGAGCTGTTGGAGAAACTAAGCGGATCAGGCAGCATAGTTCCTTTCTGATTCAGTTAAAGTACGGTTTGGTGCACGGCAGGACGCCTTCATGCGGATAGAACTTCTTCATACTCGACAACTAGGGACGATGATTATAGGACGTGGGTGGTTGTGTGTTCAGACTTTGTCATTTTTTTATTTACATTTCGGATAGTTGCCTGGCCCAAATGTGTTTTTATAATATCCCTTTTCGTTGCTGTAAAGGACGCTGCATGGTCGTGGTGGTTACTCGGATTTCGTTGCGATCTGCTGCAATTGGTTACCCGGTAATTACAATGAGCACCAGTAATTCCGGGCGTTTGAAATATTCTCCTACATGGTCCGGAGAGGGTTCAACCAATGCATGGAGAAAAGTGCGCGCAGCCATGGCCTTTGGTTCAAGCATCTGGTTCACATGATCTTGTCACCAGCTCCATCACCAGAGCAAATCCGTTCTCTTTGTTTTTTGGTCAAATTCTTTGGTTACCTTGAATATCTCAATTATATTGCAACATATTGATTTGTATTTGATGATTACAGACTTAATTCCAATCAACATTCAGTCCTGGGATTATCCTTCTGCATCGCTGCTGCTCCACTCATGGAGTTAAAGAATTTTACAGCAAGATAAACGTCTCTTCGCCCGACTCGTCTATGCCGACAGGGATGCCTATCTCAGCTAATCCCATTTTATTGCATTTGTCCCAGACCTTCCGATCCTTGTCCTGTCACCGTACCGCTCCATGTTTTTCATAATCCTGTAATTGTACCTCGCTCCACCAGCTCCTCAGGCAGCTTGTTCCATGTACGCACCACGCACTGTGTGGAATAACTTAACCCTCGGATCTCCTTTTTCTGTAACCCTCTCACCTCAAACCTGTCACCTCCAGTTTCAAGCTCCTTCACCATTGGAAAAATATGTTTCGACCAACCTTATCTATGCTCCGCAGAACTTTATAAACATCTGTAAGTTCACCTTTCAGTCCCCTGCACTCCAGTGCTAATAATCCGAGCCTGTCCAATTTCTTAGGAACTAAAACTCTCAATTCCAGGCGAAATCCAGGGTCAATTTCGTTGGCGTTTTATCCATCAATACCACATCCTTTCCACTGTTTGTGAGCATACGTGCGCATAATTATCCAATTGTGGTCAACCCGATGTTTTGTAGGGCTGCAACACGATATCTCCACACTTAAGCTCAGTGTCTCTGCCAGTGAAGGCAATAAAGCTGAACACCTTCAAGACGACTGGAAGAATTGACTCCCAGTATTCGTTAATGTGATTTTAAGGGTGCTGGATTTGTAAACACTGACTTCTTGTCCGACGATTTAATTAAGTGAAATCAGGAAAAACGTTGCATCGACTATGTTTCATAATCACGTAAAATACGTGGATGCCATTCCGTGTGCCGGGTCTGTGACGGCCATCTAAACTCTGTCGAGACGAATTAAATTTCAACCACTTAACACATACAATCTGCGAGGGGAGGCGTATCAGCCAGATGTCGGTTTACATATTGTTACTTATGTCTCGAAAAGAATGAGATTCCGCAGAGTGAACAGAGGGAGTGAGGAAGAAGCTTAGAAAATCAGGACCTGAAGGGCTGTAACCTCCATATTATTTCAGGGGCCACGTGCTGGTGAGTGCAGGAATGGGAGGATGTGGCAGATGAATGTGTGGCTGAGGAGCTGGTGCAAGACGGAAATGTTCCGGTTCTACGCCCACTGGGATATCATCTGGGGTACAAGAAGAACGGGTTGCACGTGAACTGGAGTGGGACCAATACCCTGACAATGACATTTGCCGATTCTACTCCGGAGAATATGTTCGTCTGGCAGGGGTTTGAACATAAAACAGCGGCGTTGCAGATGCACCAAATGACATTTAATTGAAATAAAGAAGGCAGCAGGGTAAGGCTACTGAAACCATGGCACAGATTTGTTCATAGAACTGGGAAATTATTGCAATAACTGAAACTTAGTTAAGGGAGGGGAAGAACTGCCATCTCATTTATCCAGAATACAGATACTACAGACGTTATAGAGGTGGAGTAAGAGAGAAGTGGAAGTTCGGTTTTGTTGAAGGATCGTCTCACGACCGTACTTAGAGATTATATTCTTGAAGGATCGGCGAGTGAGGCTTTGTTGGTGAATTACTATTAAGATAGGGTGATCACGTTGATCGGATTCTATAGAAGGAACTCAAAGTGTGTATGAGAATCAGAAGCACAGATATGCATTAAGATCGCAGATCGTGGTCATACTAACAGAGTTGGTTTAGATCAAACAGTGGGTAGGGTTGCGATCGATCTTATCGTACGTAGATGGCCAAAATAATGACGTGAATCACTCGACTTCGGGCTGTGAAACGACGTCCGTCAAGTGTTGTATCTGATAGTGGTAGATTGTTTTGGGGCAAGTGACCATAGTCCTCTGAGTTGTCCAATAGTTCTGGAAAATAAAACATGAATGGCGCAGGAAAGCAAGTCCAAAATTGGGCCAACGCAATTTTCAGGGCACAAGATAGGAAATTGCAAAGGTTGAGTGGGGAGGCTGTTGACACGAGGAAAGAAACGCCTGCCACGTGGCGAATTCTTCAAAAGCGAGATGTGGAGAATTTACGGACACCGTTATCCTTTAAGAGTGAAGGACAGTATCAGGCGTCCCTGTCTGCCGGAAGATATTGTGGAAATGATCAGGTATGGGCAGCTGAGATCAAGCGAAACCCTTGAGGAGCAGAAGAGCTGCAGGAGTGAAAACAGTGAATTCGGGAGGGCAGAAAGATGTCCTGGGACAGCTTTGGCACGAGAAGGGAAACGAGAATCCTGAGAGATTCTGCAAGCATATCAAGAGCAAACGGGTAACTGGGGAATTCATAGGTTTCCACCTGTATTAACGCGGTTGTCTATGTGGAGCCACAGAAGGTGGACGACGCGTTAAATGAATACGTATGTCTCGTCTACACGACGTGGAGAAAGTCACGGAAGTTAAGCATTTAAGAGAAATGAACACAATGTGTTTTGCATTTTGCACAGAGAATATTGAGGGAGGAATAACAACTATATTGTAACATTGTTGGAAAGAAATTTAGTGATAAACTTGTTCCTGCTTGAGCGAACTATTGCATCAATGCCTGAAAATTTGAGAATAATTCAGTAGCTGTTCGTGCTTAATCCACGGGTGATATGGAATAAGTTACTGAGCATACTGGACCAGGCAGGTCGGACTGGTTTTATATGCAGCGGCAGCGGCTTCCTACCATCGGACATGGCTGTCCAAACCGCTGCTTCATTAACAACACCATGCTGCTGCACGTTCAATACTCCAATCAATTTCAGCGTATTTTGCAAGAAAGGCCCCATGAATCGTTTCTACCTTGCATCGACGTCACCTGGAGAAACCATCAGAGAATGCAATAGATCTGTTAAAGCCACCATTCCATTATCGGAAAGGAGTTTCGTCTATCCGAATAATTGTAAAACCTCTTTCCAGATCACAATAACAGACACACAGTGGAAGTTTTATTTTAGGAATTCCAGTGACGTAAAGTATTTTCTTTGCAACCAATGCACCCGGGGTAAACTCCGACAGGTGCAGCTGGTCCTGACTTCAAATTGACGTAATGTCTCTCCACTGGTCAGATCTGGAAATAAACCCCAGCGCAAAAAAAACTTACTCTCTTCCGTTGCCAGTTAGCATAAGCATTTTTTTCTCTTTTTCGCCACTTGCAATCAGTAAATGAAGAGATATAATTCCGAAATATATGAAAACTGGTGATTCCGCTCAGTAAGTTCGTGTCACACACTCAGCCCGCATCAACACGACTCCTACTTTATTCCCATTTTACCTCCACCCATTCTCGTTTTCCAGCCCATTGTTTACTGTTCACCTCCACACTCGCGGTACTTTACAATGGCCGATTAACGTAACATTCAGCACATCCTTCCATGTGGGAGAATATTTTCAGTGGTCAGTTAACCTACCGCTGATCGTATCTCTAAATGTGCGAGTTTAGCGTGACAGTTGGAGGGAACCCACGTCGTACAGGGGAACCGGGCAAATTCCACACCGACAGCACCGGGGGTCAATATTGAAAGTTCGTCACTGAGCTGCGAGACATCAGTCCATCTGCTAATGTACCGCCCTCGCCAGGTGTTCGTTTCTTTTCAGTGACGGACTAAGGTCAACCAGATTTTCTGCTCACTGGTAAGGAAGCTCCGTATTCCGCAGACCGAGCATTGTCAACATTAGATCCTGTTCCTTGCATTTAAACCGTCTTTCGACCGGGGTTTCAAACTCAGTTATTTTTTCTGACTAACAACGTACCGTTTGTTTCAATGCTTATCAACGTCTATCCATCCTTGGTTTCACTGCCGTATTCCAGTCATTTGCAAAGAATCTGCCTCAGCCCTTTGGATTTTCCTTCAACCTCTGCATTTCGTCTTAATACGTTTGCAGTTTCCTAATCTACAGTTGTCGTTCACTTCTGCTTTCGCAGTTAACTTGATCGCAGTTGTGATTCTGTCTCGAGGAAAGTACGGCCTCTCCTCCTGAACCACTTGGTACCTTGTGAGCTTGGAAGAGAACGGATCTACTATCAGTAATAACAGAGACCAATTCAGTTGGAGCAGATATTATTATTTACCGGAAACTTACCCGGAAGTTACCCCTGTCTGCAGTATTATCGTGATGTCACTCTTTGCTGCATCTGACTGTTCCGTCTGGTTCATCGTCATCTTCACCTTTGATCGATTTGTCGCCATCTGTTGCCAGAAACTGAGAACAAGACACTTAATAACGAAAACTGCGACTGTCGTTCTGACAACGACCGGCTTTGTTCTCTGTATAAAGAATGTCCCCTTCTTGCTTACCTGTGAACCAGCGGTGAAAATCGACAACGTGCTGTGGGATTGTAAAACAAAATCAAACTATTATACCACCCAGCGTGGGTGGTAGTTGACTGTGTTGAAAAATTCGTTGTTCCATTGGCACCGTTCGCATTCACTTTACTGCTAAATGCTCTGACATTTTGGTGGCGAGTCGGGTCCGTAAACGATTGATATGTCAGAACAAGGGAGAGAATCACAGTGACCCAGAGATGGAGAGCAGAGGGAAGTCTGCGATATCACTCTTCACCATTTCCGGAAGCTTCAATCTTCAGTGGTTGGTGTACGTTTTGGAATTCATGTATTATAATATCGTCGGAACTGATCCCAGGCACTACAATGGCTCTTTACTGATATTTCGAAATGTTGGTTGTTTGCTGCCAAGTTTAAGGTCCTATAAAAATATATTCATTCATGGGGCAACACAATCCAAAGCCAAGCTCAGGTCAGAGGTGGATCGTGCGTTTCCCTTTAATTGAGCTGCGGATGGTCAGTATCTGTAGTACACTTGGTTCGTTACATTTCTTCTTCATGGAATTATCTCGGCACCGGAGTACATGGGCGAACTTCATGAAAATAAAAAGAGGTTAACACTCGGTTTCTTGCATTTCAACAACTCCTTTGCGCGTGAAATGGCATGTTGATGTGAGCGACAGCCGCAGTCAGTCACCGCCCAGTCTACGGCAGCGACTGACGCCACAGTATGTCTGTGATGTGCATAAATGACTTCGACGAAAATGTTAATTGGGGGAGGGGGTTAATATGTTGACAGAGGCACAAAAATTGGTCGACTTGTGGACAGTGACGAAGGTGAGACCTGATACGTTAGATGCAGACATCGGCGGAGAAATGGCAGATGGATTTGAGTCACAGTAAGAGTGAGGTGCACTTTGGTATATCAAATGTTTGAGGAAAATATACAGATAATGCAGGACCATTGGAGGTATTGATGTAGAGAGTTATCTTGGACTCCAAGCCCATAGCTCCCTGGACATGGCCATGCAAGTGGATAGGCCGGTAAGAAGTTGTGTGGCATGTTTGTCTTTATTAGTCGGGACAGTGAGTGTAAGAGCCAGGGAGTCATGTTGCAGGTGTATACTGTAAATCTTTGTTGGACTGCAATTGGGGCCTTGTGAGCAATTCTGTTCATTCCGTACAGGAAGGATGGGAGACTTTGGAAAGGGTGTAGAAGGAGTTCACTGGGATGCTGCCTCAATTACAGGGAAAGAACGATGAAATAAATTTGGAACAAACTTGTTTTTTTCCCTCTGGAGCGTTAGAGGCGGAGGTGCACTTGACCTACTTTTATGTAATTATAGGGCAAACAGTAACAATCCTGGAAATGTCAAATACCACAGGACAGGCACTTAAGTTTTACACCTTTGTGGGTGCCTAAAATGGACTTCCAGAGTGATGGTGGAAGCAGCTACTGTGTTTGCTTTCAAGAGGCTTTTGGGTGGACATCTGAATATGCTGGGAATGGAGGAAAATGCATCAACTGCTGAGAGAAGTTATTTGGTTCAGTTTGGCATCGTGCTCGGTACAGACATCATGGGCCGAAGGGCCAATTCATGTGCTGTACTCTTTTATTTCCTATGTAAGTGCATTTCCTGGTTATTAATCCCAGTAAACCTCACTGTACCGAGCTCCCCAAATATAGTGAGAGAATGATGATATTGAGATCTGTACTGATTTGCATTTGGAGTGGAAATACACGTTTGTAATGAAGCTGTTTGTTGTTGAAAGCTCTGGATCTAGCGTTGGCAAATCAGATTTGTATCAGTGGTTACTTGACGCTCGGCACGGACAGGTTGGACCGAAGGGCCTATCTCTGTTCTGCACAACTCTATGACTCAAAAGAACAATGCGCAGGATCTGGAAGACAGTGCAGGAGAGAAAAAATGGTTCTGCAGAAATAACGTTCTGGTTTATATTGTCATACAAAGGAGACCACATTGTGATCAGCGATGGCAGTGCACTAGGTTGGAAGCAGTGAAAGGGAATCGGTGCTTCACTGAAAAATACACCGGGTTGTGGATTATGCGAAGGAAAGCAGATGAAAGGCCACATATTGCACTACCAGTTGCTGCAAGGAGAGGGGCCTAATGGAGTTGGGTACCTGCTTGGCACGGTAAGTGGACCAGGGAATCGCAATGAGAACTGTCCCTGGGAAGGGCTGAAGTGTTGGGTGGATGTTCCCATCTATTCCCCATTTGCCTGATGCCCTCCTTGACAAAAGGAACCTCATTTGCCTTCTGGTGTCTCACTTGTGGCCAGCGGTCATTTACACTGGTAAATTACCACTGGTAACAGGGTAACACAGTTTACTTTGGTAACTTCTTTCCTTGCAAATCAAGGCAGCCTGGGATAACTCTCACCAGACTCTTGAGAATTTAACGCCACTTTTGTGTCCTCATAATTATCGAGTAAATCCTCTTTAGAAATGGAGATTTACAGGAGAATTCCACCGCCCTTTTGATAATGTTCTATCTCAAACCCTGTTCCTTTGTGAAGTATTAATTTTGGATTTCACCTTTACCTTCCGACTCCGCGTGCAGGTTGCCCTTGTTTTCTGCAATGTGCCCCACTCTTTCTCCATAATTATTCTTTTGCCCTTGATACATTTAGAAAACGACCTTGGTCCATCTTTATCTTCATGATTCCTTTTCCAAGTCTCCCTGCGCTTTTTGTACTCTGGACCGTCATATCCGCATTTCGTCCTCTACACCTGCGATAGATCTATTGCTTTTACTGTTTAACCACCCATGGATATCTCTCAACCCACAGGGCTCGCCGCACTTGTTACTTTGCCTTTCACCCTTGTAGGAACAAGTTGGCGCTGAACTCTTGCCATTTCTCCTGTGAGTTCTTCCGACAGTACTGATGCCATGGCTAGCTGCATCTACTTGTATGACTAACAAATAGATGCAGGCAGTCCTGGTTTCCCAGATGCTGTCTTATTTTAATGAATTTTGCCTTCCCACAATTTAAGGTCAGTGTTCTTGGCCCATCACTATGTTTTTTATAACCATTTTGAAATTTAAGGAGATGCTGTCACAACATCCAGAACGTTCCTCCGCTGATCCTCCCTCCATCTGACCTGCTTTATCTCCCAAGATAAGGCCGAGTGGTGCTTCGTCCTACGATATCATGAAAATACTGCAACAAAAAGCTCTCGTGGACACATCTCAGTAAGTCCACTTGCCCCAACCTTCCACACTCAGACGATCCAAGTTAGTGTTCGGGAATTTGAAATCCCCTCACACATGTGACTCCTGTCACCGTTAGGGTGTCTGTAGCACAGTTTAAGAAAAGTGACGTCACTCTTATTGTTCCTTAACATAGGGCAAACCGGCTTTGAGTAGCCTTATGGGATATCACCCTTCAACATTGAAGTCATGGATGCCTTGACTGATCGGAAAACGTCACCTGCTCCTACATCCTTCTCTGTCTCGCCAGAAGTTCTGTTCCACGGGGTAGTGAGTGACCGGTCCTGCCCGTCATTCAGCAATGGCACAGTCCCACGTGTTCAGTGAAGCTTTGAGTTCATTTAATTTTATAGTTCAGCTTCCTGTTTCCCATTCAGAAGTGTTTTATTTTATCCATCTGGTCTCTTCTCAGCATTTCTATCAAAATGGAACAGCGCACATTAATGCATCTGCCATTGTCCATATGAAATTACATACCATTTACGACGGCCCATTCCCCCAGCCTGTTCATATGTCCCGTGAATCATCACTGTCTTCTTGGTTTTTCAAACCATGCCCACCTTATGCCAACTGCAAAACTGGAAATTATGATTTGCATTCGCAATTCTACGTCTGCAATATATATCAACAGAGACATTCAGAGACCATCAGACCGATCCCTGGGAAACACCATTGTTCCTCTTCCATTATGCGACAAAGTGCTGCTCGTTAGCCATCTCAGCGCCCACTTAATCAATGTAAATTTTAAGCCATGTTATTACCGACTGTGACATATACTCAGACGCGTTCTCGAAGGCCATTTACACCATGCATTCGCCTCGTCAGCTCCATCTGTCACCTCAACCGAAAACTGGATCCAATTGGTTAAACTCGATTTGCCCCCAAGAATCCGTGTTGTCCTGTCGTAATTAGTCGAGTTTCCGTCCGGCGACGATCAATCTTAGTGCGAGTCATTGTTTCCAAAATTTTTACCACGACTGAGGTTGAACCGACTGGCATTTTTTTCGAGAAAATGGGAACATTTGCGACTCTCCTCTCCTCCAACTGCACCCGCATCCAAAGAGTATTCGTAGACTATGATCAGAGGCCCCGCGATTTCCTCTCCTAATTCCCCGAAAATCCTTATGAGTAAGCCGTTGGGGTCTTCTGACAGCTAATGAAAGAAGTTTTTGAGACTTTGCTGTTTTCTTGGCACATTCAGAATCTCAACCACCTTCCATCTCACCAGTATTTTGTTGAAATGCCATTTCTTCTGAAGACTTATGTACAACGCTCATTCTATATGTTAATAGTTCCATTAGCGCCCGCCTGCATGTTTCTATTTTGTTCTCAATGGGCAAAACTCCTGAATGTGGGAAGATATTTTTCATGTATATTTAAATGATCAATGGAATAATTTTGAATTCACATTAGTTATGGCGATTAAATTTTCCTGAACATTTCTCTTCATTTCTCTTATTTTCATATTAACTTACCCCTTAATTCTTTTGTAATCAACGTTCCTCCTTCTGTTTTTTTTTTCGCTGCAACCTGATTCGTGCCGCATGCAAAATGTTTTGATGCGCCCTGCTCTGTATCTCGTTCGTACTCCAGTCAGCTCCAGACTTGTTGGCGCTGGAGAAACAGAGTTGTGTTTTCACTCGACTTCTCTTGATCAGAACACGCCGATAAATCTTCCTGAGTCCGGCTGCCACGAAGTAACGGCTCCAGAAACGAATGGATTGGTCGGTCATTGATATCCCCGTGACCTCCGGCAGTCTGATCGACCTGCTCTGCAACGCAAGCACTTGTTTGCTCTCTTTCTCTTGAAACGAAAACTGATTTTCTGTTTCCGCTGTGTACTCCTGTAAATAACGTTCTGGTTCCGTAAATCGGAATAAACCTGTCTCCGACGCTCATGATCCAAACACAAGACCGCCTCGGCATTTTCGTCTCTGAGAAACTGTCGCTCCGAGTCTCTGCATTCCAATCCTGCCCCATTGACGGAAAGTTGACCTCTCAGATAAAACAAAGTATCCAGACCAAGTTGTGTCGTGATACAGCGAGAATCAAAGAATATATCAAAACCGCCGGAACCAGGGATTGAACCAGGAACCTTCAGATGTTCACTATAACGGTCTCCCAAGTGAGCTATTTCGGCTCTTACAATTAACCACAATAACGAGGAAATCAAAGCAAGAATGATAACACTGTCCCTGATGCCCAACAATGTGGAACATTCTCTTGGGCCAAAGCAGTGAAAAGCAGTGAATCACGGAATTGCATCTCAGTCCCACAGAAAAGAAGAAGGTGGCAGTGGGAAGCGGTGGTGTAGAGGCGCAGTGTATTCATAAAATCCAGCCCTGTTGAGTATCTTCTAATTTGAGGATTTGCCGTCTCTGGGCGGGACCCAAATAGTTTAACATGCATTGAATCAGCGAATGACCAGTACTTCTTGCAATCCTGTGCACTGCATTCAGTTATCGCAATGTGGTCTTCTACACAGCTGCAGAAACCAAACACAGATTGGCTGATCAGTCGGATCGTAGGGGTGCCACTGATCATCCAGTTTTCCAGAATCTTAGTTCGCCAACCAACTGCCGCATTGGCTTTCCAGTCTGTGGCCTCATGCTCTGCTAAAAAGAAGCCCGACGCAAGTTTGCAGAGCAATCCCTCATCTTTCATCTCAGAACGTCGACGCACAATTGAGTGAATGTCAATTTTTTCAACATGAACTTCGATTGAAATGGAGAGGGAAATGGAAATACCGCAGCTGGAGGATTTTCCAGAGGTCCAGTTGCCTGCAAAATAAAATATGATAGCGCTGGACGGGATGCAAGAAGGATTGGGGTGTGGAGTCACTGGAGAGGGTGCAGAGATTATTGGGGGTGTGATTGCACGAGAGGGTGCAGATAGGATTGGCGGGGGTGGTGATTGCACTGGGAAGGATGCAGAAGACCTGAACACAGCGTCAGGAAATGTATTCTTGTCTGCGGATCTGGTGCAGGGGACAGAGATTCATGCTGTCGGTCCACTGAGGTTTCTTCTGGGGTCGGGGCGACCCACAAAAGAGGGATAGGTTGCATTGAATCACAGAGGAACCAAAGTCCTTGCAGGTAAATTTGTCAGTGCTGCACGGGAGGGTTGAAACCAGTTTCGCATGAGGGTGGGAATCCGAGCAGGATCAAGTCTTGGGGAAAAGACAGTGAGAACAAATATAGACGTCAGGAACACTCAGTTAAACTGCATTAATTTCAGTGCCTGAGGTTAAATAGGTCAGGCGGCTGAACTCAAAGAGGATGGATTGGCTATGCCGACCTGGATGCGCTTGATATAGAAGAAACGGCTGAGGGAAGGGCAGGACTGGCAGCTCAATGTTCCAGGATGCAGATGCAGAGGAACAGGTAAACGTGAAGGGGCGGAGACTTCTTGAAACGGGAAAACGTAACAGCGATGCTCAGCGATGACATTCTGGGGGGATCGCCCAGGAAGGCCATATGGGTAGAACATAGAAACAAAAAGGGAGTTGTCAATCCAGTGGGGATTACTTGGTTCACCCTTCACCAGAAGAGGAACATGCTGCTCCCGGAAACCTGATATCACACTCTTAAAACCCGCCGACTTGCAATTCTCTCCTTCCGCTTCAAACAGGCTCAGCCAGTCGAAGTCTGCTAGATCCTCTCTTACTCCCCTTAAATTAGACCTCACACTTTAGGACCGGAGAACCCTGCGGAAATTAAAATTTCCCGCTAATACAACCATATTGTTGTTACAACAATGACGTCCAATGGAATCCAGGGACAGCAAGTTATGTGTTTTGTTTTGAAATCACAAGAAGGCACACCAGCGGCTCTACTTCGGCTGGAGTTTGAGGAGATTCGGTAAGTCATCGATGGGTCTTGTAAATTTCTACAGATGAACAATATAACAGTATTCTAACTTGTTTGATGGTATGGAGTCTACAATGCACAGGATCGAAAGAGGGTGCAGAGGGTTATGGTCAGCCAGCTCCATCAACGGCACAACCCTCCCCACCACCGAGGATATCTTCAAGAGCCGGTGCCTCAGGAATGCGGCATCTATCATTGAGGAACCTCACCAGGGTGTATGAAAACACTCACTCAATGATCCATGGACGGCTTCTTCCCCTAACAACCCTAATTCAGCAGGATATGGAAGACATTCCAGAGGAGCTCAGAAGGTGAAGGCACATCAACTAGAAACAACTTGTAAGCCTGACAGGGACACAAGCCCGGGCGAGAAAGTTTTACATTTTCACCAAAATCTACAAGCAGCCAGACACTTGGACGGTACCTGGAGAAGTACCTACGGGAAGGCCCATCGTATCAGACTGCAGCAGGGAGTGCCACATGATAGAAGAATACATTGACTCCTTCCTAAATCCACTGTCATAAGAACACTCTAGTTACATCAAAGACACATACCACATGGTCCAAATAGTCAATTCCCTCTCAGTACATCTGGATACCATATGTTTCACCATGGACATTGAATGCCAAGACACAAATATAGAGACAGACAGGGGCATACAGGCAGTCAGAGAGATTCTGCAGAAGCACCTAGACCCGGAGAGGGCAGAGGAGGCCTTAATCAAACTCACGTTCCTGAGCCTGACAGAAAATGACTTTGGATTCAATGATGAATTCAACTTCCAGGTTAAAGGCACGGTAACGGGAATAAAATTTGCCTCAGCCAATACATGGCAAAATGGGAACAGACAGTCTTCCCGAAATGTCCTAAAAAAAACCCATATGCCTCTACAGATATCTATATGAAATCTGGGATGTTTGGACACATTCGGTTAGAAGAATTCATCCAAATCCTGAACACACACCACCTTTCCATAAAAGTGAAGGCCATCACAAGAAGATAGAAATTTGATATCCTCCTTTTCCCTAACCTTAACCCTGACCAACACCCGACAACCCCAGTCAACAGCTCAACAAACCTTCGCCAATACCCGACCAAACCAAGCCAACACCCGAAAAACCCTAGTCAACAGCCGACAAGCCAAAATCCTCCACAAAACTAATAAATCCCCTCCCCCAACCTCACATACACGAAAACAACAAGTGGGACCCCTATACCACCCTTTTAATATATGGATTCAAGAATAAGGCGCAGATTCGAATAGAGGTGTGTGGAGCGGGGTCAGGAGAATGAAGGCGTGGACGAGATCAAAGTGGTTGGGTCCAGTGAGAGCGAATGTCCAGCAATGAGATCAATTAACACAAGAGGGAGAATTTTCCCACTTCCCGCTGACTTGCAACCAAACCTGGATGAAAATGTGGAGGGCTGGGGTAGTAAGTTAGGAATTGTGGATTGTGTGGAAGATTGCCAAAGGATAAAATGGGTTACAGATCAGTTGCAGATATGAATGGAGAATTGACAGATAGACTTTAATCCGGTCACATGATCGGTGTTGCACTTTGGGTGAGCAAATATAAAGTGATTCTACACTGTTAATTGCAAGACCCTGAACAGTGTTTCTGGGCAGAGGGAACGTCGTACAAATCCACAGCTCTCTGAAAGTGGCTGCACAGGTTGATAGGTCGGTGAAGGAAAGGTATGGCATGTTTGCCTCTGTTAGTCGAGACATTGAGTTCAAGACTCAGGAAGGTATGTCACTGCTGTGTGAAACACTAAGTAGGCCGCACCTGGAGTACTACATTCAGTTCTGATCGCCCTGTTACAGGAAGGATGTAGAGTCCTTCAAGAGGGTGCTGAAGTAGCAGGATGCTGCTCAGATGACAAGGCATGTGTTGTTCGGAGAAGTTGGACAAACTTGGGTTGTTTTATCGGGAGCGTCGGAGGTTGAAGGGAGAACGGATAGGAATTTATAAGATTATGAGAGGCACAAATACAGTACACAGCCAGTATCTTTTTCCCAGGGACGAAGCGTCCAATACAAGAGCACAAGCCTTTGTGTTGAGAGGCGGTAGGTTCAAAGGAGATGTGTGCGGCAAGTTTTTAACACAGAGAGTGTTGGATGCTTGGAATGTCAGGTGTGGCGGTGGAGCTAAGTAGGATTGATGCACATTGATGCACAGGGAATGGAGGCTAATGGATATTGTGCAGGCAGAAATGATGAATTTAGTTAAGGATTGAAAAACTTGTTTAATCAGTCCGGCAAAACATCGTGGGCCCAAGGGCCTGTTCTTGTACTGGAATTTGTTTTCTTACACAGGTCTATGGATCTGTGACGTAAGACCTCAACCAGCGTGACATAATTCTGCCGAGAAGAAGCGACCTCAGATAATTGAATGTCAACGTTGAGTTTATTGTTAGAAGAACAAGTACACGTACGCACTGTTGCAATAAAAAACTAACCTGCAGCGGCATCCCAGGCACATCGCGTTATTTAAGCAGCATTCTCTTTTTCATTTTATATAAATTTTCGAATTAATACAGATTAATACATATTACATTGGTAATTATACACGTAATACAAAGAGATACGGAGGACAATCATGACATATATATTCATAAAGAATGAAAAATATATTCTAGGCCCCACGGTTTCTTAGTAAATGAATATATTGCAAAAAAAAAGAAGATAAAGGAAAAGATTCATTGTATAAAAAAATCCAAATAGAAAAATAATACATGTAATAACACGAAACAAACTAAAAAAAATCAAAAGAAAAAAAACTGGACTGCTTATTCTCGATGAACAAAGAGCATTATTGTGCAGTCGACTCCTCTCCTCTCAGGTGCAAAGAGAAAACCTACTTGCAGCGGCATCACAGGCACATCGCGTTATTTCAGCAGCATTTTCAAGTAAAACAAAGCAAACATAAACTATTCACAACTTATACAAGAACTAAAACTCATTTAGAACAAAACAAAGTCACAGATTTGAGACGATATTCCGTCTTCACAATTCCCAGCCCGATTCTACCTCCCTCTCCCTCCCCCAGTGTGTTTTGAGTGGGATAGACGGAGTCGGTTCATGCGGGGAGGTGGCGCGGATTTCCCAGCTACTTTCCGCGTTGAGCGCATCTTCCACTGAGAGTGAGGGGAGAGTTTAACACCTCCTTCAGCTGCTCCCTGAACTTCGTCTGGGTCACCGCGTAAAGAGCCGCGTTTGTGCAGCAGCTCAGGAGATGCAGCATTGAGCTCAGTTCTCTTATGATACCATGTGGAAAACTAGCCGCAGAAACGTAAAACAATCGGAGCCACACAGAATACACCGTAAACAACGCCCACACAGAATGAAATTCCACGACACAACCAAGAGTAAAATGAGGGATTTCCTTCGGTTCTCCATCTCCGGGTCTCTGGAAATCTCCCCACGGCTGTGACCCCGGAGTCTACTTCGGGCTATGCTCGCAACTAAAACGTGTCTGATGGTCAAAGCATTGAGCAGCAGAATTATGACAAATGGGATCACAGGCGACAGTAGATAATGGCTCGACTGCTGTCCAGACCACTGAGAACAGAGCATAGCCTCTGCCCCAGCAAAACCAAGGAAAATAATTAAACGCGTATTCACTTGAGAGCATAAAATACCAGAAAATGTTCTTTAAGCAGCTCAGCACGGTCACTGCCTCCAAAACGACAGCTGCCGTTCTCTCGTTGTAATATTTCGCTTTCAGCTTCTGACAACGAATGGCCAAAAACCGATCAAAGGTGAATGCGACGGTGAACCAGACAGAACAGTCGGTGGCTGCGTAAAGCATGACGGCGTGGATATTACACACTGTGATATCCCTCAGGAAACTAAACGGTTCCCAATATATAATGAGAATCTGCCTCAGTATCAGGTCGAGGACAACGACCAGAAGATCCGCCATTTCCATGGCCACCAGGTAGAGAGTCACGCCTTTGTAGAGACCGCACTTTCCCCGGGACAGGACCATAATCGTCAGCACGTTCACAGTGAGGAGGTAAATAAACACAAACATGACAGCGGGGTTGGAGCAACGTTAGCTGATTCACAGAGAGAATAATCAAATGAAGAAAGTGTTCTTGGATTCAGAGTTGTATGTTGTTGCACCCGACACCGGGGTTGTCTGCTGGAGACGGGGATTGTAGATCATTGAAATCAACTAGCAACTGGAAAATAACGGCATCACCTCGACCAACAGACAGCGAACATCTTCTGAACAATCTTAAAGCTGCCACATCAATCCTATAGTGTGGCCACCCAGAACTGCACACTACACTCTAAATGCGGTACAACTGATGTCTTAAACAGCAGTAACATGACTTTCGAATATTTTCAATCACGTCCGCGACCGATGAACGTAAACATACCGTACGCCATTTTTTAGCACCCTATCTGCTGGCTTGGCTACTTTCAAGAAACTATGCCCTTGAACATCCAATATCCCTCTTTGCATTGGTGTTGTTCAGGTTCTAGCCATTAACTGTGTACTTTCCCCTTGCATTTGAGCTCCCAAAGTGCAACACCTCACACTTGCCCGGATGAAAGCTCATCTGCAATTTCTCCACCTTTATCTGCAACTGACCTGCACCTGCTGTATTCTTTAACAGCCGTCTACACTGCCCACAACACCACCAATCACTGTGTCTTCTGCACAATTTCTATCCCACCCATCTACATTTTCATCCGAGTCCTTCAGATATGTCTAAAATAACAGAGAACCGTCCACTGAACCCTGAGCAACACAATTGATCGTGGAACGCTGAGGAATGGAGATGGAAGGAGGGAACGTGGGAAGAGAAAGGGAGGGAGAGGGACAATGGGGGAGGTGCGGGGTTGAGATGAACGAAAGGCAGGAGTCAACAACTTCCTCTGGCAGCTCATTCCAGGTACTCACTGTCCTCTGTGTAAAATGGTTAACTCTTAGATCTCTTTTCAAACTCTCCCCGCTTATCTTGTGCCTGTGCCCTCCGGTTTTGGACTCTCCAACTCTGGGAGAAAAGACTATGACCGCCCAGCTTATCCACACCCCTCATGATTATATCAACTTCGATGAGGTCACCCCTCATTCCCCTGCGCTCCAGGAAATAAAGCGCCAGCGTGGCCAACCTCTCCCTGTGACTCAAGCCGTCTCGTCCAGGCCGCATCCTCCTAAATCTCTCCGGCACCAACTCCAGCTTGACAGTGTCTTTCTTCTAACAGGGTGAAAACCAATGTACACGATATTGCAGCTGCGGCCTCAGCAATGATCTATATATAACTGGAAGATAATGTCTTTATTCCCGAACTCGATACCCTGACTGAGGAAGACCAGCATGCTAAAAGTCTTCTTCATCACCTTGTCTGCTTGCGCAGCCGCTGTCAGCGAACTGTGCACTTGTATTCCCAGATCCATCTGCTGTACAACAGTCGTCTGGGCTCTGTCATTCACTGTTTAAGTCCAGCCATGGTTTGACTGTCCAGAATAATCACCTTACAATTATTTATGTTGAAATCCATTTGCCACTCCTCAGCCCATCTCCCGAAACTGATCAAGATCCCTTTGAAATTATTGCAACCTGTCTCACTCTCAACAAGACGCCCGAATTAAATATGATCAGCAAAGTTGATGATCGTGCCATGTGCATTCACATCAAAATCATTTACGTAAGTAATGACTGACAGACGTTCCAACGCAGATCCCTGGGGCACCCCACTGGTCACAGGCCTCCATTCGGAGAAACGAACTTCAACAATCATTCTCTGCTTCTAATCATCGAGCTAATTATGAATGCACCTCGGTAGCACCCCTGAATCCAATGCGACCTAACCTTCCAGATCGTCATGCCATGCGTAACCTTGTCAACGGCCTTAATAAAGTCCACTTAGACTTCAGCCACTGCCCTACCTTCCTCCATCCCCTTGGTTACCTCTTCGAAAAAGTCCAAAAGATTTGTCAGACGTGACCTCCCAAGGAAAATCCATGCTGACCGTTCCTTATCTACCCTTAACTATCTAATTGATGGTAGACCTTGTCTCTCAGAATTCCCTCCAGTAACACCCTACAACTGAAGTCATGCTCACTGGCCTGCAGTTCTCGGGAATGACCTTCCTACCTTCCTTAAACAATGGAACAACTTTGGCCACCCTGCAGTCTTTTGGAACTTCACCAGTGGCTAACGACGAAGTAAATATCTCCGCAAGGGCGTCTGCGATTTTTTCGCTGGCCTCCCATAAGTTCCGTCTGTGCACTTGGTCATGCCTTAGGGATCTTCCCATCCTAATGTGCTTTAAGCTGCAAATACCTCCTTGTAACGGGGATATGATCCAAGATCTCACGACTTATTACACTCATTTCTCTGGCATCCATGATATTTTCCATGTAAACACCGAGGAGAAACAGACATTAAAAATCTCAGCCATCTACCGTGGGTCCACGCATAGGCGGCCCTGATAGTCTTTCAGAGGACGTCTTTCCTTCGTCATCCTTGTAATGTTAATGAAACTGAAGATCCTCTTGGGATTATCTTTCACCTCCCTGCCTAATCCATCTCATACCCTCTTTTTGCCCTCCTGATTTCCCTACAGCCTTGTCTTAAACATATTATATTCTTTGAAGGATTAATTTCTACCCAGCAGTCTAAACGTGACGGACGCTTCCTTCTTTTTCATGAGCAGAGCCGCGATATCTCTCGTCAGCCATGGTTCCCTGAAGTTGGTACATCTCCCTTTCACCCTGTCAGGAACATACTGCCCCTGGACTCTTGATAGGACGCTTGTCAACTGTTTCTATGCCTTTCAAGAGGGTCACCCAGTCGACCCCAGCTAGATCCTGCCCAATGCCCGCAAAGTTTGCCCTGCTCCATTTCAGGATTTTATGCAGTGATTAGGGTGGTGCCAGTCGTTTCAAGAACCAAATGGTTGAAGGCAAGTCGTTGTTCCTGAACCTGGTGGTGTGGGACTTCAGGCTTCTGTATCTCCTGCCCGATGATAGCTGCGAGAAGATAGCACGGCATGGAGGGTGAGGGGAGTTTGATGATGGACGTTTCCTTCTTGAGGCAGCGCTTCCTGTATATGCTACCGATGGTGGGGACGGATGTGCCCGTGATACATTGGGCAGAGTCCACCATTCTCTGCAGCTTCTTACGTTCCTGCGCATTCCAATTGCCGTCCTAGACCGTGATGCAACCATTCAGGGTACTTACAACGGGATATTTGTGGAAGTGTGTTGTAGCGTTCGGTGACAAACCGAACCTCCCTAACCTCCAAAGAAAGTAAACTCGTGGGCACGCCTTCCTTGCGTTTGCCTCTAAGTGCAGGGAAGTTGTTGTTGGAGATGAAGGGATGTCCCAATGACTCACACACTGCCGGCCCCGACACCCTACCCCGAATCCATCTGGAGTGCCTGTTATTGCAGCAGAACACCAGTAATTGAGAGTGTTGTCCACAATGTCCAAGCGACCACTGTGTGGGGTTGTCATCGAGTCAATCAGCACGGACACAGGCCCTTTGGCCCAACTGGTCAACGCCGATCAAGATGACCCATCCAAGCTTGTTCCATTTGCCAGCATTTAACCCTTAACATTCTAAATCTTTCCAATCCCTGTACCTGTCCAACTGTCCTTTAAAAGATGTAATTGGTAATTTGGATTATGATTGTTACCTATACCAATGTACAGTGAAAAAACCTGTCTTGCAAACCGTCCGTGCAGGTAAAATTCATTACAAAGTGCGTTGAGGTGGAACGTGGAGAAACAATAACAGAATACAGAGCAAAGTGGGCCGAAGGACCTGTAGTGTGCTGTAGATTTTCTGTGGTTTCTCTGTTTCTAAAGTGTTGCAATAACAGAGAAAGTGCAGCGATTAGTCCCAACACTGGTGCTCCAGAAATCTGCGTCCTCAGTCCCCGACTCCACTCCCTACACACTCACGACTGCGTGGCCAGATTCTGCTCTAAGTCCACCTATGTGTTTGCAGATGACATCCCCGCAGTGGGCCGTCTCTCAAATAACAACGAACTGGAGTATAAGTAGGAGATAGAGAGCTTAGTGACATGGTGTCACGACAGAAATCTGTCCCCCAATGTCAGCAAAACTAAGGAGCTGGTCATTGACGTCAGGAAGGGAGCGGTGTACATTCACTTGTCTACATCAACAGTGCTGAGGTCCAGAAGGTCGAGACTTTCAAGTCCCCGGGAGTGAACATCACCATTTACCTGTCCTTGTCCAACCACATAGCCAAGAAAGCTCACCAACACCTCTACTTCCTCAGGATGCTGAAGAAATTTGGCATGTCCCCGTTGACCCTCACCTACTTTTATCGATTCACCACAGAAAGCACAGATGCATTACGGCTTCATGTGGCAACTGCTCTGCCCAGGACGGCGTGCTACTGCAGAGAGTTGTGGACACAGCTCAGCACATCACAGAAACCAGCCTCCCCTCCCCTCCCCTCCAGAAGGATGGGCAATAAATGCTGACAAGTCCTCACCTTCATGCGCTGTAAGGCTACAAATCCCTCCTCCATGGTAATATGAATGCGCTCCAAACCATCTCCACTTGTTTCCTTCATGTCCTGATCAACCACGATTTCCTCTGCAATAAATATGGAGGAGAAATGTTCGTTAAAATTCTCATTCGGCTCAAAACATTCACGGCCCTTTCCATCTCTGTGGGAACCTACCCTCTCCATCACCACCCTGGTTTGTCCTTGCGACGTTCTTTAAACAATGGAACAACATTGGCTACTCTCTGGTCATCGGGAACTTCACCAGTGGCTAACGATGAAGCAAATATCTGCTAAAATGGTTCCGAGATTCATTTTCCAGCCTCCCACAAAGTCCGAGGATGCCCTCTGTCAGGCCCTGTGGATTTATCTCCTTCATGCGCTGCAAGGCTGCAAGTACCTCCTCCCAGGTCATATGAATGTTCTCCAACCCATCTCCAACTGTTTCCCTCATCCCTCCAGAAACAGCGATTTTCTCCACAGTAAATAGAGAGGAGAAATGCTGCTTAAAATTCCCACCCACGTCATGCGGCTCAAGACCTTCGCGGCCTCAGAGTGGGTCTCTGAGGGACCTACACTCCCCCGAGCCATACTTTTTCAATGTACGGAGCTGGAGAACCTCTTGCGATTTTCCTTAAACCTAACTGCCCGATCTATCTCATACCCTCTGTTTGCCCTCCTGATATCAATCTATTGTGTATTCTTAATCTTTTCACAGTCATCAAGGGATTCGATCGAACCAGACCTCCAAAACCAATGTATGCTTCCTTCCTTTCTTGACGAGAACATCAATCGGTCTCGTCAGCGAGGGCTCCCTAAACTTGCCAGGTTTACCCTTACCCCCAACCGGAACATGCTACTGCCGGACACTTGATATCACAATATTCAAAGCCTCCCACTTTCCATTCTTTCCACTCGCTTCAAACAATCTCAGCGAAGCGACTTCTGCTGGATACTGTCAAATTCCCTCCTAATTAGCCCTGTTCCAGTTTAGGACTGGGGAATAATGGGGAACTTAAATCTCTTGCTAATACGGCTCTATTATTCTTACAATTATGTCCCATGGTATCTAGGGAGAACCAGTTAGGTGGATTTTATTGCAGTCACGAAGACGACACGCTATCGCCTCTGCTTCGACTGGAGATTGATGAGATTTGGTCTGACACTTCAGGGTCTGTATATTTCTACTGATGAACAGTGGAGACCATTCTCACTCTTTGCTGGTCTGGAGACTCCAATGAACAGGATCGAAGGAGGTTGCAGAGGGTTGTGGAGTCAGCCAGCTCCATCACCAGCGAAACCGTCCCCACCGTCGAGGATATATTCTAGAGGCGGTGCCTCAGGAATGCGGTATCAATCACTGAGGAGCCTCACCGTCCGATAAATGGCGTTCTCTTCACTACCATCAGGAGGTGTGAAGAACCTCAATCAACGATCCAGCAACGGTTTCTCTCCCACAACCGTCAGATTCCTGAACAGTCCATGAACACCACTTGATTGTTGCGTATTCATTCATTTCATGACTTACCGTAGTTTTATAACTTTGCACTTTGCTGCGGCAAAACAACATGTTGTACGGCATTTAAAATGGTGATAATAAATTGATTCTGATTATGAAGATGTGTGCGATCCGCCCTAACGTGGCCGCTCGGATTCAGAAATGGCTGCCCATAGAATACGGGGGGTACTGATCGATGGGACTTATTCTGCGTGGCGGTCGTTGAATTGTGGTGTTTTCCAGTGATCGTCCTCGGACCTCTGCTGTTTGTGATGTATCAAAATAACCTGGATGAAAATGTGGATGGGTGAGTTTGTAAGTTAGCAGACGATATAAAATTGGTGGTGTTGTTGAATGTGTTGAAGATTGACAAAGGATAAAGTGGGATCCAGGTAAGTTGCAGAAATGGGCGGAGAATTGGCGGATTGTGCTCAATCCGGCCAAATGATCGGTGTTGCACTGTGGGAGATCAAATACAAAGAGACTCTGCACTGTTCATGGCAACGTCCTTCACAGTGTTGATTGACAGAGGGATCTTGTGTTGCAAATCCACCGCTCTCTGAAAGTGGCTGCACAGGTTGATGGGGCGGTAACGAAGGCATATCACATGCGGACGTCTGTTAATCAAGGCATTGAGTTCAAGGGTCGGGAAGTTATGTCGCTGCTGTATGAAACCTTGGTTAGGCTGCACCCTGGAGTGTTGCTTTCAGTTCTCGTCGCCCTGTCACAGGAGAGATGTGGAGTCTTTGAAGAGGGTGCCGAAGTTACAGGATGCTGCTTGGATTAGTGGGCATGTGCTGTTAGGACAAATTGGACAAACTTGGGTTGTTTTATTTGGACCGTCTGAGGTTGAGGGGAAGATCATAAGATTACGAGAGGCACAAATAGTGTAGACATCCGGTATCTTTTTCCCAGGGACGACATGTCTGATACCAGAGTAAGTGGTGAGAGGCGGCAAATTCAAAGGAGATGTGTGCGGCAGGTTTTTTACACAGCCCGTGCTGGGTGGCTGGATTGCGCTGTCAGGTGTGGCGGTAGAGGGAAATACGATTCGGGCGCATGGAAGTACAGGGAATGGAGGGTTATGGACATCGTGTAGGCTGAAAAGATTAGTTTAGATAAGCATTTAAAAACATTTTTAATCCGGCTGGCAAGACATTGTGGGCCGAAGGGACTGTTCATGTGTTCTACCTTGTTTTCTAAACCAGGTCTCTAGATCTTTGAATTGGGCAGGCACTGTAGTGTTGCGGTTGGCGTAACACTATTACAACGCCAATGACCCGGGTTCAATTCCGGCCACTGTCTGTAAGGAGGTTGTACGTTCTCCCTGTGTTGACCTGAGTTTCATCCGGGTGCACCGGTTTCCTCCCAATTACAAAGACGTACAGATTAGGAAGTTTTGGGCATGCTATATTGGCGCCGTAAGCGTGGAACTTCTTGCGGGCTGCCACCAGAACACTCGACGCAAAGGATACATTTCACTACGTGTTTCGATTTACACGGGACGAATAAAGATACCTTATCTTAAAACCTCAAACCATGTTAATAATTCTGCCGGGAAGAACCGACTTCAGATAATTAAAAGTCAAAGTCAAGGTCGAGTTTATTGTCATATGCACAAGTACACGAAAGCACAGGTGCAATGACAACCGTACTTGCAGGGGATTCAAAGGCACATCACTTTCTATGAGCAGCATTCTCAAGTAAAACAAATTAAACATGACTGACACACAATTTGTTCAAGGAAGAAAGCACATTTAGAACAAAACAAAGTCACAGAGTTGAGTAGATATTCCTTGCAGTTTACAATTACCTGCACGTTACGCCTGTTTCACCCCAGTGTTTTTGGAGTGGCAGAGACGGAGTCCGTTCAGGCGAGGTTGCGGCGCGGATTCCTCAGCTCCTCTCCGCGTTGAGCGCATCTCAAGATGAGAGTGAGGGGAGATTTCACAACCTCCTTCAGCTGCTCCCTGAACTTAGTCTGGGTCACCGCATAAAGAGCCGTGTTTGTGCAGCAGCTCAGGAGCTGCAGCATGAAGCCCAGTTCATTCATGGTATCGGGTGGGATCACAACGTCAGAAACGTAAAACAACCGGAGCCACATAGAATTCACCGTAAACAACGCCCACAAAAGGATGAAATTCCCCGACACAACCAACAGCAAAATGAGGGATTTTCTGCGGTTCTCCATCTCCGGGTCTCTGGAACTCTCCTCACTGCTGGGACCCCAGAGACTCCTGTGAGCTCTGCTCGCCACCAAAACGTTTCTGATGGTGAAAGCATTGAGCAGGAGAATGAGGACAAATGGAATCACTGGCGTGAGGAGGTAATGGAGGAACTGTACTGCACTCCATCCCACTGAGTACAGCGCGCTGTGTCTGTCATAGCAAAACCCAGGCATATTAAGAAAATTGTAGTTTCCTGAGAGCATAAAATACCAGAAAATGTTCTTTGAACAGCTCAGCGCGGTCACCGTCCCCAGAAGCACAACCGCAGTTCTCTCGGTGCAATATTTCGTTTTCAGCTTCTGACAACGAATGGCCACAAACCGATCAAAGGTGAAAGCGACGGTGAACCAGACAGAACAGTCGGTAGCTGCGTAAAGCAGGACGGCGTGGATATTACAAACTCTGATATCCCTTAGGAAACGAAACGCGTCCGAATAAACTCTCGTAATCTGCCTCAGTATCAGGTCGAGGACAACGACCTGTAGATCCGCCGTTGCCATCGCCACCAAGCATCGAGTGTCGCCTTTGGAGAGACCGCACTTTCCCTGCGACAGGACCACAATTGTCAGTACGTTCACTGTGAAGAGGGAAATAAACACGAACATGACGTCGGACTTGGATCATTGTTGGCTGATTGACAGAGAGGAAAACCAAATGTCGAAATCTGTAGTTGGAAGGGGTTGTACCCGACACCGGGGTTGTCTGCTGGAGACGGAGATTATAGATCAGTGAAATCAACTAGCAACTGGAAAATAACGGCATCACCTCGACCAACAGACACGTGAGAAGAGGTGGTTCTGTGGGCCGTTCCAATGTCTGACGAGTGAATAATTCATTACGTGTTCCAGTTAATTAAGATCAAAGTCCTGTCTATCTGAGCTTCGGTTGAGGGAGAGGTGATATATTGACCTGGTCAGAATGTCGAATCAGCCGAGGATCCTGATCCCGATCATTGCTCAGTGCTCTTGTGAGAGCGTTGCTGAACATTTCATGGTGACGGGCGGTCAGTGTGGATTGGAGACACGGTCACTCTTCCTGCTCTTTATGCAGCGACTTTTTATTGGACGTTTTGACGCAGCCACACCGGAGATTGTGGTGAAATTTTCCCAGGTCCCCGGCGGAGCAGTCTGATTCAGCCGCACGTTGTGCCCGACAGGAGGATGGGGGCAGTGGGAAAATACCAGAGGTTTCAGATTGAAATTAGACCATGATGAATGCAACAATATCAGTTTACTGATTGCCGCAGATAGTTCCGACATCTGGGATCACCAGATACGGCAACAGTGAGGAGACTGTGAATTACATGAACAGCAGTGCAGATGGGAATGCTTTAACCAACAAATAAACGTAGTTGGGGACAGTTCATCAAGATAAGAAAATTCCATCGAAAAACGAAGGATTAATAACACAGTGAGAAACGGCACTCAAGGCGTTGAGAACCGCACACAGACCAGGTCTACATTTGACATCTCCCTCAACCGGAGCTCGGTTTGTGAAGACGTTGCACTTTATGAACCCGCACATTTAATGAACAGTCAACGCAGCAGACCTCTTTACCGGGCCCAGTGACCAGTGTTTCTCACCTGTTTGTTGGTCGAGCCTTTAGACAGGGACTTACCTGGAACAGCAACAAGAGCGAGGAGAGGATAGTAGACGGGCTGAACTGTCCACAATAAATATAAGATCCGATTGTCTAATGAAATCCAAGGGGAATCCGAAAAAATATAGAGAGCAGTTGAGAAAACACCCTTCCTCATTGCTGTAAAATCCCACTCTCCTGTATCCTGATCCCGACCCATTCCTGGAACACCTCACTGCACTGTTCCCAGATTAAAATCGGTGACCAGAACTTCACACTCTTCTCTTTACAGATTCCATCCCTTCATGTAACATCCCTCGTTATTGTTCGCAGCTTGCGAATTATCTTCTTCCGCTGTGTAGCTGCTCCTCTCTGTCAGTCACAGAGTGGCTGCTCCCACTGACACTGTAAGACTTCATCGAAAGAAACAGATTTTAAAAGCAGTGGGGAAAACCCTGGTGACACAATCGGGCTCCGTGCAGACTGACGTTAATTACACTCACTGAACAAACATCTGTGGTAAACCCCTTTGTATCCGGACGGCTGAAGCAACACTTGAAATGAACGAGACAAACGTGTGGTGACATCCACGATTTATACCCACCCACCCCGGACATTATCTCTTCTCCTACCTTCCAACGGGCAGAAGATACACAAACCTGAAAGCACGTCCCACCGGGCTCAAGCGCAGCTTCTATCCCACTGTTATAAGGCTATTAAACAGTTCCCACGTACGACTAGATGGATTCTCCACCTCACAATCTCCCTCGTTATGACCTCCCACCTCTTTGGTTGCCTGCATTGTACTTTCTCTGTGACTGTAGCACTTTATTCTGTATGAAGTTGTTGTTTCAGCTTGTACAACCTCAAAGCTATGTTGCAATGAATTGATTTGTATGAACGGTGAGCAAGACAAGTTTTTTCACTGTATCTCGTGTACATGTAACAATAATAAACCAAATTAGTACAGATCAGTGAGATGTGCGAATAGGACTAGGGAGCTGTCTGAAGGGCCAGTGGGGTCCGCACGTGTCTTCAGGAATTCTGTGGACTTTGAAAAGTTCCCACAAAGTGAAAGATCCAGATGAATCCTTTCTGTGGATGAGAGAATGGAGATAGAAACTCGGGAACATTGAGTCATTTAATCTGACGTCACTGCGAATACGATGGCTGGAATGGATGATTTTGAGGCTTTGGGATGCGACAGACACTTTTGGAATTACGCTGTGTCAATTTGTTTTACTCTGACCTGGATTTGAGACCAAATCTCTGTCAACATCCGATTATACAGACTGCGTTTGAAAACCCTTCCGCTCACTTTAATCTTTTGGCATCTTGATTTAATACACCTACCCTGGGAAGAAAAGTTTTCGCGAACATTCATGTCTGTCACTCTCATGATCTGATACATTTCACTCCGGTCACCTTGCAAGGAAAACAAGCCGAGCCTATCCAGTGTCTCACCATAATTTCCAACACAGGCAGCATCCCAGCGAGTCTCCTTTGCTTTCTTCTCAGTGGAATCGCATCCCTGCGATACTGTGGTGACCAGAATTACAACACTGCTCACGTGCGGCCCAAACCGTGTTTTGTTGAGATGCACCATAATTTTCCCGCTCTTATATTACACATCCCATACGTTGAAGGCTGGCATGCCGTTTGCCGTCATCACCACCCTATCGACCTGTGTGGCCACTTTCAGGGAACCGTGGAGTCGACCCTGTTTTCTGCTCGTTCGCATTCATTCTGTGTCCTCACATACTGTATACTGCACTTGTTGGGAACACATTCCATCAGCCAATGTCCCGTCCAAGTTCCTAACTGATCTGTGACCTGCTGTATAATCAGAGAACCTTCTCGCTATCCACAACACAGCCATTTTTGGATCATCTGCAAACCTACTGATCGTTGTAGGTTGGTGCTGATGAGTGTCAGAGTGACGGAGAGCAAAATACTCTATGAATAGCGGCATTCTTGCATCCATACAGATAGATATCCAACGCCAAATCAGAAAGGGGTATTATTTTAATGAACTGAAATAGTTACCGAGAAGAATCGGACTGTCTTTTAGGGGTGAGGTGAACACAAATCATTGACGCTTTCTATTGTCCGATTGATTCGTAACACAGGTTTATTAAATATGCCTTGTGTGCTAATTAAACAATACAATCTTTACTGTTACTTAAAGTCAAATCAAAGCTGAGTTTATTGTCACGTGCACAAGAACATGTCTACTCAGGTGCAATGATAAACTTACTGGCCGCAACATCACAGCCACACAGCACGAGATAAGCAGCATTCACACAGTTTTAATCGAAAGAAAACAATTAGAACAAAGAAACAAAAACAAAATTCCTTTCCGTGTTGCAAATCTGCAGTAATTGGCGTTCCTCTCAGGAGTGAGGTTGAACACTTATCGTTCAGGGAATCTTTTGTCAGATTTATTCGCACCACAGATCAATTAAATATATGGAGTTTATGAATAAGACAATAGGATCTGTGCATGATGTGTGTTCTTTAAGCATTTAAACAACTCTGTATATATTTAAATAATTAAACAGTAATATGTAAACCTGTTTGCTTCATTTAATATTTTCATTTGGTGACAGTCGCTTCTTGTCCATGGGTCGTTTTGATATACAAAAGGACGTACCTTTCATACCAATCTCCAGCCAGACTACATTTCGGATTTGCATGGCCCTTCTGGAGAGGGGAAACACTCAATCTCCTCTCGAGAAATGAGGCTGGGTAAATGACTGATGGGTCAGTGGGGGAGCATTTTGGGACCAGTGACCTAAATTCTACAAGATTTACCATGGTGATGGAGTAGTTTGGGCAGGTCCACAAATTAAAGACCCAAATTGGAGCAAGACTAACTTTGATGTTGTGCCGAAATTTTATCCTGATCTAAGTCCTATCTAACCTTCCCTCCTACATTGCTCCCCATTTCTCCATCATTCATGTGTCTATCTAAGAGTCTCTTAATTGGCCCGTATATATATGCCCCCACAACCTCTACAGGCATTGCGTTCCACGCACCCGCCACTCTGTTTAAAAAACTTACTCCTGACATCTTCCTTATACCTTCCTCAAATCACCTTAAAATTATGTCCCATCGTGTTAGCCATTTTCGCACATGGAAAAAGTATCTGACTGTGCATTCGATGTTTGACTCTTATCACCTCTCATCACCACTCATCCTCCTTCTCTCCAAATAGAAAAGCCCGAGCTCACTCAAAGTATCCTCATAAGACATGGTTTCCAATCCAGGAACATCCCGGTAAATCTCTTCGACACCCTCTCTAAAGCCTCAACATCCTTTCTATAATGAGTCGACCAGAACTGAACACAATCCTCCAAGTCTGGTCTAAACAGAGCTCGAGAGCTGCAACATTATCTTACGGCTTTTGAACTCAATCCCTCGACTAATGAAGGCCAACACTCAATAAGCATTCTGAACAACCCTATCGACCTGCGCGACAACCTTGAGGTTTCTCTGGACCTGGACCCCAAGATCCCTCTGTTCCACCACACTGCTAAGAGTCCCGTCATTAACCTTATTTTCTGCCTTCGAATTCAATCTTCCGAAGTTTTTCACATCACAATTAATCTGTTTAAACTCCATCTGCCATTTCTCATCCGAGCTCTGCATTCTATCAATATCCTGATGTCATCTACAGCAACATTCTGCACTCTCCGCTGCACCATCAATCTTTGTATCATCAGAAATCTTATTCAACCACCCTTACACATCCTCATCCAAGTCATTTATATAAATCACAAAGGGCAGGGGAGGGGTCCCATAACAGATCTCTGTGGAACACCACTGGTCACCGATCTCCAGGCAGAAGACACTCCATCTACCACCACCCTCTGTCTTCTATGGGCGACCCAAATCTGAATCCACACAGTCTGGTTTCCCTGCAACCCATGCTTCCTGACTTCATGAATCGGCCTTCCATGAGGAACCTTAATGGTGTTGGTATTGGTTTATTATTGTCACTTGTACTGAGGTACAATGAATTGCTTACATTACAAATCGATTGTCCAGGTCAATGCATTACACAATGCAGTTACGTTGAGCTCGTACAGAATGGATTGAGGTAGTACAGGTAAAACCAATAACAGTACAGACTAAAGAGTCACAGTTACAGAGAAAGTACAGTGCAATAAGGTGCAAGGTCACAACAAGGTAGATCATGAGGTCATAGTCCATCTCATTGTGTAAGGGAACCGTTCAATAGTATTACCACAGTGGGGTAGAAGCTGTCCTTAAGAAAGGTGCTACTTGCCTTCAGGCTCCTGTATTGTCTACCGGATGGAAGAGGAAAGAAGATAGAATGTCTCGCGTGGGTGGGTCTTTGATTATGCTGGCTGCTTCACCAAGACAATGAGAGGTAAAGACAGAGTCCAAGGAGGGGAGGCTGGTGTAATGCCTTATTAAAATCACATCCACTGCTCTACCTTCATCGCTGTGCTTTGTGACATCAAAGAATTCAGTCAGGCTCCTGAGGCACGATCTGCCCTCACAACGCCAAGTTAACAGTCCCAAATTAGCATCTGCTTCTCTACATTACCATAAACCCTGCCTCTAAGAATATTCTCCAGTAATTTGCCTCCCAATGAAATAAGACTCACTGGTCCGTAATTCCCTTTCTTAAACAAAGGATTAACATTTGCCAACATCTGCCACTACTTCTGTGGCCAGAGAGGTCGCAAACGATCGTCGCCGAATGCTCAGCAATCTCTTCCTAGCTTGCTGTAACAACCTTGGATAATAGCAGGGCGCAGTAGAACGGTAAAACTTCCCAAACTGGTTCAATAATTCTGACTCAAAATCTCCCAAAACATAAAGAGACATTTGGCATTTCACAAACATGAAAAAAAACGTACAGAGAGCAGGCTTCCGAAAGGGACATAAAATAATGCAGCTGGGCTGATCCAGTCAACAGCTAAAAACAATTCATTGGCTCATATAAAAACCGGGACGATTCAGTTCACCAAAGTAACATATGAACACAATTTAGAATCAAAGCCACAGCCACCATGATCGACTTGGCCTCTTTCTATTCCATCGAATGCCGATACTTTGATGCTGGTAGGATCCAGGTGCAATCACACACCTTCACCCAGTTCCCTGATCATTCCTCTTCTGCAGGATCATCCCATTCGAATATCTTACCTGCCAAACCAGCAGCACCCGCACCCAGTCCCTGCTGATCATCAAGCAGGACAGGTCCTTTAACACCAGCCCTCCTTCTCAGAAAGAGGATATTTCACCTGAACCCCAGAATGCAAGCAAAGGCTGTGGTGCATAAAGGCAAGTGAAATTTAACTGGGGGAGGAAGATGTGGGACAGATCTAACTTGCAGTTACCAGTGCTGTAAAATAATGAAGTACAGGAACAAAAATCAAGTCTTAGTGCCTGCAGTCTGATATCTCATCCAAGCCCATGGACTGAATACTGTCTGTCCTTTAAATAGATGACACGAGTTCAGAGGTACTTACTCAAGAGAGTTGAGCCTACAACTAGCACAAGCTGTTAACATTTCCGAAACCTTTCCCAATGATTCCCAAGGTCTCGAAGTGCCTCACCTGTATACGCTGCGGAAAGCATAACTGCACCTAAATATAGACTTCACCAACCCCAAGCCTAAGGGAGTTTTCAGTATGAATCAAACTTGTCCAACTCAAAATGCAAGAACAGTACCTTAGGTGGCAGGGTCACAAAGGTGGCCGTGATACGCCATAGGATTGTTTGCGAAAAACAAGCATCAATCTGTGCAATTCAATGCCAACCACTTTTCCAAACCCCTGACTTTGGTTTTCCCTCCAAACCCAGAATCCCACTCCCCAGACACAAACAACCCACTCATTGTCAGTAACTGCTGAACACCGACGTCTGTACAAAAATACAGGTCACATCACTGATTCCGGCAGACCAATCTTCTGTGCTCAGGAACCAGTTCCATCTTTAAATTAACTTCATCTTCCGGAGACATCCCTGCAACAGTACTGAACTACCACATTTCTTTAAAGGTTTTCCAGCAAAATTCACTCAAATGGTTACAATACCTCCCTGGGCGTAAGCATTCGTTTGTATACCAATGTTTCAACCCCAGCCAAATTATGCAGATGTTATGAATGTTACAATTAATCGTGGTAACAACTGTCTGGTTCATTTTGCATCAGTCAGAAGATCCAGCCAGGCAGTTTGTGATTCACCCGTGCAATTTCTCCACTGGAGCAGCAGTTGATGTTTACAGTCTCACATTAAGACTTGGTCATAGAGAGACCAGACCGGGACTCCAGGAAACCAAATGGTGTTCACTTCACTGAACTGGGACCCGTGAAAACCTGGAGAGCTTTGATCCCATCACCCTCTCACCAATATTAACAACTTCCTCAAACAGCAAGGCAGCCCCCTAAACCTGTCATGACGTGTCCTTCTACTACCTCCATTATTCCTGTTCTGCAGATTCTCCCCTAATGAGTTGCTGGTCTTCAATTCCCCACGGCTCTGATACATGTCCTTTGACCACTGCTTCTCAGTCCTGAACATTACCACACTCGATTCGAATTTACAGCCTCCATAAGATGTTGAAATTCACGCCCCTTCTTGCACCATCCGTTTCCGATCTGATCAAGCTGACAACTGACCTCAGAGCCTGCTCAACAGGTAACACATTTTACCAGTGAAAGAGAGTTTCTGGGAATTAATCTCACTTTAGGCAGCAGTACAGTGATGAAATCAGTCACCGCCCATTACACCTGCACATTGTCAGACCACGCACAAGCATCTAACTTCTGTGCCCAAAATGCTGATAGGACTTTGAGGTGTGTGTTTGTGATGGAGCAGAAACCAAGTCTGGTGATAGGATGGAGGCAGTGGTGGAGACCAATAATTTCAGATCAAGGGATCAATGGAGGGAGGCTTAGGAATTGTTGAGGAGTTTCTTGTCTCAACACATGCCTTCCTAAACTCTGCTGCCCACCTGCTATTTCATTCCAACATTGACCCAGTCGTCATCCTGTCTTCAATGGCTGACACTCATTCACAGTAAAGCAATGACTCAAGGTGCTGGATGTACAGAATTGTCCACCCTCTGCACCAATTTTTACATATACACCAGAGAAATCATCCTGTCCGGATGCATCACGGGCTGTTTGACAACTGTTCTGCCCGTTACTGCATCAAACTGCGGAGAGTTTTGGTCACGGCTCAGCAGATCACAGAAACCAGCCTCCCCTTCCTGGATGGTCTACGCTTCTCGCTGCCTCGGCAAAGCAGGCAGCATGATCAAAGACCTCACCCACTTCAGCATTCTTTCTTCACTCCCCCAACGGGAGGAGATGATACATTTTCCCGGAAAACACGGACTACCAGCCTGAAGGACAGATTCTGTCGCGCTGTGATTGGAGTCTAGAATGAACCTCTCATACGATAAAGATGGACTCTTGACCTCACAACCTACCTCGCCTTTACCCTTGCACCTAATTTTCTGCCTGCAATGCGCCTCCCTGGAACAGTAACACTTTATTCTGCATTCTGTTTTTTTTTAATTTCCTTTTTGTACCAGCTCAATGTACTTATCTATGGAATAATCGATCTGGATGGCGTGCAAAGCAAAAGCTCTTCATTGTATCCCGCAACATGTCACAATAACAATTACCAATAATGAACCAATTGCCAATTAAGAAACGGGTTAAAAAGCAGGACCACACAAGTAGTGATGTATGGATTACTTCCAGCTCAACGTGCCAGTGAGAGCAGAAACAGAAAAATGAGCCAGATCAATGTGTGGCTGAGGAGCTGGTGCAGGGGGCAGGGATTCAGGTTCCTGGATCATTGGGATCTCTTCTGGAGCAGAGGTGACCTGTACAAAAGTCATCGTCAAATTTATTGTCTTCTTCAGAAGTGCCTGAAAGCAGAGGTGCCATGAAAAACTTACATATAGCAGCATCACAGGTACAGAGAGCCACAGAGCAATACTGCATGGATACAGGCCCTTCCGCCCAACGAGTCCATACCGACCAGGTTGATAACCCAGCGATTCCTAATACCTTGCATAATGTAAGCAGCATTCACAAGAAAAACATGAATTAAACACAAATTCTGAACAACTATACAAGAGGGACTGGTTGCACCTGATAGGAGTGTCAAATATCATGGGCGGGAGATTTTCTGTTGGTGCTCGGGAATGTTTGACCTATACCGACAGAGGGGTAGGATCCTAAGCAGGAAACAAGTCGATGACAGGTTGCGGGCAAGTCCTGCAGACAGCGAGAGAAATTTCAGCATCCAGGACAGGAGCAACGCAGAGGGAGATGTGAGTCCCCTGCATTAAACCAATGAAATCAATGAGAAGAACTCAACATGTGTGTTGTCTCTGGAGACTGGGATATTATCGCCATAACGGAAACACGGCTGAAGAAAGGCCGGACTGGCAGCTCAATGTTCCAGGATTCAGGTGTTCTGGACAGGACAGTTCGGACAGGAAGGGGGCACAGATGATTCTGCACATGCTGGAAGCCGAGGACACACACACAAAGAGCTGGAGGAGCTCAGCGTTTCAGGCGGTATCCCTGGAGGGAAATAAACAATCGACGTTTGGGGTCGAGACCCTTCATCAGACCTATATGCAAGGTATTGGAGGGCAGAAGGCAGAATAAAAAGGTCGGAAGAGGGGCAGTATCACAGGCTGGCAGGTGATACGTGAGTCCATGTGAGAGAGGGAAGGGAGATAGGTGGATATGTGAGAGGAGGAGTGAATGGGATTGATGTGAGCAACTGTTGGGTGATTCATGAAAGAAACAAACTTCTGAAGAAGAAGCAGTGCGACGAGAGGAGAACATGGAATGAAGGGGAGATGGGGAATAGATGGGCGGGTAATGAGGGAAGGGGAGGGGATAGGACAGGGGTAGTGACACCGTAATTAGGAAAGAAAGAAGGGGGGAGAAGGAAGGTGGAGTGGTTACTGGGAATTAGAGAAACTGACGTTGAGGCCGTCAGGTTTGAGACTACTACGGCGGAATATGAGGTGTTGTTCCTCCATCCTGCGTCTGGCCTCAACGTAGCAATAGAAGAGGCCGTAGATGGACATGTCAGTATGGGAGTGGTATGTGGAATTGAAGTGGCTGGTCACTGCTGGTTCACGGCTTTTGCGTCGGAGGCAACGAAGGTCCTCGACGAAACGGTCACCCACTCTGTGTCGGGTTTCACCGATGTGAAGGGTGCCGCACCGGGACAACCGGATTCAAAAAGTAACACGCCGGATTAGGAGGTGAAACGCTGCCTCACCTGGGAAGACTGTCTCTGGCACTGAATGATGGTGAAGGAAGAGTTGTACAGATAGGTGTCGCAATTAGTGCGGTCACAGGGATAAGTGCCGGGAGGGTCATCTGCAGGGAGGGACGAGTGGACAAGGGAGTCGATGAAAGAGCGATCCTTGCGGAAAGAGGACGGGCCGGGAGGGAAGATGTGCCTGGCCCTGGGATTCCCAATGGAGGTGGTGGAAGGTGCGGAGAATGATGGGTTGGATGCGGAGGTTCGGGAGGAGGTAGGTGAGGACAAGGGGAACCCTGTCCTTTATGTCGAGGCTGCAGAGGATTGGGTGAGGGCAGACGTGCGGGAAATGGAGGAGATGCGGGTGAGGGCTACATTGATGGTGGTGGAAGGAATACTCCCTTTCCTGAACAAATTAGACAACTCTTATATCCTGGAATGGACTGGCTCTTCATGAGAACAGATGCGGATGAACTGGGCGAAGAGATCAGTATCCTTGCAAGTGACTGGGTGGGAAGAGCTGTCGTCAAGGTACCTGTGGGCATCAGTGGGTTTGTGAAAGATGTCTGTGGTTAATCTTCTCTGGAGATGGAGATAGTGAGATAGAGAAAGGGCCGAGACATGTCGTAGATGGACTACGGCTCCGAATACGGCCCCGGCCGCCTACAGGCCTAGATCTCTCACATCGCCGATTGGCATCGGGCTGGACCACCGCCCTCTGCTTACTGGGGACAGCGAGGTAGAGGGTGGGAAACGGAATAGACGGAAAGGGTCTACGACCGATGTGTGCGCGTTCTTCTGAATTGGTCATTTCATTAACAGTTCGCGTGTAAATGAGGTAGTGAGTAATTTTTAACATTGGTACGAACAACATGGAATGAACTAAAACTGGAGAATTTTGCACCGATCCCATTAGCTGCAAAATAAAATTCAGATAAGATTGCACTGGAGTGGATTCAAAAAGGATTCAGCTGTGCAGTTACTGGTGAGGGTGCAGCGATTGTTCGTGCTGTGATTTCACTGGGATGGGTGCAGAGAATATTCGTGGTGTGATTGCACTGCAGAGGGTGCAGAGCGGATTGGGGGTGGTTGCACTGGAGATTATGCAGAGGAAATGGAATACAGCGTTGAGAAGTGTATTCTTGGGTGAGGAGCTGGTGCAGTGGGCAGGGATTCATGCTCACGGTGAATTGTGATTTCTTCTGGGGTCGCGGCGACTGGTCCAAGAGGGAGAGGTTGCATTGAACCCGAGAGGGAACAACATCCTTGCAGAGAAATTTACCAGTGCCACACGGGAGGGATAAAATCAGATTCGCAGTGGCTGTTATTCCGAGCAGGACCTAGTCTTGGGATAAATCCAGCGAGAGCAAGTATTAATATCAGGAATATTCAGTTAAACTGCATCTATTTCAATGCTCGAGGTGTAACAAATAAGGTGGGGGTGGGGCGGGCGATCTCAGAGCATGGATTGGCTCTGCGGACCTGGAACCTCTTGATATAAATGAAACACGGCTGAGAGAAGAGCAGGACTGACAGATCAATATTCAAGGATATAAATGCAGAGGAACAGGTAAACGTGACGGAGCGGAGCCTTTTTGAAAAGGGAGGACGTAACAGCGATGGCCAGCGATGACATTCTAGGGGGATAGTCCAGAAAGGCCACATGGGAAGAACACAGAAAGAAGAAGGGTAGGGTCACTCTAGTGGGACTTACCAGTTTCACCCTTCACCAGAACAGGAACATGCTGTTCCCGGACACCTGTTATCACACTCATGAAAGCCGCCCTCTTGCAATTCATTCCATTCGCTTCAAACAGGCTCAGCCAATCGAAGTCTGCGAGATCCTATCTTACTCCCCTCAAATTAGACATTTCCAGTTTAGGTCTGGGGAACCCAGGGGAAATAAACTCTCCCGCTAATACAACCCTGTTATTGTTACCACAATGAAGTCCAATGGAATCCAGAGAGAACTACTTTTGTGTTTTGTTTTGCAATCACAATAAGGCACACCAGCGGCTCTGCTTCGACTGGAGTTTGAGGAGAAGAGGTACGTCATCGAAGGGTCTTGTACATTTCTACAGATGAACAGCGGAGAGTATTCTAACTGTTTGCTTGTATGGAGTCTCCAATGCACAGGATCGAAAGAGGGTGCAGAAGGTTGTGGATTCAGCCAGCTCCATGACCAGCACAACCCTCCCCACCACCGAGGATATCTTCCAGACGCCGTGAGTCAGGAATGCGGCATGCATCACTGAGGACCATCACCAGGGAGTATGAAGACCCTCACACCAAGATCCAGGAACGGCTTCTTCCCCGAACTCTAACCATAATTCAACAGGAAATGGAAAACCTTCCTGGGGAGCTCAGAAGGTGTAGGCACATCAACCAGAAAAGAATTGAATCCCTGACAGGGACACAGGCTCTGGCGAGGAAGTTCTACATTCTCACCAAAATACACAAGCACCCAGACATAGACCTTACCAGTAGATGTACCTACGGTAATGGTCCATCATGGCAGACATTAGCAGTGAGACCTACATGATAGCAGAATACATTGACTCCATCCTCAATCCACTGTCAGAAGAACACCCTAGTTGCATAAAAGACACATACAACTTCGTCCAAATAGTCAATCCCCTCTCAGTACACCGTGAAACAATACTGTTGACCATGGGCATTGAAAGCCTATACACAAATATAGAGACAGACAGAGGCATGCAGGCAGTCTGAGAGATCCTGCAGAAACACCCAGACCGGAGAGGGCAGTCGAGGCCTTTGTCAAATTCCTCAACCGAGCCTGACAATAAATGACTTTTAATTCAATGATGAATTCAAATTCCAGTGCAATGGCACGGCAATGGGAATCAAATATTCCCCAGCCTATGCCAACATATACGTGTAAAATGGGAAGAGACAGTCTTCCCGAAATGTAGCAAAAAATCCATGTGCCTCCACGGATATCTGGATGACATCTGGGCTGCCATGACACGTTCGGAAAGAGATTTAGAAGAATTCATCCAAATCCTGAACACACATCACTCCTCCATAATCATGAAGGCCATCACAAGTAGGGAGGAAGTTGATATCCTGGACAGATTCGTTTTCAAACTAGCAGCAGAAAATGGTAGCCATAATGTAGCGGCCAAAGTATTCCTCAAGACAAGACACACCCATACCCTCCTTCACACAGCAAGGCATCACCCAAAACACAGTTTCAGGCGAATCGTCAAATCACAACTGATCCGCTTCCACCACATTCTCACCGGGGAGGAGGATTTCAACTGGGGCACCTCTGTCCTGTTCACTGCGCTGAGATGGAAATATTACTGTAAACGTAGATTCAGGAACATAAAATCAGATTTCTTGACGCCTCACACACCCCAGCCCACAGAACAGGGCAACATCCAAGCTGCCACTGACAACATGGTACAGTAGGATGGCCATCAGTATCCACACACTAATTAAGACACACTTCCAACAACTGAAGTAGGAGGTGGGCTCACTTAGAGAATACACAGTAGTGTCAGCTTTTAAAATGGCTCAGAATCTAAGAGACCCATCAGTTACTGCCAAAATACACACAACTCCAAACTGTGGTGGGAGACACTGTAGAGCATGTAAACATTTAAAAATAGCAAAACGTAAGGAAAACAGATAGACAGTAAAATGGGCACAGAGAGAGCAGAGGATAACCTGTGCCCAGGAGAATCTGGTCTGTGCAATTCAGTGCATGGAATGCTACATCTCATACATTGGAGAAACAGGTAGCAGCCTAAGAGTTAGACTCACAGGGCACCTCAGTACAATTACAGGGCAAGACCAGAGCAGACATGTCAGCAGGCATTTCCAGCAGCAGGGGATCCAGTCTTTAGAGATCCTGGGCTTGGAAACTAATCTGCACTGGTCAACCTCCCATAGAAAGAGAACAGAGAAGAAATGAATTGAGTTATTACAAACCCGCTCCCCAAACTTTCTAAACCAAGTCTAAACCAAATCTAAAAAAAATGTAAAAATATCAAAATCGGACCTAGTAAATTAGCCTGAGAAAGATTATGGTCACATTTACCCTAATATTTTGACCTGACTGGGGACCCAATCAAAAAAATATCTTATCCCTCATCGAACACCCACTCCCATACACTCCTACACACTCACACCCTGACCCAGGCAGAATCCACGACCCATAGACCAGCTAACATGTACTACGGCGTAATCCCACACACATCCCTGTGCATTTATGCTGGGGTCCCAGTAACGCTTTTCCCCTAACACAGACCAGGAAACACACACCCCTTCTGACCACACATGTACTACCGTACAAACCCCCAAACACTTACACCCGGGTCTCAGCGGGTCGTCCGACACGGCACATTATATTTTCCACTGCCCGCCGTGTTGCACACATCTCTGTATACATATACTGGTGTCTCATATAGCTTCCTCACACAGGCCAGCCAATAGGCACGCCTTCTGATCCCAAATACAGGTCGCTGCGTTTCCTGTGTACACCAACATCCGAATCCCAGAGAGTTCCTCTGACACAGCTCATTCCATGTACCACCCCACGCCGTCACACACCCATCCCTTTATACTTAGACTGGGATCCTGGACAGCTTCCCCCAACACAACCGAAGCAACAGGCACCCCCATTACCTTACATATACTCCCAAACAGAGCCACGAACACACTTAGCCAGGGCCCACTTAACTTGCCCAATCAGGATCAGTACACCACAACCCCCTTTTTCTCCACTTTATTGCATATAACTCTTGTAATCAAAGTGGGATCCGAAACACCTTCCCCTCACACAGGCCAGCGAAAAAGCATCCCTCCTGATTCCACATACAATCCCGTGTATTCCTCCTCTTCACCTACACCCAGGAACCAGGGTATAACTTGTAAAGACAGCACCCTCTGGACAGATGCTATGGTTACTCTCCCCTCATACAGGCCAGGATGCCACCAACCCCAGGCGGCACCTCCACCAACCAAAAGCACCTCCTCCACCTTCACTCCACAAACACTCCCACATGTCCAAAATCACCACCACCTCCAGTGTTGCCCTAACTTTAACACCCTTCAACCCCAGCCAACACCTCGACAACCCTCGCTAACACCACGAAACCCAAGCCAACACCCTGTCCACCTTTTCCAACAAGTTCTGATCGCCTCATTGCAGGAAGAATGTGGAAGACAGAGAGGGTGCAGAAGATATTTTGGAGGATGTTGCCTGGAGTGAGGAGCATGCCTTCTGAAAACAGGTTGAGTGAACTCGGCCTTTTCACCTTGGAGCGACAGAGGATGAGGGGTGATCTGATAGGTGCGTACAAGATGATGAGAGGCATTGATTGTGTGGATAGTCAGAGGCTTTTTCTCAGGGCTGAAGTGGTGGCCACAAAAGGACACAGGTTTAATGTGCTGGGGTGTAGGGATAGGGGAGACGGCAGGGGTAGGTGTTTAACTCAGAGAGTGGTGAGTGCGTGGAATGGGCTTCGGGCAACGGTGGTGGAGGCGTATACGATAGGGTATTTTCAGAGGTTTTTGGATAGGTACATGGAGCTTAGGAAAATAGAGGGCTAAGTGTAATCCTAGTAATGTATAAGTTAGGGACATTTTCGGTACAGCATTATGGGCCGAAGGGTCTGAATCATGCTGTAGCTTTTCGATGTTTCTATGTTTCTCAAACCCGAACAAGCCAAAATCGTCTACAAACCCAATAAATCCTCCCCACCTCACACACACGAAGACAAAATCTGGGAATCCCATCCCACACTATGAAGATATGGAATAAAGAATAAGGCAGAGTTCTCAATAAAGGCGAATATACCGGGACAGAGATAATAAAGGCGTGAGCCAGAAAAAATGTGGCAGGATCCAGTGAGACTGAATCTCCAGTAACGAGATCAATGAACTCAAGAAAGAATATTCTCCCACTGCCCACTAACAAGCAAACAAACGTGGATGAAATTGAGGATGGGTGGGTTGGTAAGTTCTCAGACGATAGAAAGATTGGTGGAGTTGTGGATTGTGTTGAAGATTGACAAAGGATACAATGGGAAAAAGGTCAGTTGCTGATATGGGCAGAGAATTGGCAGATGGAGTTTCATCCGGCGAAATGATGCGTGTTGCACTTTGGGCGATCAAATATAAATTGACTGTACCCTGTTAATGCCAAAACCCTTCACGGTGTTGATAGACAGAAGGACCTTGTGGTACAAATCCATAGCTCGATGAAAGTGGCTGCACATATTGACAGGTCGGTGAAGAAGGCGTAATGCATGTTTGCCTTTATTAGTCAAGGCATTGAGTTCAAGGGTCGGGAAGTTATGTCTCTGCTGTATGAAACTCTGGATAGGCCGTACCTGGAGTGCCGAATCAATTCTGGTTGCACCATTACAGGAAGGATGTGGAGTGGTTGAAGAGGGTGCCGAAAAATCCAGGATGCTGCTTGGACTAGAGAGCATGTGCTGTTAGGAAATGTTGGGAAAATTTGATTTGTTTAATCGGGATCGTCGGAGGTTGAAGGGAGAACTGATAGCAATTTATCAGAGGCACAAATGGATTAGGCAACCGGTTTCTATTTCCAAGGAACGAAGCGTCGAATACCAGAGCACAAGCCTTGAAGTTGAGAGACGGTGAGAGAAAAGACGTGTGTGCGGCAGGTTTTTTTTACCCAGAGAGTTTTGTGTGCTTGGACTGTCAGGTGTGGCTGTGGAGGGAAATTCGATTGGGGCACATGGATTTACAGGCAATGGAGGGTTATGGACATTGTGTCGGCAGAAATGATTAATGTACTTAAGAATTGAAAAACTTGTTTAATTTCTACAGCACAACATCGTGGGCCGAAGGGCCTGTTCCTAAGCTGTACTTTGTTTTCCAACCCAGGTGTCTTGATCTGTGGCGTAAAACCTCAACTAGCGTGACGCCATTCTGCCGAGAAGAACCGACCCCAGATAATTCAAAGTCAGGGTCGAGTTTATTGTCAGATGGACAAGTACACGAACGTGTTGGTGCAATGAAAAACGTACTTGCAGCGGCATCACAGGCACATCTCGTTCTATAAGCAGCATTCTCAAGTAAAGCAAATTAAACATGAATTGTACACAATTTTTTCAAGGCAAGGAAGCTCAATTAGAATAAAACAAGTCACAGAGTTGAGACGATATTCCTTCCAGTTCAAAATTCCCGGCTCGATTCTGCCTGTTTCACCCCAGTGTGTTTGGAGTGGGAGAGACGGAGTTGGTTCATGCCGGGAAGCAGCGTGGATTTCTCAGCTCCTCCCGCTCTGCGCGCATCTCACAATGGGAGTGAGGGGAGATTTCACCAGTTCCTTCAGCTGCTCCCTGAACGAAAGTCTGGGTCACCGCGTAAAGAGCTGTGTTCGTGCAGCAGCTCAGGAGCTGCAGCATGGAGTCCAGTTCCTTCATGGTGCATGGTGGATACAAAGCCAGAGAAATGTCATACAATCGGAACCACACAGAATTCACTGTAAACAGCACCCACATCAGGATGAAATTTCCCGACACAACCAACAGCAAAATGAGGGATTTGCTGCGGTTCTCCATCTCCGGTTCTCTGGGACTTTCCCCACTGTTGTGACCCACTGCCTGCGGACTCTGCTCGCCACTAAAACTTCCCTGATGGTCAAAGCATTGAGCAGAAGAATGAGGACAAATGAGATCACAGGGGTGAGGAGGTAATGAAGAAAGTCGACTGCACCCCAAACCACTGAGAACAGAAAACCTCCTCTAACCAAGCAAAACCAAGGTAGATTAGCAAACATGCATTCTCTTGAGAGCATGAAATACTAGAAAATGTTCTTTAAACAGATTAGCTCGTCACCGTGCCCAGAACCACAGACGCCGTTCTCTCGGTGCAATATTTCGCTTTCAGCTTCTGACAACGAATGGCCACAAACCGATCAAAGGTGAAAGCGACGGTGAACAACACAGAACAGTCGGTCTCTGCGTAAAGCAGGACGGCGTGGATATTACACACGGGGATATATCTTAGGAAACTAAACGCCTCCAAATAAACAATCTGAATCTACCTCAGTATCAGATCGAAGACAACGACCAGTAGAGCCCCGATTGCCATGGACACCAGGTAGAGAGTGACGCTTTTGGAGAGACCGCACTTTCCCCGCGACACGACAGCAATCGTCAGCACGTTCACTGTGAGGATAGAAATAAACACAAACATGACAACAGGCTTGGGAGCAACATTAGGAGCTTCACAGAGAGCAAGTCAAATGTAGAAACTTTTTCTTGGATTCAGAGTTGGAGGTGGTTGTACCCGACACCGGGGTTGTCTGCTGGAGACGGGGAGAATAGATCAGTGAAATCAACCAGTAACTGGAAAATAACGGCATCACCTCGACCAACAGACAGGTGAGAAGCAGTGGTTCATTGGTCCTGGAATGATACCCGACGAGTGAACAATTCATTACGCGTTCCACTTAATAAAGATCAAAGTCCTCAGTATCGGAGCTTCGGTTGGGGGAGAGGTGATATATTGACCTGGTCAGTATGCGAATTAAGCTGAGGCTTCTGACCCTGATCATTGCTCAGTGCTCTGTGAAAGCGTCGCTGATCATTTTGTGGTGACCCGGGGTCAGTGTGGGTTGGAGACACAGTCACTTTTTATGCAGACTTAATGTTCGTAGTGGTTGAATCAGCCTAGGGATCCCCCTCTACTTAAAACCTCGGCAGCCAACGCAAATGTGTCTGGGCCGCCAGCTGCTGCTGATTGTGAACATGACGCAGCCACAATGGAGATTGTGGTGAAATTTGCCTAGGTCGCCGGTTGACCTGTCTGATTCTGCCGCACGTACTGTCCGGCAGGGGAATGTAGGCGGTGGGAAACTATCAGAGGTTCCAGATTGAAATTACACCATGATAAATCAATATCAGTTTACTGATTACCACAGAGTGTTCCGACTGCTCGGATCACTAGACACGGCAGCAGCGAAGAGAGCGTGAATTACAGGAACAGCAGTGCAGATAGAAATGGTTTATCGAACAAATAAATGCAGCTGGGGACGTGTCAGCAATATGTGAAGATATCATCGAGAAACGAACGATAAATAACATGGAGTTAAACGCCATTCAAAGCGTTGATCTTCGCACACGGAACGTCTACAAATGGCATATCCCTGAACCGGAGCTCATTTAGTGAGGACGTTCCGCTTTGTGCCTGTGATGCTGCTGCAAGTAAGTTTTTCATTGCACCTGTGCACAAACGGACTTGTGCCTCTGACAATAAACTCGACTTTGACTTTGACTTTGAATCGTTGAGTGCGCAGACGGTTTTAGAGAGAACGTGGAAACACCACACACACGCGCGCGCGCGCACACACGCACACACACACAGACATATACACACACACACACACACACACACACACACACACGTGTCACCAGACGTCATCGGATTTGGGGATGTGAAGGGATTAACGAGATAAAAGCGAAGCGGGACGGAGGCGAATGAGCCATAAAGTTATTCTGGGGGAGTTTAAGAGACCAAATGTTGTTCTCCATTTTAATGTTCTCTCATGCATGAAAATAATGCTTGATATTCGACATGGACGTGCTAGACGAAGGGCTGTCTGGATCACAGGGAGCTAGAACAGGGAAACGGGACACCAACCACCCATTTTAATCACATTTTTAAAAGTTTCTCTATATTCCGAGCATCTGCCCCCCAAACGTACCACTCACTCTGACTTGGGGCAATTTACAGCGGCCAGTGCACCTATCAACCCTTACGTCGTTGGCGTGTGGTGGGAAGAGCGACAACCCAGACTGAAACGCAGACGGTTTCAGGGAAAACGTGGAAATACCACACACACACACACACACACACACACACACACACACACACACACACACACACACACACACACACACTCACTCACAAACACACGTCACCTGCGGTCGGGATTGAACCCGGGTCCCTGGAGATGAGGCAGGCAGTTACTTTACCGGCTGCGCCACTATGCTGTCCAACTCTTATGATTCTCAAAGGATCCCAAAATGCTGAGATGAAGAAGGAGGGAGTTTTCTCTGATAACTGTTGTTTATTACTCAAACAACATTACTTTGGTAGGTTACCAAAGACTCTAGCACATTCCTCTGGATGCAAGGAGGAGATCATTCTGACTTGTTGCAGCACCGCCTGGTATTGGGGTCCAATGTGCAGGATCGCAAGAAGCGGCAGAGGGTTGTAGATTCAGCCAGCTCCATCACAGACACAATCATTCCCGTCAACGAGGACATCTTCTAGAGCCGCTGCCTCGGGAAGTCAGCATACATTGCAAAGGTCCCTCGCCACTCCGGACATGCCCTGTTCCCGTACCTTCGGAGAGGAGGCACAGGAGCCTGAAGACACACTTTCAGAGATTCAGAAACAGCTTCTTCCCCTCCTGCATCAGATTCCGGAACGGTTCATGAACCCATAAACACTGCCTCGTTTTTCCTCCTTTTGCACTATTTATTTATTTTTCTAACGTAGCAATTTTTATATCTTGCACTGTACTGCTGCCGCAAAACAACAAATTTCACGACATGTGTCAGTGATAATAAACCGGATTCTGATTCTAAAAATATTCTTTTCATTATCATGTTTCTGCACTGGAATGAGAGCACAAAATCGCTGCGTTCCTCCAGCGTTTCTATAGAGGATTAGCACAGATGTCATCTTGTTATCAACTTTGAATTGATGTTATTAACTTCGAGTTGATGTTGTTAACTTTGAGCTGATGTTATTAACTTTGAGTTGTTGTTACCAACTTTGAGTTGATTTTAGCAACTTTCAACTTTGAGTTGATGTTACCAACTTTGAGCTACCTCAGTACAGCAACAGGGCGACCACTTTTCACTACAATGGACTTTGTTTCTGGTGTTCTAATTGTGTTCATTCTTGTAAAAAAAATGTCTATGTACAATTTATTTTTCTTGTGCATATCGCGTATCTGATGCTTTGAACCTGTGATGCTTCTGCAACTGAGTTTTTCATTGCACCCGTGCACACACGGACTTGTGCATATGACAATACACTCGACTTTGACTTTGACTTTGAATCGTTGAGTGACGGCATTGGATTTGGGGATGTAAAGGAATTAACGAGACGAAGTGGGACGGAGGAGGATGAGCCATAATGTTATTACTCGGGGAAATTAAGACACGAAATGTTGTACTCAAAGTACAGATTAATGTTCTTTCATGCATGAAAATAATGCGTGATATTCGACATCGACGTGGTAGGTGAAGTGTTATCTGGATCACAGGTAGATAGAACAGGGAAACGGGACACCAACCAATCATTTGCTACACATTTTCGAAGTTACCCTAAATTCCAATCAACTGCCCCCAAACGTAACTTTCACTCTCACTTGGGGAAATTTACAGCGACCAGTGCACCTATCAAGCCTATGTCGTTGGGATGTGGGGGGAATCCGGAGCACCCGGACTGAAACGCAGACTGTCTCAGGGAGAACGTGCAAACACCACACACACACACACACACACACACACACACACGCACGCACGCACACACACACACACACACACACACACACGTCACTGGCGTTCGGGATCCAAGCCTAGTCTCTGGAGATGTGGCAGGCAGTGAAACTACCACTGTGCCGCGCAACTCTATGAATCTCAAAGGATCCCATGATGATGAGAAGAAGAACAGGGGAGTTTTCTCTGATAACCATTGTTTATGACTCAAACAACACTACTTTGGTAGGTCACCAAAGACTCTTGCAAATTTCTACAGATGTATGGTAGAGAGCATTCTGACAGTTTGCATCACCGCCTGGTATGAGGTTTCCGATGTGCACGATCGCAATAGGCTGCGCAGGGTTGTAGACTCAGCCAGCTCCATCACGGGCAAAACGCTCCCTATTATTGGTCATCTTCAATAGACGGTGCCTCAAGAAGGCAGCATCCATCACTGAGGATCCTCACCATCCGCAACATGCCCTTTTCTCGTTACTACCATTGGAGAGGGGATAAGGGAGCCTGAAGACCAACACTCAACGATTCAGGAATAGCTTCTTCCCCTCCGCCATCAGATTCCTGAACGGTCCATGAACCCATGAACACTACCTCGTTATTCATCTTTTTGTACTATTTATTTATTTCTGTAACGTCGTAACTTTTATAACTTGCACTGCACTTCTGCCGCAAAACAACACATTTCACGATATGCCTCAGTGATAATAAGCCGGATTCTGATTCCGAGAAATATCCTTTTCAGATTTAAGAGTTGGGGCAGGGGTTTAGAGGTATGTAGCATTGAAGATTTGGGGAGGGGATTTAGAGGTGTGCATTAGTGATGAGTTGGGGTAGGGGTTTAGATGTGTGCATCAATGAAGAGCTGGGCCGGTGTTTACACGTGTGCACTATTGAAAAGTTGGGGCATGGGTTTAGAGGTGTGCACCATTGAAGAGCTGGGCCAGGGTTTAGAGGTGTGCACCATTGAAGAGTTGGGGAAAGGTTTAGACGTGTGCACCATTGAAGAGTTGGGGCAGGTGTTTTGAGGTGTGCACCATTGAAGAGCTTGGACGGGGTTTTAGAGGTGTTCACCACTGCAATTTCTTCTGGCGGCAGGGGTGACCTGTGCAAGAGGGGGACGTTACACTGAACTGGAGGGGTCCCACATGCTGGCGGGCATATATGCCAGTGCTTTAAGGGAGGGTTTAAACTAGATTGGGACGGGGTGGGATCCAAAGCAGGTGCGAGGAATGGTATTTTGATTGGTTTATTGTTGTCACTTGTACCGAGGTACAGGGAAAAACCTGTCTTGCATACCGTTCGTACAGGTCAATTCATTACGTAGTGTAGTTACATTAGGTTAGTACAGGTAAAAACAGTAACACTACAGAGTAACGAGTCACAGCTACAGAGAATGTGCAGTGCAATAATGTGCAAGGTCACAACAAGGTAAATCGTGAGGTCAGAGTCCATCTCATCATGTTAGCGAACCGGTTAATAGTCTCATTACAGTAGGGTAGAAGCTGTCCTTGAGCCTGGTGGTATATTCGCTCAGGCTCCTGTATCTTCTGCGTGATGCAAGAGGAGATAAGAGAGAACATCCCGGGTGGTTGTGGTCTTTGATTATGCTGGCTGCTACATCAAGATAGTGAGAGGTAAACACATAATCCAAGAGGGGAGGTTGGTGTCTGTGATGTGGTGAGTTGTTCCACAACTGTCTGCAGTGACTTGCGGTTCTGAGTAGAGCAGTCGCAGTACCAACCCGTGAAACATCCAGATAGGATGCTTTCTATGCTGTATCGATAAAAGGTGGTGACTGTCAAAGGGGACAAACCGATTTTCTTTCGCCTCCTGAGACTGAAATTTGATACAGTATGCAATGGTGGTAAGTTCATAGGAGTGGGATGTTTTCGCCATTGTAGAAACATGGCCAACGGAGGGACACGACTGGTAGCTGAATGAGGAGATGTTGAGTGAGCTGGGAATTTTCTGGTTGGAGAGGAGAAGGATCAGAGGTGACTTGATAAAGGATGATAAGAGGCACAGTTCGAGTGTACATTCAGAGACTTTGTCCAGGGCGACAATGGCTAACACGATGGGGCATAATTTTAAGGTGATTGGAGGAAGTTATAAGGGGGATGTCAGGGGTTAATTTTTTCACACAAGGAGTGGTGTGTGCGTGGAACGCACTGCCGGCAGAGGTTGAGAGGGCAGATGCATTAGGGACATTTAAGAGAATCTTACATAGGCACATAAATGATAGAGAAATGGGGGGCTATGTGGGAAGGAGGGGTTAGATAGATCTTGGTGCAAGATAAAACTTCGGCACATTTTGGGCCGAAGGTCCTGTACTGTTCTGTCATGTTCTATCTATCTATGCTCTTGGACTGGGATGAGAGCACAAAATCACTGAGTGCCCTCTACCGTTTCTACATTGGATTAGCACAGATGTCATCTTGTTATCAACTTTGAGCTGATGTTATTAACTTTGAGCTCCCTCAGTACGACAACACTGCGACCCCTTGACACTACAATGGACTTTGGTTCTTCTATTCTAATGGTGTTTTTTTCTTGTAAAAATACTGTATATGTACAACTTATTTTTCTTGGGCATATCGCGCATCTGATACATTGTGCCTGTGATGCTGCGGCAAGTAAGTTTTTCATTGCAACTGTGCACACACGGATTTATGCATCTGACAATAAAATCGACGTTGACTTTGAATCGATAGTGACGTCATCGGATTTGGGGATGGGAAGGGATTAACGAGACAAGGGCGAAGTGGGATGGAGGGGAATGAGACATAATGTTACTACCAGGGGAATTAAGAGACCAAATATTGTACTCCGTGTATATTTTAATGTTCTCTCAAGCATGAAAATAATGCTTTATATTCCACATGGACGTGATAGGCAAAGGGCTGTCTGGGTCACGGGGACATAGAAAAAGGAAACAGGCCACCAACCACCCATTTTAATCACATTTTTAGAAGTTTCTCTATATTCCAACCAACTGCTCCCCAAACGTTCTCAGACCCTTGACACCAACACACCCGCAGTCCTGACCCGTATGTGTGACCTCTGACCCAACACAGCCTGACATCTGAATCCTTTGATTTTCTGCTGACCCCACCACATTCTGATATTGACACCATTGTGTGACCCCTGACCCCCCCCCCAAAGATATGACCCCGGTGGGTAAACCCCTAAACCCACCACCACCTGGCTTTAACCCTTTGTGTGACCCATGTGAAAACACAACCTGAGAATCTGACCCAGGAGTGTGCCCCCGTACCCTACTACAAACTGAGATCTAAACCTGTTATCTGACAACTTATCCCAACACACCCTGAGATCTGAATCGACTGTCCAACCCATGATCCTAACCTCCCCATATTAACCCGGTGTGTAAACACTCACCACATCACACCTTGAGACCTGACCCCGGTGTGTGACCCCGACCCTAGCTACACACCATCGAAGCGTGGTTTGTGTCACCTGAACCTACCACACACTGATTCCGGTGTCTGCTCCCTGCCTCAACCATACCCTGATGTTGACCCTTTCGTGCGGCCATTGAACCGAACACACACTGAGACTGAACACCGTGTGAGACCCCTCTTACAAACCACACACCAGTAAACTCGGTGTGGGACCTATGAAACCACCAACTGTATGACTATTGCCCAGCCCAGAGAGGTGAACAGGGTGTGTTACCCCATTAACCCACCAAGGCCTGGATGATACCCTGGTGTGTGACCCACTGACTCCATCTCCAGCAATCTGACCGTTGTGAACCATGACCCTATCACAGCCTGAGATCTGACCCGGGTTGTCTGATCCCAACCCTCAGCACACCCTGAGATCTAACACTACGTGTGTGACCCCTGACTCAACCACTCTCTGAGATCTGACCAAATAGTGTAGCAATGACCCGACCACACCCTTGAGATCTGACTTCATATGTGTGACATCTAACACCACCAATCCCTGGGATCTGACCACAGAGTGTGACACTAACCTCACCAGATCCTGAGGATCTGATTCCCACTGTGTGACATATGAACTCATCACACTGAGAGATATGATCCCGGTGTGTGGCCCCTGGACCCACGACCCCACGGCACCCAGAGCCTTAACCCCCGTGTGACAGCTGACTCCACCATATGCTGAGTTATGACCAGAGAATGTGACCCCTGACACCACGCCACCCTGAGATCTGTCCCCTGTTATCTGATCCCTGAACCACCACATTCTTACATTTGACTCTGGTGTGTGATCCCTAACCCTACGACACTCGGAGAACTGACCCGGGTTATCTGAACCCTGACCCACCGCACCTTTTGATCTGACCTCGATATGAGACAGTCTGGCCCCACGACACCCTGATATGTGACGCCCATGTGTGACCACTGACTCAGGGACCTGACTTTAGTGTGCGAGTAGAGATCTGATCATATGTTGAGATCCCAGAATCTCCCACATATAAACCCGTGATGTGACTCCATTACCCCACCATACCCTGAGACCTGATCTCCATTTCTGACCGCTCAGCACCCAACCTAGAGATCTGACGCAGGTATGCATCTTCTGACCACCTGACCCCGCGACTTAAACCCTTTGTGTAACCCCTGAAACGACAACTCCGTGAGAACTGAGAACGGAAGATGACCTCTGAACATAATATACCCTGACATCTGACACCAGTGAGTGACGACTCTCCCCAATACAACTTTGAGTTGATGTTATTAACTTGGAGTTGATGTTATTAACTGTGAGTTGATGTTATTAACTTTGAGCTACTTCATTACAGAAACACCGCGACCACTTTACACTTCAATGGATTTTGTTTCTTGTGTTCTAATTGTTTCTTTCTTGTAAAAAAAAACTGTCTGTGTACAACTTATTTTTCTTGTACATACCGCGTATCTGATGCTTTGTGTCTGTGATGCTGCTGCAAGTAAGTTTTTCATTGCACCTGTGCACACACGGACTTGTGCATCTGACAATAGACTCGACTTTGACTTTGACTTTGAATCGTTGAATTACGTCCTCGGATTTGGGGATGTGAAGTGCTTAACGAGACAAGGGCGAAGTGGGACGGAGGCGAATGAGCCACAATGTTATTACCAGGGGAATTTAAGAGACCAAATGTTGGATTCCATGTATATTTTAATGTTCTCTCATGCATTAAAATAATGCTTGATATTCGACATGGACATGGTAGGCGAAGGGCTGTCTGGATCACAGGGAGATATAACAGGGAAACAGGCCACCAACCACCCATTTTAGTCACTTTTAAAAGTGTCTCTATATTCCAACCAACTGCCACCGAAACGTACCACTCACTCTCACTAGCGCCAATTTACAGCGGCCAGTGCACCTACCAAGCCTATGTTGTTGGGATGTGGGGGGAATCCGGAGTACACGGACTGAAACGCAGACTGTCTCAGAGAGAACGTGCAAATAGAACACACACACACACACACACACACACACACACACACACACACACACAGAGCACCGGCAGTCGGGATCGAACCCTGGTCTCTGGAGATGTGGCAGGCAGTGAATCTACCTCTGTGCGGTCCAACTCCAACAGTATGATTGAACCCTCCTATTGTGAAGATAACCGGATGGACGTTTGGAACTCACTTTCCGAAAGCGATATTCTCAAAGGATTCCAAGATGATGAGAAAAAAAACGGGGGAGTTTTCTCTGATAACCATTGTTCATTACTCAAACAACATTACTTTGGTAGGTCACCAAAGACTCTTGCAAATTTCTACAGATGTATGGTGGAGAGCATTCTGACTGTTTGCATCACCGCCTGGTATGGAGGTTCCGATGTGCCCGTTCCCAAGAGGCTGCGCAGGGATGTGGACTCAGCCAGCTCCACAACGGGCAGAACCCTCCCTACCATCGAAGGCATCTGGCGAGACCGCATCGTCTGTGGAACATTACCCCAATCACGGCCAAGTTAGCTGCAATAGGGGAAGACAGAGTGCGTGTTGGTGATTGTGCGTGGTGTGTGTGTGTGTGTGTGTGTGTGTGTGTGTGTGTGTGTGTGTGTGTGTGTGTGTGTGTGTGTGGAGTCCGAGTGCTGTGAGTGAGATTGTGTGCGAGTGTGTGGTGTGAGAATACGCTTGTGTGTCTCTTTGTGTGCTGTGAGTGTGGTGTGTGTACTCGTGTGTAATGTTAGTGTGCCATGTGCATTTTTGTGTTTGGCGAGTGTGCGGTGTGTCTTTTGTGGGTGGTGTGTATTTTTCTGTGTGGGGTATATTCTGTTTCAATGTACGTGCTATGTGGTGTATATTTTGTGTTTTGACTGTGTGTGTGTGAGACAAAGAAAAACCATGGAACGCAGATAAAATTGCATTTAATGGTGTCAGTGGGACTTATATTCTTTGACACTTGAACCTGAGTTGACAGACAGTTATCCCACTCAGCATTCTGTCATGTGATTAACTGCGCTGTGATGTTTCAACACACTTCAGTTTGGCTCCTACCAGAGAGCCTGTTGCTGTGGAAAAAATCCAGAGCAAGAACGTTATCTTGCACTGAAAGTTTCAACACTCTCAACACCAGTGATTTTCCTGTTGATCATCAGTTCTTCCATACAACTGAAAATGCTGAAAAAAGATATTTTTTCTTCTCGTTTCCCATCTAATATTTCCCCCTCTTCTACAACAGTACGATTGAACCATCCTATTGTGAAGACAACCGGATGGACTTTTGGAACTCACTTTCCGAAAGTGATATATGCATATTTAAACCACATTTGGATGTGTATTTTAAGACTGCGATAGGCATGGTGCTAGAAAGTGGGATGAGGCTTTTCCCATTTGCACAGAGACAGTGCACCAACTGGCCCAACATTGTAAATCTTCAAAGCTCAGTTAAATCATTGATCACTGCTGCACAAATATCACTACCACATTATCGCAATCTCCATAGATTCACTTTCATCTCTCTCTGCAGCCAATACATTGAATCACAAAATCTTCAGTTCAAATTTCCATCCTATACTGACTGGATCCTCAGTTCCTGTATTTCAACATTCTAAACACTCCACATCGGGGTTTAAACATTTTAATGTAAATTTGGTGTCAAATTTTGTTTAAAACTGTTCATATAAGTGCCATAAGAAAAGAAATTTCTTCCATTATAGTTGGGTGCTTACCCTCAGAATGAGCAGAGATGATATAATGGGTATCAAGACCAGATTAGTTAATAAGAAGTTGTGAAGAAGAAACTCTTCCGCTAATTGTGATGAAATGCACGAAAAAGAAATAAAATTTAAAAGGGATAATATTTTCAATCAAAATAGTACAACCAATGGGAGAAAGAAATAAGAAGGTTTTAATGATACTGGAAGAATAACAAAAGGGTAAAAATCTACAATTGACAGAAAGCAACAATCCCAGTAAACACAGCAGTGATGCAACATTTCACAACATTTTGCAGATCGATAATTAACACCAATACTTTACCAGGAATGCCGATGACTGCAATGATGGAATAGCAAATGGTCAATCCCAAGATTTATGGAACTCCATCCATTGCTATTGAAAGCTTTAAGCAGACAGGACACTGCATTCACAATCTGTTATATTTATACCCGAGACCAGTCACCAGGGAGCATGTTATGAAATCATCATTGTTTTATGCTAATTACATTAATTGAAACAAACAATTTAACGCAACTGATGCCAATTATTCTTTTGATGAATAAATTTATTTGATGAATAAATGTTTAGTCCCGCTTCCAGTTCTTACAAGGAAAGTGAGGACTGTCTTAAATGGTGGATGTAATTGGTGAAAGCTGTCTCCAGCTCTTTGAACACAGCAACATGGAACAAGATATTTCGACATTAAAAAACGAAGAGACAGATTGCATTTAGTTTGTGGCATGATGAAAGTCAAAGTCAAATTTGAGTTGATTGTGATATACACAAGTACATGTGTGAACAGCCACAATGAAAAACTTACGTGCAGCAGCATCACAGGCACAAATCATCAGATAAGCAGCATTCACAAGAGAAACATAAATTAAACACAATTTTTATAAGAAAGAACACAAACAGAACAAAAATGTCAATTTTAGTGCTAAGTGATGAAAGAGGTCAAAGTGTTGGTAAACTCTTGTGATTAGGGTTGTGCCGGTTGATTCAAGAACGAAATGTTGAAGGGAAGTAGCTGTTCTTGGACCTGGTGATGTGGGAATTCAGCGTTCTGTACCTCCTTCCCGATGGTAGCTTCGAGTAGATGGCATGGCCCGGATGGTGGGAATCTTTTATGATGGATGTTTCCTTCTTGAGGCAGCACCTCCTGTAGATACTACCGATGGTGGGGAGGGATGTGCCATGATGTATTGGGCAGAGGCCACTAATCGCCCAGTGCATCTGCTCTCCCCACCTCCCCGTCACCTGCCTATCACTGTCTCTTACCTGCATCTACCAATCACCACCTTGTGCTTACCCAGCCTCCTCTTATTTGTCAACCTACACTGCTCTGCTTTTCCCTCCTGTGTATTGGGCTTCCCCTTTCCCTATCTTCAGTCCTGACCCGAAACATTGAACATCTGCTTTATGGCGAGTAAACAGTCAGTGATGTCATTGTTCTGTGAGGTAGAAAGGTTCAAAGCATGGTGCTCGAACTCAGTGGGATAAGACGCAGATTTGCTGTTTGTGAGGACAACTGCCTTGGGAAAAACTGGGATATTTCTTTCTGGGTTAGTACAGATGGCCTCTGGTGTTCTACACAAAAGGCGATAAATCATTGGACCCAAGTCCGTCGGGCAGTACGGTAGTGTAACGTGCAGCGTAACGTGCGGACATACATCGGGTGGCATTTTAAAGGGAGGATCTACACCAGGTGATAATTTCACAGCGGCTGCGACCCCTTCGGGACCCATAAAGTGGGCGGAAATAGTAAGAGAAAAGGACTTACTGTGGCTGTCTGGCAACAATTGTCTCACAGATTCCTCCTACAAATGGTCCAGACTCTCCTCAGAGTAATGTGTCGTACAATGGATAGTCATGTGCGACCTTGATGTCATGTCTGGGTACTTTCCCAGCACTAGGCGAGCTTCAGGGATTTGCTGATGTTGTCTAACTGTGGATATTGCCCTTGTAAACAAAGATTTGTTGGTAAACTTCCTCCGGCAAACTTCTGGTCTTCCCCGAGCAGTCTCTTCTGACAAGGCACAGACCGTTGGGAATACCGTTTCTGGTACTTCAAGTTGTACTCAATCAGGGGAACATACCAACTTACAATGTGGCTCACAAGGGAGGTCCCGCCCCAAAAGGTTAGCCAGAGAGTTCTGTGCTATGAGAAACTGAGGTTCTCCTTTGTGTCCGGGAAGCTGGTAAGTGACCCTGCGAGAGACAGGTGGAGAGACTGGTTGTCCCGAAAGTCCAACAACGTTTACTGATTGGTGCTAGTGGCCAATCAGAAGCACGAATTGGGGAATAAGTGGCTCTAGTGTCAATTAAGAAATAACGTTGTTGTCCATTTACAGTCAAGGGAATAACAGGCTCAGAAATCTTCATAACGGGTAGAATTTGGGCGTGGCACCACTACTGTGGAGGCTGGGGACGTTGATCAAATGGGTCGTTTAAAGTGAATTCCATAGTCTATGGTGGTGGTGGAGGCGGAAATTGATCATTGTCAAAGTTGCCTTGGAGTCAAGGGCACTCTCAAGCCCAATGGTCAGGCTGTGATGATACTGAGTGTACCGTAGAGTCAAGACTTTAAGCCCCATTTGGTACAAGTATCTACGAGTACTCTCACTATAGAGAGATTATACTGTAACAACGTACGCTTCAAGGACGAGCTTATTTCACTACTTTAGTCCCTACGGAAAGGTCTAGCTGTAAATAATCACTATTTCGAGCGGTGGGTCCCCCCACCCAACCAACGAGGAGATACTTCCAGCGAACGAAGCAGCCTAAACACAGTTTATTTTATTTTGTGTGAGACACGCTTAATTGCAGTGAGTAACTCTCAACAAAGATTTACAAAGAATTTCCAAACACAAGTACAATTCTTACAAGCTAAAAGTCATATCAATATGCTGCACACGAACAAGTCGTCCGTCGCCAAAACCAAAGGCTGAAGAATGAATTCTGGGTCTTCTTTCTGTAACCCCTTCTCTCTGTGATTTCATTCTGTCATTCCTACCAACCCTGACTACGTTCTAACATTTATACTGTTTTTCCACTGAGTTGACATCATTGGCGTGTGATGTTTTTCAACCACATTTTCAGCCCAGATCACTGGAGGGTTTAATTAGGTTAACGTGGACCCCATTGTTGCAACTTGATTAAGTCGGAGGCCAATGTGGACCCCATTGTTCTCTTGTTTATGTCAAGAGGCTGAGCAGGGAATATTGGTTAGAAGTTTAACATAGCAAACAACAAACAAATTGCCTTGGACAATTTCTGCTCATGTGCTAAAAAGAAATTCAACTTAGTGAACAACAAAAATCTTGAACCTTGGGCAGTTTCTGCTGTTGTGCTAAGAAGCTGAGCTTAGCTATAAGCCCCATCACACAACCTCCTTGCTAACTGAAGGTTTCTAGTCCAGCTCTTCCTTGCAGAAACTTGTTTCAAGATCAGTCTCGTGCCTCCTGGGAGCAGACTATCACTCCATCAACTGTTCCAAGAGGCTACCAGTACCAGAGGAGCTTTCCTTGATTGGATGCTCAGGGGACTCATTGAGTACTTCCCAAGTAAGGGTTTCTGTGTGATCTATTTGTCAGAGTATTCACTTCCTTAATCTCAGCTGCACATATTTCTGAAATCTCAGAGGACTTTTACCATCAATTATTTTATAAACGTGCAACAACAATGCATCAATACTTATGTTATACGTCCATTTTAGTCCTTCCTTAAGATTTTCCTTCTTCATGAACAGATCTTGCCGTTTCTTGGTGCAAGTTTGTATCATTGTCTTTGTTACCATCCGTTCAGCTCATCAGCTGGTAGTGTCTTTTAGTGACCTGAAGATGGTTCATTCCTTTCACAGGAGTGTCGGTATTTATTTGGATGCTGCGCATTATTTTTATTCAGGTTTTCTGAAAATGAATCTTGTAAGCAAATCACTGATTGTTGTTTCCTCGGATGGTGTACTGCTATCTTCTTTTGTCTACGGGTTAGTAATCTGATGTTTTCAGTTCTGGAAAATCAGACTCATCAATTACATGATTCAACAGTATAAGTATAGAGTAAAAACATTTATAGAGGCAGGTTACCTTTACATTGGTACTGATGTAAGGAAGGGTAGAGTACTCCGTTTGAGGATTCTGTCTGTACATTCACTTCTGGGTGACTAGAATAAGGCATCAGAATGTATGGGTTGGTTAAGTCCCTCTAATGGAAATGAATACCCAAAGATGTGCTGTAGCTCGGCATTCTGATACCAACTATATCTTCTGCATAAATTTCTTCCCATTTTGGTGATTCTGGACTCTGGATATAAATGTCCAGGTCTCCTTCCTTCACCTTGTTAAGGATTAGGCCTGATGACGAAAAAGTGATACATCTTCCCAACTTTTGTGTTTTTCCAGAAAACCTTAACTGAGCAAGGACAACCCAGCCTGTTCTGTCAGGCCATGGGATTTTGTCAACTGAATATATAGATTGTTCTTGTAACATTGAATGTAACACATATGGCAGTATCGGTGGGCCCAGTGGTCCTACCTGTTGCATTGTAGGAGTACCACACACGCGATAAATTCCTGTACCCAAAGAGTACGTAAATAACAAAATACATCCAAATAATTCTACATTGTGACAACGTAATGCCTTGTCGACATCGGAGACCCGAAGGTTACACCGCCGTCTCCGAAGAAGTTGCAACAAAATAGGTAAAAAGGTTATCAGGAGTACAGTGTTCCCCAGGGGCAGCCACCATTCTCCTCTTGGTAAGGTTTTTACCCACTGTAAAACATAGCACACAACATGTAGTAAGACACAACATAACACAACACGTATAATCCAATCCAGGGCATTGGACTTGGCGGGGTCGGAGTGGATCCGGAACACATAAAGTGGAAATCAGCCAAACTTCGGTCCTTCCAGGCTTCAGCGTTTCAACAGAAGAACTTCTGCTTCAGTGCATCTTTCCATCTTATCTTCCCAGGCAAAAACTGGATCAAGGGCTTCCCTGAACCATTTAGAATATAAACCAGTAGTACAGAAAATTGTCATGTTTCTGTTACACTGGACAAGGGAGTGGACTGGTGGCCATAGTTGGAGAAATGAAAACGTCTAAAGCCTTTGTAATAAGTATGTTCATATATTCGTTTGTCATAAAGGGAAAGTGCAATAAGATATCCGTCTAACATGGAAGAATTGTCGTTATAAAATGGTTTCTCACAGTTCTCATCTGATCGAGTTAATGTCATGGCTCCATGATTGGGACCATTCAACAACAGAGCCGTTCCTGTATTTTGATTCAAGTGTAGAGGGATCCACGTCAAGGGATTCCTCTATTAGTTTACCTTCAACATCTGGGCTGGAATCTTTCAGTTTTATCAAAATATCATTAACTATTCTCACAAGTGATTCCTTGCCTTCCCACGTGTCTATGTTTATTTCTTCGGCAATGCAGTCAGGGTGAATGTTTAAGTGTACGGGAACAATCACTTTGCCAGAGGCAAGGATTAAGGTTGTAGTGTATTGGTCCACGTATAACCAAGGGGTGAGGGCTATTTGGTGACATTTAAATTGGAATCATCATTCCTCCCAGATCTCCCAGATCTAATATTTTGTGAGTCATTACGTTTCGGGGTAACTGACCCAGATCAGGTATTCTCTGTGGTAAATGCTACTTCATGTGTTAACAAAGCAAATGATAAGTAAAGCAGCACTGAATAATATTGTAATTAACATGAATATTAAAAGGTAAGTACAGCAAGAGCAACATTTCTTTCTGGAGTTGGGTGTTTCTTGCTCCACAAACAACAGCCCTTCTCAGGTGCACTACTTCTGGGTAATGTTTCCATGAGATCTTCAAGTCAAAAAGATGTTTTACATTTCTTTTTAGATCCAAGCATTTGTCTTATCTTTTCAATCCTGCCCACCCATCTCCCATCGGGATGTAGGGGTTCTGTGTGGACCCATGCACCAGTTTAATATCAGGGTTCCAACTCATTCTGGGGGTATAAACGCTGCTGGGGCAGGTTTAATGTTATCGATATAGACAGATCTATTTACAGTATTGTTTCCCCTCCCGGTCTCGATTACCACAGTCCTATCGTTGATCACCTGGGTAACGAGACAAGGAGGTTACCAGTTAGGAAGGAAACTAGGATCAGAATTGTTTCTATGGAATTTCTTTTCTTGAACCCAGTCACCTATTGTGGTCTCCAAACTTTCTTTTCAGGCTCTCTTGTTATCTCTTGAGTTCCCATAAACACTCTAGACTCCTTGAGGAGAGTTGTATCAGGTGCAGGCGATGGTTGGCCTGACTCATCAATTAGGGGTGTATTTAGATGGACATTAAGAAATAAGGTGTAACGCTCTTAAGTACTCCAATTTTTGACAAAGGCATGTTGTTCACAGATAGCTGAACTTTTGGGACAAGTGTGGCCCACTTTTGACCTCGAGAGTAGACCAGTTTTACCAGAGCCCTCTTAATCTCCTGATTCCTTCTCTCCACTGTCCCAGTCGATTGTGAGTGGCACGGAGTGCTGCACTCCACTTGTATTCCTGCATATTCACACATGACCTGAAAGCTTTTACCAATGAAGGAAGACCCTTGGTCTGCATGTAAGCAGGCAGGAGTGCCAACTTGCGGGACGACTGAGTTCTGAAGTGCGATGACAGCAGTGGTCTCACTACAAGAAGCAGTGGGGATTAACCACGTATATCCCATACAGAGATCAACTGTGACAAGAATATATTTATTTGGTCTCCGATAAGGTGGGCTGCCTTGGAATGCAGGAAATGGGCCCATATAATGAACTTTCCACACCTGAATTGGTGGGTTTGGTTTTATTCGTCTTTTAGGAGGTGGTCTTGTGACTGCTCCTTTATTATAGGCCAGACATTCTTTACAATTTGCAACAAATCGCTTGCAATCAGCCAACAAGTAAGGCCACCAGTATAACATGGGTAATTTTGCATGAGTGGCTTGTCTGCCACCATGATTTGTGTCCAACTCCTTGGTGGACTTCCCGAATTAGTTCTTCCCGCTTCTAAGCAGGAGGTATTTGCTTCTTTTCGTTTTTGGGGAGGCAGACCCAAACCTTAACCATCAGTCTCTGACTTGTACTGTGTTGGAAATCCTTTGGAATTGAGTTGAGTAGTATCCGGCAGGATTCTTGAAACATAATCTTGTTTTTTTTTTATTTATTGCTTAGTTATTACCATAACCCTGGCCTTCCTTACCGGAGTAAGGTCAATTCCGACAATTCGTTTGGCTTGTTTATTGGCTAATTCATTACCATAGCTGTGCAGACGGCCTGCTATGACCCGAGACGTGTAACACCTGTACTAACACGTGTGTGAGGGTGGTTTGATGGACGGCACAACATGGTGGACAGAAGGGCCTGTTTTGTGCTGTATGGTTCTATGGTTCTATGGTTCTAATGGTCCAGTCAATAATAATTCATGGATATCTCTCCACGTGGACAAGTGTGGAATTAGATTTCCTCTGTGTGTTCTCCATCAGGTAGTCGATCGGGTGGGGAGATCTCTTTCTACTGTGTTCCTGACACAGTCAGATTCAGTGCAGATCAGTACTGGTTTGGTTGTGTTTGTCTCAGGCAGATATCCATAGATTTAGCCTCAGTAAATTGAAATTGTGCTCTCTGTTTCCCTAAATGATGGGCTTCTAACTCATGAGGTTCAAATTCTGTTTCAAATAAAAATTTTCTCTTTATAATTCCTGCTCCTGCTTGTAATCGACTAGATCTATATTTTATGGACTTTCATTGATGACCCATCAGAGTGCCATGTTTCAGAGTCATGTTTTAAAGGATATTATGCCACATTGGGCCATGGAGCATTCAGTCAAATGCTACCCAGCCAGGTGACGTATAAACTGCTGACTTAACTTTGCACAGTATGGGCTCGGTTTTATGTGGAGGATCATTTACAAAATAAAAAAAAATCCATTTTTGAAACAGCTCAGAGCAGTAACCGTTCTGATCACCACAGCCGCCGTTCGCTCCGTGCAATATTTCATTTTCAATTTTTGGCAGCAAATAGCCACAAAGCGATCAAAGGTGAACATCATTGTTCCCCAGACAGAGCAGTCTCTTACACCATAAGCTACTGCGAGATTCACACTGCAGGCGGGAGCAATGGTCAAGAAACTGAATGGGAAAGTTATGGGAACAATTCGGATTAATATCACGCCGGTGATAATGACCAGGAGATCCTTCTCTGCCATCGACAGCAGGTAGACAGTGATACATCTGGAGAGACCACATCGTCTGCGGAACATTACCCCAATCACGATCAAGTTAGCTGCAATAGAGGAAGACAGAGGGAGTGCATGTGTGTCAGTCATTGTGTGTGTGTTTATGGGTTTTGTGAATGAGATTGTGTGCGACCGTATGGTGTGAGAACACGTGTGTGTGTGTGTGTGTGTGTGTGTGTGTGTGTGTGTGTGTGTGTGTGTGTGTGTGTGTGTGTGTGTGTGTGTGTGTGTGTGAGTGTGTGTGTGTGTGTGTATTTGTGTGGTGTGAGCATCTGGTTTGTATTTTGTGTGTCTAGCATATATTACCATATCTTACGAGAGTCTTTCTCTGAAGAAAAAATCGAATGCAAGGACGTTCTCTTCCACTGAAAACTATCAACACCACTGATTTTCGTGTTGTTCGTCTGCACCTCCATATCAATAAAAATCCTGAAAAAGCTTAGTTTTCTACCTGTTTCACCCCATCCAATATTTCTCCCGCTGGTACAACAATGCCATCTTGTGAACACACCCAGATTAATGTTTGGAACTCACTTCCCAAAAGCGATATATGAATATTTAAACCACATTTGGATGTGTATTTGAAGAGCGCTGCAGACATGGTGCTAAAAAGTGGGATGAGGCTTTTCCACTGGCATAAAGACAATGCACTAACTGGCCCAACATTGTAAGTCTTCATGACTCAGTTAAGTCACAGATGACTGCTGCAAAGATGCGCTCCCTCGGATGTCCCTTTCAGATGCACGTCTTCATCCATTCTGTATTTCACCTCGCTCTCTCCCACATGCACCACTGGTAGTCTGGTTTGTCCAATCAACGTGTAGTTTAAGATAACCCACAATTGTTCTCCTTCACCAAGAATACCAACATCAACCCCTGTTACACCATGCAATCCTCCTCTTGCCTCCACTTATTTGATCTAAAATCCTATCAGTCTGGATTTATCAATGACCGCTCTTCCACAATGCACGCTCCATAAATTCACTTTCATCACGTCTCTGTAGCCGGTACATTGAATCACAAAATCTCCACTTCAAATACCTATCCTGCACTTACTGACTAACTGGATCCTCAGTTCTTCGATTTCAATCAATATTGATTGAAACTGTTCATACAAATGTCATAAGAAATGAAATTGCTTCCATTATATTTGGGTGTTTACCATCAGGATAAGAAGAGATGATATAATAAATATCAAAACTATTGAAAATTAGAAGCTGAAAAGAAGAAGCTTGACCACTAATTGTGATCAAATGTACGATAAAGAAATAAAACTTCAAAGATATAAAATATTCAAATATAATGCTACAACCAATGGGAGAAAACAATGAAAGGGTATTAATGATACTGGGAGAATAGCAAAGGGTTAAAAATCTGCAATTGACAGAATGCAACAATCCCAGTAAACACAGCAGTGATGCAACATTTCACAACATTTTGCAGATTGATTATTAACACCAATACTTTACCAGGAATGCCGATGACTGCAATGATGGAATAGTAAATAGCCAATCCCACGATTTGTGGAGCTCCATGCATTATTGTTGAAAGCTGAAGCATACAATACACTGCATTCACAGTCTGTTATATTTACACCGAACATCAGTCACCAGGGAACACATTAGGAAGGCATCTTTGTTTTCTAATACTAACTACATTAATTGAAACAATCAATTCAAAGCAAATAATGCCAATAATTGTTTTGATGAACAAATGTGTATAATATGTAATCCTTCCTCCATTTCTTCCAAGAAAAGTAACAACAGTCTCAAGGAGTTGATGTCATTGGTCAAAGCTCTCTTTTGCCACTGAACACAGCAACCTAGAACAAGAAGCTTTTGGCATTAAAAAATGAACAGAGATTTTGTATTTAGTTTTTGGAATTACCAAAGTTAAATTTAAATTCAAGTTTATTGTCATATGCACAAGTAGCTGCATGCACAGGTGCAATGAAAAACTTCCTCACAGCTGCTTCACAGGCAGATAAGCAGAATTCACAAGAGAATCATGAATTGAACAATATTTTTATAAGGAAGAACACATTTCAGTGAAAATGCTGAAAGTGTCATGGTGTTGCTAAACTCAGTGATGAGAGTTGTAACAGATGGTTCAAGAAATGAATGGTTGAACGGAAGTAGCTGTTCTTAGACCTGGTGATGTGGGTCTTCGAACTTCTGTAACTCCTGCCTGACGGTAGCTGCAAGAAGATGTCATGGCCTGGATGGTGGGGATCTTTGATGATGTGCGTTGACTTCTTGAGGCAGCGCCTCCTGTCGATACTACAGATGGTGGGGGGGGGGGGGGGAGATGTGCCCGTGATGTATTGGGCAGAGTCCACTACTCTCTGCAGATTCTTACCTTCATTCACATTTGAGTTGCTGTTCAGACCATGAAGCAACCAGTCAGGATTCTTTCAACAGTACATCTGCAGAACTTTGTTGAAGTGTTCGGTGACAGGCCAAACCAGGTATTGGTATTGGTATTGGTTTATTATTGTTACATTTACCGTGGTACAGTGAAAAAACTTGTCTTACAAACCGATCGTACAGGTCAATTCATTACACAGTGCAGTTACATTGGGTTAGTACAGAGTGCATTGATGTATTACAGGTAAAAACAATAACAGTACAGAGTAAGGTGTCACAGCTACAGAGAAAATGCAGTGCAATAAGGTGCAAGGTCACAACAAGGTAGATCGCGAGGTCATAGTCCATCTCATTGCATAAAGGAACCGTTCAATAGTCTTATCACAGTGGGGTAGAAGCTGTCCTTAAGCAGAGTGGTACGTGCCCTCAGGCTCCTGCATCTTCTACCCGATGGAAGAGGAGAGAAAAGAGCATATCCCGGGTGGGTTGGGTCTTTGATTATGCTGACTGTTCCACCAAGACAACGAGAGGTAAAGACAGAGTCCAAGAAGGGGAGGCTGGTGTCCGTGATACGCTGGGCTGTGTCCACAACTCTCTGCAGCTTCTTTCAGTCCTGGGCAGAGCAGTTCAGTACCAAACCATGATATATCCAGATAGGATGCTTTCTATGGTGTATCTGTAAAAGCTGGTGAGAGTCAAAGGGGACAAACCAAATTTCTTTAGACTCTTGAAGGAAGTAGAGGCACTGGTGAGCTTTCTTGGCCGTGGCATCTGCGTGATTTGACCAGGGCAGGCTGTTGGTGATGTTCACTTCTAGGAACTTAAAGCTCTCAACCCTCTCAACCTCAGCACCATTGATGTAGACAGGTGCATGTACACTGCCCCCTTTCCTCAAATTAATGACAAGCTCTTTTGTTTTGTTGATACTGGATGAAAGGTTGTTGTCATGACACCATTCTACTAAGCTCTTTATCTCCTCTCTGTACTACGACTCATCGCTGTTTGAGATAAGGCCTTAGGGTTAGGGTTAGGGTTAGAGTTGAGTGTAGGGCCAGGGAGATGGCATCCGCTGTAGACCTGTTTCAGCCTGTTTCGGACCTCCTTCACCACCTAAGAAAGTAAAGATGCTGGCGCACCTTGCTTGTGACTGCACCTATGTGCAGGGCCCAGGACAGGTCAGCCGATATGTTAATGCCCAGGAATTTCAAGCTGCTAACTCTCTCCACAAACAACCTCCCGATGTAGACTGGCGCATGTTCACCCTCCTTCCCCTTCCTGGAAGGAAGGAAAGGACTGGCAGACAAAAAAATTCTGCAGATGCTGGAATCTGCAATAATACAAAACAAGTACTGGAGGAACTCAGCAGGTCAGGCAGCATCTGTGGAGGGAAATAAACAGTCGACATTTCCGGGTGAGACCGTTCATCAGGACTGGAAAGGAAGATGGCAGAAGCTAGAATAAGAAGGTGGGGGGATAAGCACACACTGGCAGGGGGGCAAGTGAGTCCAGGTGAGACGGAGAAGGTCGTGAGTGGAGGAGGGGGAGAAGATGTAATACGCTGAGAGGTGATAGGTAGAAGAGGCAAAGGGAAGAAGAAGAAGGAATACGGTAGGAGAGGGCAGTGGACCATGGAATAAAATATAGGGTAATGAGAGGAGAGGAGATGGGCAAGTCATCAAGCTTGGTAAGGGGAGCCACAGGAAATATTGGAAGACAAAAGAGTTGGGTGGGGGGGGTAGAAAAAGAAGGGTTGGAGTTACTGGAAGTTTGAGAAATCGATGTTGAGTCCATCAGGTTGGAGACTCCCAAGATGGAATATGAGGTGTTGTTCCTCCAAACTGCGTCTGGCCTCCACGTGGCAGTGGACGAGACCGTGGATAGACGTGTCATTGTGGGAATAGGATGTAGAATTGAAATAGGTGGCCACCGGGAGGTCATGATTATTGCGGCAGACGGAGTGAATGTGCTCAACGAAGCGGTCACCCAATTTGTGTTGGGTCTCACCAATGTACAGCAGGCTGCACCGGGAGCACCAGATGAAACAAATGACACCCTTAGATTCACAGGTGAAGCGCAGCCTCACCTGTAATAACTGTCTGGGACCATGAATGGCTGTGAGGTAGGAGGTGTAGGGACAGGTGTAGCACTTTGTGAAGTTGCAGGCATCAGTGCCAATGAGGTTATGGGTGAGGAGGAACGAGTGAGGAGTCGCAGAGAGAGCGGTCCCTTTGGTAAGTGGAGGGGGAGGGGAAGATGTGCTTGGTGGTAGGATCCCGTTGGAGGTGGAGTTGTAGGGAATGATGTGTTGGATGCGGAGACTCGTGGTGACGACAAGGGGAACCCTGTCCGTGTTATGTCGGCGGGGAGAGGAGGTGAGGGCAGACGTGCAGGAAGTGGAGGAGAGACGGGTAAGGGCAGCATTGATGGTGGTGGAAGAGAAACTCCGGTCACTGAAAAAGGAGGACATGTCTGATGTCCTAGAATGGAAAGCCTCATCATAGGAACAGATGCGGTAGAGGCAGAGGAACTGGGAGAATTGGATGGCGTCCTTACAAGTGACAGTGTGGGAAGAGGTGTAGTTTCGGTAACTGTGGGAGTCAGTGGGTTTGTAGAAGATGTCTGTGGTTAATCTTTCTCCGGAGATGGAGACAGAGAGATCAAGAAAGTGGAGAGAGGTGTCGGAGACGGACCAAGTGAATCTGAGGGCAGGGTGGAAGTTGGAGGTAAGTTGATGAAATTGACGAGCTCAGCACGGGTGCATGAAGCAGCCCCAATGCAGTCGTCAATGCAGCGGAGGAAAAGTTGAGGGGCGTTACCGGTGAGGGCTTGGAACATGGACTGTTCCACGTAGCCGACAAAGAGGCAGACATAGCTGAGGCCCATGCGAGTGCCCATGGTGACATCCTTAGTTTTGAAAAAGTGGGAGGAGCCGAAAGAAGCTGCGAACGGACTGGCAGCTGAACATCCTAGTGTCTGGAATCTTCAGACGTGACAGGGAGAGGTAAAAGCGGTGGTGGCATTACAGCATTGATTCAATCATCCATTACAGGGGTACTGAGGGAGGATATTCAGATGAGGCTACTCTGTGGGTTGACATCAGGATCAAAGAGGGAACTGTCACTCTGCTGGGTACACACAAACCTCCAGACTGAGAAAAGAGTCGGAGGCTCAAGACTTAGCAGAGGCGAGTGGGGAAAGAACAGGGAGCCCAAGAAAGGAAGCAACATTTAGTTTAAAAGAAAAGTGACGAAGGGGCGTACCCCAACAGCTGTCACATCGTGGTGGGAGACTTCAATCAGACGAGATTGAAGGAGTCTCTGCCGAACTACTATCAGCACATCACCTGCAAAACTAGATGACACAACACACTCGACCACTGCTGTACTGCCATCAGGAACACTGACCGCCCGCACTTTGGTAAATCTGACCACCTGGCTCTGCTTCTTCTGCCTGTGTACAGACAGACTGAAGAGCTCAGCACCGGTGAAAAGGACGATGAAGAGCTGGACGGCAGAGGTGGAGGAGCGAATTCGGGATTGCCTCGAGTCAGTGGGCTGGACTCGTCAGCAGACTTATATGTGGACCTAAATGAATATGCCACGGTCATCACCGTCTTCATAAGGACATGCGTATAAGAAGTGCAGGTACAACCTTCGGTCGCCCATTGCGAATGCAAACAGGCAACTGGAATCACAGATGGATGTTTAACAGCTGTGGCAGGGCTTTCACAATATAACTTCCTACAAGGTGAGATCAGGCAGCATAAGTGGCAACGATCCATCACTCCCGGATGAGCTCACTGCCTTTTATGCACGCTTTGATAGGGAGAACTAAGACACACCCACACAAGCCCCACATTTCCGGACGACCCGTGATCTCAGTCTCTGAGGCCAACGTCCGGGCATCCTTCAAGAGGGTGAATCCACAAATGGTCCTGGTCCAGACGGCGTCCTGGCCGAGTACCAGAGATCTGTGCGGACCGACTGGCTGGAGTGTTTACTGACATATTCAACTTCTGCGGTCTGAGGTTCCCATCTGCTTCAAAGAGGCATCCATTATACCGGAACCCAAGAAGAGCGTGGTGACCTACCTCAATGATTAGAGTCCGGTAGGACTTACATCAAATGTAACGAGAAGCTTCGAGAGATTGGTTCTGGAACAAATCAGCTCCTTCCTCAGAGATAACCTGGATCGACTTCAATTTGCTGACCACCAGAACAGGTCAACAGCAGCTGTGATTTCTCTAGCTCTTCACTCTGCTCTGGACCATCTGGACAACAGTAACACATATGTTTAGGCTACTGTTCATCAACTACAGCTCGGTGTTAAACACAATCATCCCATCCAAACATCATCAAACTTCAAGACCTGGGCCTCTGTGCCTCCCTCTGCAACTGTATACTCGATATTTTCATCAGCAGACCTCAATCAGTGAGGATGGGTAACAACATCTCCTCCTCGCTGATCACCAACACAAATGCACCTCAAGGCTGCGTGCTTAGCCCCCATCTCTACTCCCTACGCCCATGACTGTGTAGCTAAGCAGAGCTCCATATACAAATTTGTGGATTACACTACTGTTGTTGGATGAATCGCAGGTGGTGATGAGTCAGCTTACCGGAGCGAGATAGGACACCTGGTTGAGTGGTGCCGCAACCACAACCTCTCACGCAACGTCAGTGGAACGAAAGAGCTGATTATTGACTTCAGGAAGTGGAAGGAGGGTGAATATACACAAGTCTACATTGGGTGATTGACAGTCGAGTGAGTCAGCAGCTTTAAATATTACATGAGCTGTCCTGGGCACTGCACACAGATGCAGTAATAAAGGTGTGCCATCAACTTTATTTTCTAAGAAGGTTAAGGACATTTGGCTTGTCACTGAACACTATAACAAACTTCTACAGATGTACTGTTAAATATATCTTGACTGGTTGCATCATGGTCTTAACAGCAACTCAAATGCGCAAGAATATAGAAATGACAGAACATTGTGGACTCTGCCCAATGCATCAGGGACTCATCCACCATCGGTTTTGTCCACAGGAGGTGCTGCCTCGAGAAGGCAACATCCACCATGCTATCTTCTTACAGCTATCATCGGGCAGGAGGTACAAAAGTCAGAAGTCCCACATCACCAGGTTCGAGAACAGCTACTTCCCTTCAAACATTCGGTTCTTGAACCAACCGACACAACTCTTAGCACTTGAGTTTACCAATACGATGACCACGTTCAACACTTTGTAATAAAATCTTAGTTTTTTATTCTAATATTGTTCTGTCTTTCTTGTGAAAATGTTCAATTTATGTTTTCCTTATTGATGAGATGTGCCTGTGATTCTGCTGCTAGTAAGTTTTTCATTGCACCCGTGCAGACATGTATGTGTGCATTTGATAATGAACTTGAATTTGAACTTGACTTTGATCATTCCACAAATTAAATGCAATGTGTCTGTTCATTTTCTCATTTGAACAACATCTTGCTTCTGCTCACTGTGTGTCAGGTGCTAAAGACATTTTTCACCAATTACATCCAAGCCTTTAAGACTTTTGTTAGTTTTCCTGGATGAAATGTAAGCAGAATTACATATTACACACATTATTGTTATTCCTCAAAACAATAATTGACATGGCTGCATAAGTTGCTTGTTTCAATTAATATAATGGCATAAAAAAACAAAGACGCCTGTCTAATGTGCTCCCTGGTACTGATGTCCGGTATAAATATAACAGACTGTGAATGCAGTGTATTGTGTGGTTAAAACTTTCGATAGCAATGCATGGAGTTCCACAAATCTTGCGGTTGGCCATTTGCTATTCCATCATTGCAGTCATCGGCATTCCTGGTAAAGTATTGGTGTTAATTATCAATCTGTGAAATGACATGAAATGTTCCATCGCTGTTGTGTTTACTAGCGTTGCTTTCTGTACGTTGGAGATTTTTACCCCTTTGCTATTCTCTCTGTATCATTAATACCCTTCAAATGTTTTCTCCCATTGGTTGTACCATTTTAATTGAATATTTTATTCCTTTTAAGTTTTATTTCTTCATTGTGCATTTTATTATAATGAGTGGCAATGTTTCTTCTTTACAACTTCTAATCTTGAATGGTTTTGATCCCTATTATATCATCTCTTCTCATTCCGATGGTAAACACCCAACTATAATGGAAGCAATTTCTTTTCTAATGCCACTGGTATGAACAGTTTCAAACAAAATTTGACACAAAATTTATATTATCACTTTAAAACAGGACGTGGAGTGTTTGGAAAACAGCATGACAATATTGTAATAGTGGAATTGAGGATCCAGTAAGTCAGTAAGTTCAGGATGGGTATTTGAACTGGAGATTTTGTGATTCAATGTACTGGCTGCAGAGAGGTGATGAAAGTGAATTTATTGTAATGTGGAAGATCGGACATTGATGAATGCAGATTTTAGCTCAAAGCAGTTGAGGCAAGAGGAGGAGTGCATGGTGTAATAGGGCTTGATATTGGTATTCTTGGTGAAGGAGAAACATTTTGGGATATCTGAAGCTACTTGTCAATTGGACAAACCAGATGACTAGTGGTACATGTGGGGAGGGAGCGGAATGAAATACAGAATTGGTTTGGTGGATGAAGACGTGCATGTGAAAGGGACATCCGAGGGAGCGCAGCTTTGCGGCAGTGATCTGTGATTGAACTGAGTTATGAAGATTTACAATGTTGGGCCAGTTGGTGCACTGTGTCTGTGCCAGTGGAAAAAACCTCATCCCACGTTTTAAAACCATGACTGTAGTGTTCTTCAAATACACATCCAAATGTGGTTTAAATATGCATATATCGCTTTCGGGAAGTGAGTTCCAAACATACATCTGGGTGTTTTCAGAAAAGGACAGGTCATGGAAAAATATTGGATGGGGAGAAATTAATATAAAAAGCTTTTTTTCCGTATTTTCAGTGATCTGGAAGAGATGACTAACAACACGAAGATCAGTGGTGTTGATAGTGTTGAAGGTGTCAGCGGAAGATAACCTTCTTTCTCTGGATGTTTTCCACAGACACAGACTGTCTGGCCACATCTGCAGTAACTGCTTGAGGCTGGAGGAACTTCGGCTCAAATTCGATGAGCTGGAGTTGCAGCTTCAAACACGGCACAGCATCAGGGAGGGGGAGAGTTTTGTAGATGCTGTTCATCAGGAGACTGTCAACCCCTTAAAGCAGGTACTTCTGGAGTTCAGGAAGTAGATAGAATTGTGACTCTCAGGGGAGGGAAAAGGAAAAAGAAAACGAACAGTCAGATAGAGCAGAGGACATCGGAAGCTGTTCCCCTCAATAACAGGTTTTCCCCTTTGGAGACTGTTGAGGGAGATGACCTGGCGGGTCCAAGCAGTAGTAGCCAGCTCTGTGGCACTGGGACCGGCCCTGCTGCTCAGAAAGGAAAGGAGAAGAGGAAGGAAGGAGTGATAGGGGACTTGATAGTCAGGGAAACAGATAGGAAGTTCTGTCGCAGTGAGCATGAATCCCGGATGGTATGTTGCCTCCCAGATGCCAGGGTCCAGGGTGTCACTGATCGGGTCCACACCATTCTAGAGCGAGGGGGAGAACAGCCAGAAGTCGTGGTTCATGTTGGTACCAACAACATAGGTGGGAAGAGGGATGAAGTCCTGAAAAGTGAGGTTAGCGCGCTAGGCAGAAGGCTGAAGGACAGGACCTCAGCCTTCTGCCTAGCGCCTAGGGTAGCGATATCGGGATTGCTGTCAGTACCACGCGATAGTGAAGGTAGGAATAGGAGGAGATGGCAGATAAATGCGTGGCTGAGAAGTTGGTGTAGGAGGGATGGTTTTAGATATTTGGATCATTGGGATCTCTTCTCGGGAAGGAAAGTTATCAGGACCAGTAACCACGAGAGGATAAAGATACCCAAGATACTGAGGAGCAAGACGATAGACTTCCTGAGGCTGTCCATCTCCAGGTCGTTCTGTCTTTCACTGTTCCCACTTTCCTGGAGTCTCCTGCGGATTCTAATGGCCCTGAAAATGTGCCTGACGGTTGGGAAATTGAACAACAAAATTAGAACAAATGAAAGACAAGGGACTAGAAACCTTTCGATCCAATCATATGCTATCCAGGCAGGCAGGCGAGGTATAAGATGACTTAATTTTGCACGGTGTGGTCTCGGTTTTATTTGGAGGTTCATATATTAAATAGTTAAATCCATTTTTGAAACAGCTCAAGGCAGTAACCGTTCCGATCCACACAGCCGCCGTTCGCTCCGTGCAATATTTCATTTTCAATTTTTGGCAGCAAATAGCCACAAAGCGATCAAAAGTGAACATCACCGTCACCCAGACGGAGCAGTCTCCTACGGCATAAGCGACTGAGACATTAGCACTGCAGACCGGAGCGATGGTCAGGAAATTGGATGACAAAGTCATGGGAACAATCCGGTTTAATATCACACCCGTGATAATGACCAGGAGATCCGTCACCGCCATCGACAACAGGGAGACGGTGATACATCTGGAGAGACCACATCGTCTGCGGAACATGACCCCGACCACGGCCATGTTAGCTGCAATAGATGGAAGACAGAAGAAGTCAGTGTGTGTTTGTGATTGAGTGTGGTGTGTATTTTCTGTCTGTTATGACTGTGCTGTGTATTTTGTTGTCCCAGATGGATATTCGGAACTCACTTCCAGAAAGCGATATATGCATATTTAAACCACATTTGGATGTGTATTTGAAGAGCGCTATTGACATGTTCTAAAAAGTGGGATGAAGCTTTTTCCACTGGCACAGAGACAGTGCACTAACTGGGCCAACATTGTAAATCTTCATAACTCAGTTAAATCACAGATCACTGCTGCAAAGCTGCGCTCCTTCTGATGTCCCTTTTATCCACCAAACCAATTGTGTGTTTCACTCTGCTCCCTCCCCTAATGCACCAATGGTAATCTGGTTTGTCCAATCCACATGTAGTTTGGGATACCCTACAATTTTTCTCCATCACCAAGAATAGCAATATCAAGCCCTATTACACCATGCACTCCTCCCCTCCACATATTTAAGCTTAAATATTTTTTTCTGGATTCATCAACGACTGATCTTACACATTACACTCTCCGTTAATTCACTTCCATCACCTCTCTGAAGCCAATACACTGAATCACAAAATCTCCAGTTCAAATACCCATCCTGCACTTACTGACTTACTGGATCCTCAGTTCTGCTATTTCTACATTCTCATGTTGTTCTCAACCTTCCATGTCCTGTTTTAAACTACTTAATATAAAATTGATGTCATATCTTTTTGAAACTGTTCATACAAATGGCATAAGAAACAAATTGTTTCCATGAGAGTTGGGTGTTTACCATCAGAAAACAAGATGATATAATAGGTATAAAAGCCATTGTACATCAGAAGGTGGAAAGAGGAAACTCTGGCCCCAATTGGGATGAAATATGCTGTGAAGAAATAACATTTAAAATGAATAAAATATTCAATTGAAATGATACAACTAATGGGAGAAAATGTCTGAAGGATATTGATGATACTGGGAGACTAGCAAAGGGGTAAAATCTACCACTGACAAATAGCAACAATCCTAATAAACACAGCAGTGATGCAACATCTCACAACATTTTGCAGATTGATAATTAACACTAAGAATTTACCAGGAATGCCGATGACTGCAATGATGATTTGTGCAGCTCCATGCATTACTATTGAAAGCCTTAAGCATACAATACATTGCATTCATAGTCTGTTATACTTACACTGGACATCAGTCACCAGGGAGCAGGTTAGGAAGCATCTTTGTTCTTTATGCTAATTACATTAATTGATACAAGCAATTGAAAGCAGCTAATGCCAAGAATTGTTTTGATGAATAATTGGGTGTAATGTATAATCCTGCTTCCTTTTCTTCCAAGAAAGCTAATGGAAGTCTCAAAGGGTGGATGTAACTGGTAAAAACTATCTTTAGCCCATCGAAGACAGCAAGCAGGAACAAAATGTTTTTGACATTAAACATGAACAGAGACTTTGGATTTAGTTTGTGGAATCAAAGTCAAATTAAATGTTGAGTTTTTGTCACATGCACAAGTACATGTGTGCACAGGTGAAATGAAAAACTTAATTGCAGCAGAATCACAGGCACATTGCATCAGATAAGCAGCATTCACAATAGAAACATCAATGAAGCCCAGGTTTTGCAAGAAATAACACAATTAGATCAATAAAAAAGAACAAAGTTCATTTTAGTGTAATGTGATGAAAGTGGTCATGCTGTTGTTAAACTCTGATGATGATAGTTGTGCCATTTGGTTCAAGAACCAACTGGTTGAAGGTAGGTAGCTGTTCTTGAACCTGGTGGGTGGGACTTCAGACGTCTGTACCTCCTGCCCCATGGTAGCTGCGAGAAGATGGCATGGTCTGGATAATGGATGTTTTCTTCCTGAGGCAGCGCCTCCTGTAGATACTACTAATGGTGGGGAGGGATAGCCCGTGATGAATTGGGCAGAGTTCTGAAGATGTTCACATTCCTGCTCATTCGAATTGCCACTCAGACCATGATGCAACCAGTCAGGAAACTTTAAATAGTGTATTTGTGGAAATTTGTCAGAGTATTCAGTGACAATCCAAACCTCCTTCACCTCCTAATAAAATTCAGATAGTGGCGCGCCTTCCTTGTGATTGCATCTATGTTCAGTGCCCAGGACAGGTAATCAGATAAGTTCAAGCTTCTGACTCTCTCTACTGCCAATCCCTCAATGTAGATTGACGTATGTTCACCTTCCTTCCCATTCCATAAGTCAACAATCAGCTCTTTAGTTTTACTGACATTGAATAAGAGATTGTTTCTGTGGAAACATCTCACTCCGGTAAGCTGACTCATCACCACCTGTGATTCATCCAACAACAGTGGTGACCTCAGTGAATTTGTAAATGAAGCTATGCTTTGCCACACAGTCATGTGTGTATAGAGAGTAGAGCAAAGGGCTAAGCACGCAGCCTTGAGGTGCACCTGTGTTGATGGTCAGTCAGGAGGAGATGTCGACAGGCATCGGGGTACGTCCCTTCGTTCTTGTTGATTACAGCACTCAGTTCCTCAAGCGCCAGCTTGATGTCTGCCTGAGCTGAGAGGTAGACTGCAGTCAGGATGACAGCAGAGAACTCCCGCGGAAGGTAGAATGGTCGGCACTTCACTGCCAGATGTTCCAGGTCGGGGGAGCAGGAATGGGACAAGTCCGCCACGTCCGTGCACCACGACGAGTTTATCATAAAGCAGAAACTGCCGCCTATTCCTTTACCCGACGCTGCCGTCTGGTCCATGCGGTGGATCGAGAAACACTCAGACTGGAGCGCTGTGTCAGGTGAGTTGGGAGTGAGCCATGTCTCTGTGAAACAAAGTACACAGCAGTCCCTCATGTCCCTCTGATAAATCAATCTTGCTCTGACCTCCTCAGTTTTGTTTTATCATGACTGCACATTAGCCAAGAGGATGTCAGGGAGAGGGGGGCCTTATGACCCTGCGCTTCAATCTTGAGTTGAGCAAATATCAATAAGTAGGGAGAAAGGTGCTAACCATGATAAAATGTCAATATTAGATGTAAGAATGTGAAAGGTGTATCACTATTCAAGACTTAATTTTTGGAAAACTGGATATTAGAGGGTTAAGGCTGAAGCATCCGACCAACAAGTCTTATCATTGCACAGAATTAGAGACAACAGTCGAAGCAATTCAAGGATTCAAATAATTATTTATTGGAATACTTGGGTAACCGATAGATGAAGGATGCTCGGTTTGTATAATGAAGAGCATTGATCACCAAGAGTAATGGGAGCTGGTGGATGAATAGACTTTCATGGACTGTGGAGACTCAGCAGATAGTGAGTGTTGCAGGTCGAGATCTTCTGATTCTAAGATAGCAGAAGTGTTTGTGTTGACTTTCATTCACCACCAAACTGACGGCAATTTAAGAAGTTAATTCAGTGTGTCGCAAAATGTGGAACAAGCAGTGCACCTCCACACATTGTGCTGTCTGCAGCAGTCTCCACTGTGGTCAAAGGAAATCACTTGAACGTTGAGTAGTTGAGCCTTTTTATTGTAAATTACCCTGCAAAATGTCCACATTATTGCATGAGGTCGGGCACGACAATAAGTCATATTAATGCTCGGCAAACTGTTAGTAGCTTCAGTATATATCGTAATTCATTCCAATGTTTTTTTTCAATAGATTTTGGAAAAAAATGTGAGGGATAAAAAAGAACAACAAATGTTAATTCTTTCCTGGAATGTAAATGTGAGTCCAGCTGATGTGCCTTGTCCACCGTGAGCAGGGCTGTTATAGAGCTATACAGGACGGAAAACAGGCCCTTCGGCCCAACTCATCCATGTTGGCGAAATTGTTTTCCTGAGGTATTACCATTTGTCTATGTTTGACCCATATCCCTCTCAAAATTTCTCATCCACTTACCTATCCAAATGTATTTTAAACGTTGTAAATGTACCCATGTCTACCACTTCCTCTGGTGGCTCGTTCCGTATACGGCCACACTCTGCGTGAAAAAGCTCCCCCTCAAGTCCTTTTTAAATCATTCCCCCCTCACTTTAAACCTGTGCCCTCTAGTTTTGGACTCCCCTACCCTTGGGAACAGACTGTTGTTCTTCATCTTATTTAAGTTCCTCATGATTTTACAAACCTCTGTAAGGTCACCCCTCATTTACCTGTGCTGCAGGAAAAAAACCTCGCCTGTCCAGCCTCTCCTTATAAATCAACCCTTCCAGTCCCAGCAACATCCTCTTAAAGCTTTTTTACTCCCTTTTTAATTTCATGACATCCTTCCTGTAGAAGGACAACCAGAACTGTACGCATTACTCCAGGCCTGACCAATGCCTCACACTGCTGTAACATGATGTCCCAACTCCTGTACTCAGTATCCTGACCGATGAAGCCAAGTGTGCCAAATGCTTTCTTCACTGTCCTGTCCACCTGTGCTGACACTTCGCAAGGAACTATGTACCTGACCCCTGTATCTCTCTCTTCTACAATACGCTCCATGACCCAACCATTTACTGTGCAAGTCCTGCCCTGAGTTGTCTGACTACAAGCAACACCTTGCATTTACCTGAATTAAATGTATTAATCTGATTAAGCATTCACTTAATCCAGGAAACATAACTGTGTTGAAATGGATCAAACTCTGACACCAAAGTTTGTCGTGAATCACATTGAAGTTCTGAGGTGTCAAAGCGTGTTCTAAATGTATAAACTGGTTTCCCTTTATGTCATTCAAGCAAGCGGCAATACTGTTTCAATTGGTGGCGGTGGACGTGGGATCAGTTTTTCCACATTCTCTGTCTCTCACTCTTTCTCCATCTTGTCTGCAAAAATCTTTCTGTTTTGGTGCCTGCCCTCTGTCATATTCTCTCTGCTTCTACTTTCTCTCTCCGTGCCTTTCTCTTCACCTGTGACAACTGGTCTCCTTCACGTTTGCTTCCTTTCATCTTTATCACACCTCTCCACCTGCTCTTTCTCCTTCTCTGTCCCATCCTTTTATTTTATTTCTATTGATTCAACTGACTATCTCTCTCTCTCTCTCTCTCTCTCTCTCTCTCTCTCTCTCTCTCGTGCACTTTTCCTCCTCACTCACTTTCCCCTCTGTATTTCCTGCTCTGACTCCCTGTATCAGCATCGGCATACGTTCAGCCACACGATTCATGATGTAATAAATATCACTCTGGAATGAATTGGGACAGGACACACAGTGTGACCGCAGATAACAAAAGTGAAAGGGAGACTGAAAGAAGACATTGATTATTGATTAAAAACAGCAGAGACCATGAGAATTAGGAGGATTATGGAAACGTGTGAGGTAATCGATGGAGAGAGGAAGTAAAATATGAATTGGAACGTAACTCAACGAATTTGCTGGGCTTGATGGCCGATATCCAGGGAATTCACAGAGATATCTACACAGACGATGATTCCAATTCATAAACCTTCCATCGACTGTAGAACTGTCTCTTCAAACTGAAAGGTGACAGAAGCATCTGTGTTATTGAAGAAAATAGAGAAAGGAAAAGGAAGTTGTTCACAGTTAGTCTGACGTCAGTGTGAGAGGCAAATGCTGGAACCTCCTGCAACAAATTGGGTCTGCAGGGTATGTGGAAAATCAAAATATGATTGGGAAAAGTCAAAACAGATTTTAAAAATGGTAATTTCGTTTAATAAATCTATTGGAATATTTTGAAGCTGTAATTGGCTGGGTAGATAAACGTAGACACTAGGTTTACAAAACGCTGCAATTTAAGGGTTTCTTAATTCAGAATTTGGGTTCCTGGTATTTGTGAGTTAGAAGAACAGGAAAGCAGAGAGTGGAAATTAAACGGGTGATTTTCAGGATGGCAGTTTGTAGTCAGTGTGGTTGTTCACGTGTGTGAGAGAGGTAATGAAACACATAAACACACACACACACACACACACACACACACACACACACACACACACACACACACACACACACACACACACACACACGCACACACAGCTTCCCTCATCCGTCTACTCCTGAAGTCCCATTACATTTTTAGCCTATCACATCTGCATCATGGAGTACCGAGCTGCCAGTCCTATCATTCCCTCAGCCATGTTTCTGTGGGGATGCCGTCTGCTCCTGAGGTCTGGTAATTTACTGAGTCATCGCGTGACCTTTTCAACTCCTTGTCTATCAGGAGACAGAGAAGCACAGAGCACGGAAACAGACCCTTCAGCCCAACCTTTCCATGCTGACCAAGATACCCATCTAAGCGAGCCCAGTTTGCCCACGTTTGGCCCATATCCCTCTGTAACACTAACGCTGACATTAAATTGCCTCCAGTAGTGGGATCAAGACTGGCCTGAACTGGTTGCAGTGGGATGGAGTCAAGCACCCATCCCCACCCTCCCACAGTTCTGACAAAGAGACCTTTGATGCGAAACGTGAACTCTTACTTCCCACAGACGCTGTCTGACCCGAGTATTTCTAGCATTTTCTACTTTTATTTCAGATTTCCAGCATCTGCAGCTTCTTTATTTCGTTTTGTTTATCTTTAAGTATCCTGCCTCCGATTGCACCTCCAACATAATGTTCAAGCAACCCGTCTCACCGGCATTCAATGAACTTACATCCTCAAGGCCACATCTGCCAATTTGAATTGCCAGCCAAGAAGGAGTTAACACAGGAGACATAAGAGACTGCAGATGCTGGAATGTGGAGCAACACACAAACTGCTGGAGGAATCCTGTGGGTCGAGCAGCATCTGTGGAGGGAAATGGACAGTTGACGATGAGCCCAGATTGATTGCTTGACCCAAGTTTTAAGCCCTTATTTTCTTCTTGTCCAATAGGGGGACTGACAGATTTTTTCTGTCCTTTCCAATTACCCCCTAAGACGATTCCACTTACTGGCACTTCATGTTCTTTTCTTACCAGTGTCCTAATGTTGTTGTGTTATCAGACCGACCCTGCTCCTTCCTGTTGGTGAATCTGCCAACCGCTCTGCAACACTAATAAATATTCCAGGATATTCAGCTCTCTTCCTTGTGACAGACCTCTGTAATGTGCAGGATACCACCCATCTTAGGACTGCTAATTCATCGAACTTGTTGCAAGTGGTCGGCACAGTGGGACAGCAGGTCGTATTGCTGTCTCACAGCTCCAAAGCCCAGGTTCGATCCTGTCCTCTGGTGCTGTCTGTGTGGAGTTTGCACGTTCTCCCTGTGACCGCATGGGTTTCCTCCCACATACCAAAGATGTGTGCTTGCGAGGTTTCTAAGCAGCTGTATGTTGCCCCTGTGTGTAGGTGAGTGGTAGAATATGGGGGGAGATGATGGGAGTGTGGGGAGAATAAAAAAAGGATTACTGTAAATAGGAGCTTGATGGTCGGCATGGAGTTGGTGGACAGAAGAGCCTGCTTCCGTGCTGTATAAATCTATGCAGATGAGATTACAGAGAACAAGATGAAGGCGGTTTGCAACATAAACTGCACCCAAAGAATAAAAATTGTTTACTTTGGTACTTTATTAATGAGAGTCAGTAGATATTTCAGCCCCAGCTTTATCTCGTCTCTGATCTTACTCTGTGTCCCTGCATAAATAAATGGGTTCACGCAGGAACACAAGACCTGAAGCACGTACCCGCTTTCTTCCAGAGGGAAAACTGAGTCACTGAAATTGGAACCTGTAAAAGTAAGTGATGACTGTCATGCGAATGTAGAGGAAAGTTATCAGTACCAGTAGCCACAAGAGGATGAAGATACTCGAGATACTTAGGAGCAGGACGATAGATTTCCTGCGACTGTCCATATCCGGGTTGCTCTGTCTCTCGATGTTCCCACCGCCCTGGAGTCTCCTGCAGATTCTAATGGCCCTTAAAATGTGTCTGATAGTTAGGAAATTGAACAGCAAAATTAGAACAAGTGCCATACGCGGGGTTAAAATGCTGTCGATCCAGTCATATTCTATCCAGCCAGGGGAGATAGAATATGCTGACTGCACGGTGTGGGTTCGGTTTTTTTGGAGGTTCATACACAAAATAGAGAAATACATTTTTGATACGCTCAGGACAGTAACCGTTCCGATCACCACAGCCGCCGTTCGCTCCGTGCAATATTTCATTTTCAGTTTTTGGCAGCAAATAGCAACAAAGCAATCAAAGGTGAACATCACCGTCATCCAGAGAGAGCAGTCTCTTACGGCATCACCTACCACAAATTTCACACTGCAGGCCGGAGTGATAGTCAAGAAACTGTATGGGAAATCGATGGGAACAATATAGATTAATATCACCCCTATGATAATGACCAGGAGATCCGTCACCGCCATCGACAACAGCTAGACAGTGATACATCTGGAAAGACCACATCGTCTGCGGAACATTGCCCCAATCACAGCCAAGTTAGCTGCAACAGAGGAAGACAGACGGAGTGAGTGTGCGTTCGTGTGCGCGCGCGCACGTGTGTGTGTGTGTGTGTGTGTGTGCGCGCGCGCGCGTGCGCGCGTGTGTGTGTGTGTGTGGTGGGAGTGAGATTCTGTGTGATGTTGTGGTCTGATATGTGTAGTTGTGTGCAGTGCGAAAGTGTTTTGTATTTTGTGTGTGTGGTGGATGCGGTGTGCTTTTTGTGGGTGGTGTATATTTTATGTGTGCAGCATCTACTTTTTTGAATACATGTAGTGTGTGGTGTGTCTTTTGGTTTTTTAATGTGTGTGTGTGAGACAACGAAGAAAAATAATTGGATTTCAGTCCGCTCCCTCCCACATGCAGCACCAGTAACCTGGCTTGTCCAATTTACATATACTTTAACATAACCCACATTTTTTCTCCTTTGACCAAGAATACCCGTATCAAGTCCTTTTACACTACGCACCCTTCATCTTGCATCCACTTATTTGAGCTAAAATCCTATCCATCTGGATTTATCAATGACCGATCTTCCACATTGCACTCTCCATAAAATCACTTTCGTCACCTCTCTGCAGCCAGTACATTGAATCACAAAATCTCCAGTTCAAATACCCATCCCACACTGATTGACCTACTGGATCCTCAGTTCCACTATTTCAATATTCTCATGCTGTTTTCTAAACACTCCGCATCCTGTTTTAAACTTCTTAATGTAAATTTAGTGTCATATTTTGTTTAAAACTGTTCATAGAAATGCCTTAAGAAAAGAATTTGCTTCCATTATCGTTTGGTGTTCACCATCAGAACCAGAAGAGATGACATACTGGGTATCAAAACCATTGAAGATGAGGAGTTGCAAAGTAGAAACTGTTCTGCTTATTCTGATGAAATGTGCAGTCCAAAGAAATAAAATTTAAAAGGAATCGAATATTCAATTCAAATTGTACAACCAATGGGAGAAAACCATTAAAGGGTATTAATGATACTGGGAGAAAAACAGAGGGGTAAAAATCCACAATTGACAGAAAGCAACAATCCCAGTAAACACAGCAGTGATGCAACATTTCACAACGTTTTGCAGATAGATAATTAACACCAATACTTTACCAGGAATGCCGATAACTGCCACGATGGAATAGCAAGTGGCCAACCCCAATATACGTGCAACTCCATGCACTTCTTTTGAAAACTTGAAGCACACAATACTCTGCAATCACAGTCTGTTATACTTATACCCGGAAGCAGTCACCAAGAAGCAGATTAAGAAGGCATCTTTGTTTCTGATGCCAAGTTAATTGATAGAAACAAACAACTAAAAGCAGCTGATGCCAATAATTGTTTTGATGAATAAACATATGTAATGTGGATTCCTGCTTCCATTTTTTCCAAGAAATATAACAAAATTCTTAAAGGGTGGATGTAATTGGTGAAAGCTATTTTTGGCCCATTGAACATAGCAACCTGGAATAAGAAGTTTTTGGCATTAAAAATTCAACAGACACTTTGGACTTAGTTGGTGGAATGATCAAAGTCAAAGTCAAGGTCGAGTTCATTGTCATGTGCACAAGTACCTGTATGCACAGGTGCAATGAAAAACTTACTTGCAGCAGCATCAGATAAGCAGCATTCACAGAAGGAACATAACAGAATTGGGAACAAAAGAATGGTCAATTTTAGTCCTAAACCATAGAACCATAGCTACAGCGCAATACAGGCCCTTCGGCCCATCATGTTGCGCCGACCTTTAAACCTCGCTTAAGACTATCTAATCCCTTCCTCCCACATATCCTCCTATTTTAAATTCCTCCATATGCTTACCTAACAATCTCTTGAATTTGACCAGTGTATCTGCCTCCACTACCACCCCAGGAAGCGCATTCCATACACCAACCACTCTCGGGGTGAAAAACCTCCCTCTGATATCTCCCTTTACTTTAAAGCCATGCCCTCTTGTATTGAGCATTGGTGCTCTGGGAAAGATGCGCTGGCTGTCTACTCTATCTATTCCTCTTAATATTTTGTACACCTCTATCAGGTCTCCTCTTATCCTCCTTCTCTCCGAAGAGTAAAGCCTTAGCTTCCTTAGTCTCTCCTCATAATCCACACTCTCCAAACAGCATCCTGGTAAATCTCCTCTGCACCCTTTCCAACGTAGAGCTGCGTCATTACCTCGCAGCTCTTAAACTCGATCCCCCGACTTATGAAATCTAACATCCCATAAGCTTTCTTAACTACCCTATCCACCTGTGAGGCAACTTTCAGTGTCATCGTGTTGGTAAACTTTCGTGATGAGAATTGTGCCGGTCGGTTCAATAACCAAACGGTTGAAGGCAAGTATCTGTTCTTGAACCTGGTGGTGTGGGACTTCAGGCTTCGACACCTCCTGCCCAATGGTATCTGCGAGAAGATGGTCCGGCCCGGATTCATGGGGATCATTGATGATGGATGTTGCCTTCTTGAGGCAGCGCCTCCTGTAGATACTACCGATGGTGGGGAGGGATGTGCCTGTGATGTACAGGGCAGAATCCACTACTCTCTGCAAATTCGATTTGCCGTTTAGACCATGATGGAACGAGTCAGGATACTTTCGACAGTACATCTGCTGAAGTTTGTTTGAATTTTCAGTGACAAGTGGAACCTTCTTCACCACCGAAGAAAGAAAAGATGCTGGAGCGCTTTCCTTGTAATTGCATCTATATGCAGGTCATCCGATATTTTAACGCCTATAATTTAAAGATCCTGACTCTCTCCACCACCAATCAGCGTAGACTGGTGCATGTTCGCCCTCCTCCCCCTTCCTGAAGTCATTGATCAGCTCTTTAGTTCTACTGACGTTGAGTGAGAGGTTGTTGTTGCAGCACCACTCAACCAGGTGTCCTATCTCGCTCCGGTAAGCTGACTCATCACCACCTGTGATTCATCCAACAACAGTTGTGTTGTCGGCAAACCTTTATATGGAGCTGTGCTTAGTCACACAGTCATGTGTGTCTGGACAGTGGAACAGGAGGCTAAGCACGCACCCTTGAGGTGACCCTGTGTTGATAGTCAGCGAGGAGGAGATGTTGTTATCAATCCTCACTGACTGAGGTCTGCTGATGAGAAAGTCGAGTATCCAGTTGCAGAGGGAGGCACAGAGGCCCAGGTCTTAAACTTGATGATGAGTTTGGATAGGATGATTGTGTTGAAGACCAATGTGGGTCGATGAACAGGAGCCTGTTGTCTAGATGGTCCAAAGCAGATTGAGAAGCCAGAGAAATCACATTTGATGTCGACCCATTGTGGCGGTATGGAATTTGAAGCAGATCCAGGTTTAAGATGTTTGGGAGTAGGTAGAGAGGAGATATCAGGGATAATTTTTTTTTACTCGGAGAGTGGTGAGCACATGGAAGCGGCTGCCGGCAACGGTGGTGGAGGTGGTTACGATAGGGTCTTTTAAAATAATTTTGGATAGGTACATTGAGCCTAGGAGAATAGAGGCCTATGGGTAAGGCTAGTAATTTCTAAGGTAGGGACATTTTCGGCACAGCTTTGTGGGCCGAAGGGCCTGAATTGTGCTGTAGGTTTTCTTAGTTACTATCTATGTATCCATCTCTGAGGCAGGAGTTGATTTGCTTCACAACAACCTCTCGAAGCACTTCATTACGGTTGATGTAAGTGCCACCGAACTGCTGAGGTGTCTTTGAGTTTGGTCACCACGCTCTTCTTAGGCATTGGTACAATTGATACCTCTTTGCAGCAGACCACAGAAGCAAGAAATTGAATATGTCTGTAAACACTCCAGCCAGTTGGTCCTCACAGATCTCTGGTACTCAGCCAGGTACACCGTCTGGACCAGACGCCTTTTGTGGATTCACCTTCTTGAAGGATGCCCGGATGTCGGCCTCAGAGACTGAGAATACAGGGATCCGGAGATTTGGGGGCTTGTGGGGGGGTGTCAAAGTTCTCGCTGTAAAAGCTTGCATAAAAGGCATTGTGCTCATCCAGGAGCGATGGGTAGTTGCCACTTATGCTACCCGATCTTGCCTTGTAGGAAGTTATATTGTGCAAGCCCTGCCACAGCTGTTGATCGTCCATCTGTCGTTCGTTTGGCCTAGAATTGCCTCTTTGCGTTTGCAATTTCCCACTGGACGTCATACCAGGACTTCTTATACGACTCTGGATCGCCAGCCCTAAACGCCACAGATCTAGCCTGCAGCAGATTACAAATCTCCTGGTTAATCCAGACCTTCTGGCTGGAGAAGACTCCGACTGTTTTTGTGGGTCCACACTGGTCCACGCATGTCCTTATGAAGTCGTTGACGACTGTGGCATATTCATTAAGGTCCACTGATGAATCCCAGAGCATGGTCCAGTCCACCGACTCGAAGCAATCCCGAATTCGCTCCTCCGCCTCTGCCTTCCAGCTCTTCATCGTCTTCTTCACCGGTGCCATGCTCTTCAGTCTCTGTCTGTACGCAGGCAGAAGAAGCACAGCCAGGTGGATTTACCAAAGTGCAGGCGAGGGATGGAGCAGTCGGCGTTCTTGATGGTGGTACAGCACTGGTCGAGTGCGTTGAGTCCTCTAGAATTGCAGGTGACGTGTTTATCGTAGTTAGGCAGAGACTTCTTCTAGCTCACCTGATTAAAGTCTCCCGCCACGATGTGCCAGGCGTCGGGGTACACCCCTTCGTTCTTGTTGATTACAACACTCAGTTCCTCAAGTGCCAGCTTGATGTCTGCCTGACGTGAGATGTAAACTGCAGTCAGGATGACGGCGGAGAACTCCTTAGGTACGTAGAACGGTCAGATGTTCCAGCTCAGTGGAGCAGGAATGGGACAAGACCGCCACCTCCATCCACCACGACGAGTTTATCTTAAAGCAGACTCTGCCGCCTTTTCCCTTACCGGACGCTGCCGTCTGGTCCATGCAGTGGATTGAGAAACCCTCGGGCTGGAGCGCTGTGTCAGGAGAATTGGGAGTGAGCCATGTCTCTGTGAAATATTAGAAGAAAGAAGGTAAAAAGTAAATTACCTTTGAAGATTTAAATTTTGGAAAATTGGATATTATAGGATTAGGGCTGAAGCATTTTTCAAAAAATAACTATTATTGCACGGAATTAGAGAAAACAATGGAAGCAGATCAAGCATCCAAATGACTATTTATTGGAATAGTTGGGTAAATGATAAATGAAGGAAGATCGGTTTGTGTAATAAAGAACATTGATCACTAAGGGAAATAGCAGCTGGTGTAAAACTAAAGAAGGATTAATCGACTGCCAGCGACTGTGGAGACTCAGCAGATAGTGAGTGTTGCACGTCGAGATTTTCTGATTCCAAGATGGAAGAACTGTTGGTGTTGACTTTGATTCACCATCAAACTGACGGCAACTTGAGGAGTTAATTCTGTGTGTAGTGAAACGTAGAACAAACAGTGCACCTCCACACATTGTGCTGTCTGCTGCCTTATCCACTGTGTTCAAAGGAAATCACTTGAACGTTGAGTCTGTTACGTAGATAGAGAGTGTGTGTGTATGTGTGTGGGGGGCGTGCTTACGTCAATAGAAGATAAAGGACGTAATGACGTTGTTGAAGAAGTCAGAAGAAGAAGGAGGGAGAGAGAGAGAGAGAAGGGAGAGAGAGACACCAGCCTGCTTCTTTTCTCTATCGATGGATGAGAAACAATAACTGTGTTTGCCACTGAAATCCATGTATGGAAGTTGGAAGTAATCCGGTGGAGTTCACTTTGTTGCTGACCTGTAGAAGGAAACAGGTATTTGTGTGTGGACGACCACGATTCGGATGCTTTTCGGGGTGAGGAAGTCACTACCGAGTAAACTGGAGTGTCGTTTGGGTTCCATCGTGGAACATTTGGAGTTCGTATTTACTCTCTCTATGTTTCTCTACGTCTACGTCTTATCTTCTGACAACGGTGGTTGTTGAAGAAGCCCTTGCTCATGTTTCACCTTATGGATTGCGGAACTGAACTTTAAGAACCATTCCGGAACTTAGATTTTTGGACTTTGTCACACACACATGCGCGACGAGTTTAGTTTTTGGGGTTAACGTTCGAGGTTTAACATTTTTGAATTCTAACATACTAACGTTTTTACTTTTATTTTACGTATTATCATAAGTAGTAATTAATAAAATAGTTTTTAACCCTAAATCATGCTCAGTGTGTTTCTTTTGTTGCTGATTCGTGACGAGTCGTTAAGCCTCCTTCATTGTAAATTACCTTGCAAAACGTTTACCCTGTTGCATGAGGTCGGGCAGGACAGTAAGTCATATTAATGCTCAGCAAACTGTTGGTGGCTCTCTCTTTTATGCATCGTAATTCATTCAGATATATCTTTTCACTGGATTTTGTTTTTCTTTATAGTTGATATGTTGTCTTCTTCACATGTTTCACTGTGCTTGACAATCAATAGCAATACCATTGCCTGGTCTCCTGCTTCACAGACCTGGGAATCCCCATCGACTGGAAGGTGCACTGAACCGGCCACATATATACAGTCACTGCAAGAGCAAGAAGCTGGGTAACCAGCAGACCATTCCCTCTGTAAAGGGATAGTTCCAATGATCAAATATCCTCCACTTGTCTGGGTCAGTGCAGCTGAAGGAATACAAAATAGGACGGGAATGCTGCTTAAATTTTAAAAGGTGTTTGCATGCTGATTTGTTGCTCATCAAAATTCCTTAGAGTTTCATTGGTCGACCAACTTGACGACGTCGGAGCTCCTGGATGGTGGTGATTGGCTGGAACTGAGAATGTAGAACACTGGAGCACCCTCCATAGAGATTGCTCGATCTTTCAGGGTAGCTGATGTTGACATCAGATGTGAGGCTGAAGCTTTGCCACTGCGTTCTTTGGAGATTGAAGAATAACTGATGTGTGTCGGACCATGAGGGAAAATGTGAGATGAACAAAGAGGAATGACACGTGTTGATTCTCTCCTGGAAGATACTGACGTGCCTTGTCCACCATGAGCTGGGAAGTCATTGTGTCCTCGAGCTGTACAGTATGGAAACAGGCGCTTCGGCCCCACTCATCCATGTTCGTCTTTTCATGTTTGGAGGTCACTAACTTATTTGCCTTGTTGAGCATAAACAGGAGGACGTCCTTTCAATGCAGCAGAAGTATTTTTCTTGAAGTAAGTGAAATTCTCACACCAAAGGAGGCAATGAATTACATTCAGATAGTTAGACATGGAGAAACCATATCCGGAGTTGAGAAATATTTCCACAAAATCACTCAGTGATTTGGTGCCTACAGCTTTTCTAGATTCATGCAGTGGAATTTATACATCGATAAAAAGACGATCTCAAAGTGAAATATGGCTTTGATCAGGTGATTGGAAATCTAGTATGGAACACTAACTTCTGCTTTTGGAATGAACACGCCACCAGCGAAACATATTGTCCACGGGATAGTAACTTTCCTCCAGTGAATGATTTTCTGATCAGGATGTTAGCCAATTGTTTCACATCAAAAAATAAGTAACGGCACCATTTAAAAGAGCCATCAGCATGTAATATCTTGCTTTGGATAAATTGTACACAAATTGATAGAAAGCAGGCAAAATTAGCATGAAACAAAATTTCTTTGTTGGGGTCTAAAAGGAACTTAATGCGTGCACACACACACGCGCGCACACGCACACACACACACACACACACACACACACACAGACACAGTCTCCCTCACTGTCTGACACCATCCATTCTGTGACTTAGAGTTTCCTTTCCACTGCTGCACCTCTCCCACCCTCCCACACATCTCACTCCCTCTGGATATTCCTGCCTACACTCCCAGCCACACACTCGGCCCCATTCCCAATGCATTCCATCCCCACATCTCTCCCCGTTCCCAGCCGGTTTCTGTTCACACACCTGCTCCCATTCCCTCTGCACACCGGCCCGTTCCCATCCATGGGTTTTCGGTACACCTGGCTCTCTTCCCAACCAAACTCCAGACACCTGGCCCCATTTCCAAACCGCTCTGTCCACACACCTGGGTCCCATCCTGGTTAACTTCTGTCTGCAGATCTGCCCATGTTTCTGACCAGGCTCCATCTCCCAGTTCTCACTGGAGCCACCAGGGTCCCTCGGGCTTTGTAATGACCAACACACATAGCAATAACCCGGAATATTGTAATCTAATACTGCATTGACTGCAGTCCCACCTGTCTTGGCCAGGAAAGCCTTGCTTCAATGTATCAATAAACACTTCTCCGGGCTGTGTCAGAATCAGATTTATTATCACTCCTTTATAAGATGTAAAATCTGTTGCTTTGGGTAGCAGTACAGTGCAAAAAACACAACATGGTAATGATAAAGAAATACTGGGAAAAAAAAGGAACAATTTAGGTCATTTTCCTGGACCATTCAGAAATCATATGGTGGGGGGGGGGATGCTGTTTCTGAATCATTGAGTGTGGGTCTTCAGGCTTCTGCAGCAGGAAGAGGGTGTGTCCCATATGGTCCCTAATGATCGATGCAACAGGCTTTCTTTCTTTTTCGATCTCTTCATTAATTTTCAAATTAATACAGATGAATACATATAGCATCGGTGATGATACACGTGATACAAACAGATCGGGAGGTCAATCATGCCATATATAATCATGAAAAAAAATATATTCTGGGCCCTACGGTCTCTTAGTAAACGAATATATTACAAAAAAAATTAAAAAGGGAAAGAAAAAGATTTATTGTATAAAAAAGAACCCCTGAATCGAAAAAAAATAAGTAATACATAGAAACAAACTAAAAAAAATACAAAAGAAAAAAACCCGGACTGACATTTCTCATATGTCGTCAACTCCGCTCCTCTAAGTTCAAAGATTATAGAAATGGGATCTATATCATATGAAAGTATTGAATAAATGGACTCCAAACTTCCTCAAATTTAAGCAAAGAATCAACAGTACCACTCTTATGTTTTTCTAAGTTTAAACACGATATTATTTGAGAAGACTATTGAAAAGTGGTGGGAAGTATTGGATATCTCCATTTAAACAAAATAGATCGCTTGGCCAGTAATGTAGCAAAGGCAATCACATAACAAGCAGCAGCAGATAAATGGCCAGATTCCATCATTGGTAACTCAAAAATTGCAGTGATTGGGTGAGGTTGTAAATCAATGTTCAATACAGTTGAAATAATATTAAAAATGCTTTTCCAATATTTCTCCAAAAGAGGACAGGACGAAAACATACGTGTCAGGAAAGCCACCTTCGACTTACATCTGTCACATATAGGATTAAAATGGTGATAAAATCGGGCTAACTTATCCTTCGACAAATGGGTCCCATGAACCACCTTAAACTGTATCAAAGAGTGTCTGGCACACATTCAGGATGTATTAACTAATTTACGAGTTTTCTTCCTTGTCTCTGTGGATAAAAGTATCTGGAGTTCTCTTTCCCATTCATTCTTAATATTATCAAGTGTCTCTGGATGTATTTTCATAATTAGATCATAAATTATTGCTATTAAGCCCTTTTGATAGAGATTAATTTTTTTCCGAAGGCCACCTTCTTGAGGCACTAGTGCTTAAGGATGTCCTCGACGGTGGAGAGAGTTGTGACGATCGATAGCTGGCTGATAGTACGACCCTCTGCAAGGTCTTGCGATCCTGTGCATTGGAGCCTCCATACCAGGTTATGATGCACCAGTCAGAATGCTCTCCACCGTACACCTATTAACATTTGCAAGAGCCTTTCGTGACATAGCATATCTTCTAAATCTCCGAACAAACTGGAGGTACTGGCCTGCTGTGTGACTGAGCAGCTGAGGTGATAGAAAAGCTGAGGATGGTGGTTTGAAACACAAACTATTCCAAAAGAATAAACATTGTTTATTTTAATATTTTATTAATGAGAATCAGTGCATACTTCAGCCCCAGCTTTATCTCATCTTGATCTTACTCTGTGTCCCTGCATAAATAAATGGGCTCACGCAGGAACACAAGAACTGAAGCACGTACCCACTTTCTTCCAGAGGGAAAATTGAGTCACTGAAATGGAACCTGTAAAGTAAGAGACGTCGTCAATGCGAATGTAGAGGAAAGATATCAGTAACGAGAGCCACAAGAGGATGAAGATACCTAAGATACTTAGGAGCAGGACGATAGACTTTCTGCGGCTGCCTATCTCCGGGTCACTCTATCTCTCATTGTTCCTGCCGCCCTGGAATCTCCTACGGATTCTAATGGCCCTTAAAATGTGCCTAACAGTAAGGAAATTGAACAACAAAATTAGAACGAATGGCGGACAAGGGATTAAAATGCTGTTCAGCCAAGCGAGGTATAATATGCTGACAATCTTGCACAGTGTGGGCTTAGTTTTATGTGGAGGTTTATATATAAAATACCAAAATACATTCTTGAAACATCTCAGGGCAGTAACCGTTCCGATCACCACAGCCGCCGTTCACTCTGTGTAATATTTCGTTTTCAATTTTTGGCAGCAAAGAGCCACAAAGCGATCAAAGGTGAATATCATCGTCACCCAGACGGAGCAGTCTTTCTTTTTCAATCTTTTTATTAGTTTTCAAATGAATACAGATTGATATAAAGCATCAATATTTATACATGTAATACAAAGAGATCAGGAGAACAATCATGGCACAGATAATAATGAAGAACAATAAAAAATAAAAATATATGTAGATCCAACGATCTCATAGTAGATGAATATAATATGAAAGAAAGGAAAGAACAAGATTTATTATATAAATAAAAAAACCCATATCAATAAGAAAAGTTGTAAACAGTATAAACTAAACCAAACAAAAACAAATTCAAAAAAAATAAACAACAAAAAAAAAGAAAAAAAAGACTGGACTAAAATTTCTCAATAGAATCAGAACAATATTATGTCGTCAACTCCGTTCCTCTAAGTTGGAAGGTTATTGAAAGGGGATCTACATCATGTGAAAATATTGAATAAATGGACTCCAAATATCTTTAAATTTAAATGAAGGATCAACAGTACCACACCTAGTTTTTTCCACGTTTATACGTCCTATAGTTTGAGAGAACCATTGAAAAGTAGTAGGGGTTATTAGATCCTTCCATGGATCGTTTGGCCATGAATGAAACAAGGGCAATCATATGGTAAGCGGAAGCAGATAAATGGCCAGACTCCATTCTTGGTAATCCAAAAATTGCAGAGATAGGGTTTGGTTGTAAATCAATCTTCAATACATTTGAAATAATGTTAACAATGTCTTTCCAATATTTTTCCAAAAGAGGACAGGACCAAAACATATGTGTCAAAGAAGCCACATTCGATTTACATCTGTCACATATAGGATTTATATGGTTATAAAAAAAAGCTAATTTATCTTTGGACATATGGGTCCTGTGAACTACCTTAAACTGTATCAACGAGTGTCCGGCACACATTGAAGATGTATTAACTAAATGAAGAATTTTCTTCCAAGTCTCTATAGGTATAGATGTCTGGAGATCGCTTTCCCATTAATTCTTAATTTTGTCTAATGCTTCTGGACGTATTTTCATAGTTAGATCATAAATTATTGCTATCAAGCCCTTCTGATAGGGATTAAGACCTAAAAGTTTTTCCGTAGTTTCAATTTTGTAAGGTGTCGGAAAAGAGGGCATAGTAGTTTTTAAAATATTTCAATTGGTGAAAGCTCTCTTCAGCCATTTGAACACAGAAACCTTGAACAAGATGTTTTTGTCATTAAAAAAGGAACAGACACATTGGATATAGTTTGTGGAATGATCACAGTCAAAGTCGAGTTTATTGTCATGTGCAAAAGTTTATTGTCATGTGCACAATGCTTAGTTGCAATCAAAAACTTAGTTGCAGCTGTATCATAAACACACAGCATCAGGTAAGCAGCATTCACAAGAAAATCATGAATCATGAAAATCACAATTTTCAACAGAAAGAACACAATTTGAACAAAAAAAAATGCTAAGTTCATTTGAGTGCAAAATGATAAAAGTGTTGGTAAACTCCAAAGATGAGAGTTGTTTCAGTTGGTTCAAGAACCGAATGTTTCAGGGGGTGTAACTGTTCTTGAACATGGTGGTGTGGGACTTCAATTTTCGGTACATCTTGCCTGATGTCAGTTGCGAGAAGATGGCATGGCCCGGATGGTGTGGATCTTTGATGATGTATGAAGCCTTCCTGATGCAGCGCCTCCTGTAGATATTACCGATGATGGGCAGGAATATGCCTGTGATGTATTGGGCAGAGTCCACCACTTTCTGCAGATTCTATGTTCCTGCGCATACGAATTGCTGTTCAGACCATGATGCAACTAGTCAGGATACTTTCAACAGTACACCTGTAGAAATTTTTCAGAGTGTTCGGTGACAAGCCGAACCTCCTTAACCTCCAAAGGAAGTAAAGAAGCTGGCACATCTTCTTTGCAAATGCATCAATGTGCAGGGTCCAGTAGAGGTCATCCGATGTATTAATTCCCAGTTATTTAAAGCTACTGAATCTCTCTACCGCCAATCCCCCAATGTCGACTGGCACGTTCACCCTCCTTCCCTTCCTGAACTCAACAATCAGTCCTTTAGTTCCACTGACATTGAATGAGGGGTTGTTGTTGTGGCACCACTCAGCCAGGTGTTCTGAGCTCACTCATCACCACCTGTGATTCATCCAACAACAGTAGTTTCGTCGGCGATTTTGTATATGGAGCTGTGATTAGCCACACAGTCATGTGTGTACAGAGAGTAGAGCAGGGGGCTAAGCACGCAGCCTTGAGGTGCCCCTGGGTTGATGATCAGTGAGGAGGAGATGTTGTTACCAATCCTCACTGGTTGAGGTCTGCCGATGAGAAAGTCGAGTAGCCAGTTGCAGAGAGAGGCACAGAGGCCCAGGTCTTAAAGCTTGATGATGAGTTTGAATGGGATGATTGTGTTGAACGCCGAACTGTAGTCGATGAACAGCAGACTGACTTATGTGTTCCTGTTGTCCAGATGATCCAGAGCAGAGTGAAGAGACAGAGAAATCACACCTGCTGTTTACCTGTAGTGGCGGTCGGCAAATTGAAGCGGATCCAGGTCGTCTCTGAGGTAGGAGTTGGTTTGCGCCGCAAACAACCTCCAGAAGCATTGCATTACGGTTGATGTAAGCACTAGAAGACTGTAGTCAGTGCGTCAGGTCACCACGCTCTTCTTGAGCACCGGTATAATAGGTAATTATTTGAACCAGATGGGAGCCTCAGACCAGAGAAGCGAGAGGTTGAATATATCCGTAAACACTCCAGCCAGTTGGTCCACGCAGATCTCTGATACTCGGCCAGGTACGCCGTCTGGTCCAGGAGCCTTTACCCTCTTGAAGAATGCCCTGACGTCGGCCTCAGAGGCAAAGATTACAGGGTCATCCGGAGATGTGGGGGCTCGTGTGGGTGTGTCACATTTCTTCCTATCAAAGCGTGCATAAAAGACATTGAGCTCATCTGGTAGTGCTGGGTCGTTGCCCCTTATGCTACCTGATCTCACCTTGAGGGAAGTTATATTGTGCAAGCCCTGCCACAGCTGTCAAGCGTCATCTGTGACTCCAGTTAAACTGAAATTGCCTGTTTGCGCTCACAAATCCCACAGATGTACCAACCTTTGGGTGAAGGAATTTCTCCTTCCCAGTCCAAAACATCTTGCCCTCTATCCTGAGGCTGTGGTCTCTCTCTGCCTGAACACCGCAGCCAGGAGAAATATTCAGCACCATCTAACCCGTCGGAATTGTGTAAATTGCAATTGGATTCTCCTCTCATTTTATCCAAGCCCTCGTGAACTTAAACTAGTCAATTTAATGTCCCTGGTACAGGAATGTATCACAGACAACTGGCACCTCATACCTTCATGGTTTTCATCATTTGGACTCAGGACTCCATCAACTTTCTCACCCTCCACCTGAATGAAGAATGTTGTGTTGTTTTCACTCTTTCCCAGGGGACTTCGCACAACAAAATTGTGAATTAATCCTTTCTGGTTACAGGTTATGGTCTGGGATGGCTTTTCCTCCACTTGTTTCTGCAATGTATTGGTCCCAAAAAACACAACAAACGGGATTCTTCACCACAGTATTTTTGCTAATTTAGTTTCCCAATCTAATTGTAGGTTAATGTCTCTATTATTCCAGTTTTACTTGCATTATTCGTGTCTAATTTTGTGTTTAATGCCTTCCCCTCCCATCACCACTTGTATACACAACCCCACCAACATTTCCCTCCCCTCTGTGTTCCTTGTCTCCACCCACACAGATACCACGTCAGGATTCTCCGAGCTGATGTCCTTCCTGAATTTTGAACTGATTTCTTCTTTTACTGACAATCCGACAGCTCCCTTCCCTTTTTTGTCTCTCCTTCCTGAATATCAAATGCCCCTGGATGTTTGGTGCCTATCCATGGTTACCCTGTAGGCATATCTCCAAAATCTCAACCACATCATATCCATTTACATCTATTTGTGTGATGAATGTTCCTACTTTCTGTGCATTGAGAAACCGTGTCTTCAGGTTTGTCTTTTTAAACATTCTTGGACATCTTCCAATTATTTTCCACCCTGACCGTTTGTTTATCGCCCTTGTTTTCTCTGCCTTCCACTTTGCTTCCTGTCTTCTGTTTCAATCCTCCTTTCCAACTCCCTACGCGGGTTTCCATACCCCTTCCATTCCAGCTCAAACACTCTCCAACAGCACGAACAAGAACCCCAGGAGTACATAGTCCTCCTGCATGGGTGTAACCCGTTCCACTTGGACAGATCCCACCTCCCCCAGATCCAGTTCCAATGTCCCAGGAATAAAAATCCTTCCCTCCTGGAATCTCTGTAGCCATACACTTATCCCTTGTTCCTACAGACTCAGTAGCATGTGGCACTGCAAGTGATCGTGAGATTACAGGCAGATCTGCTATAACACGATCGTTATGTTCCTCAGAAACCTCTGGTTACAGAAAGTCACTTTAAAGCAGAACAGGCTGCAGATGCCTTCAAAGTACAGATTTAAAACGGTTTTCCTGATCTCACTTTAACCAATGTGGCTCTGATAATGCAAATTGTGTTCCCGAATCCATCAACCGCGTTATAATCAGTTCACGTTATGGAAACACATGTTGCAGCAGAACGACCTGGACTCAACGCCCTGTCTTATAACTTAGCTCCGAACTTCTTAAATCCACACTGGGGACTTCATCCCTTCTTCCATCTACGTCACTGGTACCAACATGTACAACGATTGCTGCCTGTTCACACTCTTGCTTCAGAACATCACAGACCAGCAATTCGACATCCCACTTTCTTGTCATCGCAGACACTGTGCATGCGAATGCTCCACACAGTTGCGCAAGGTGGGGTCTGTCAGTAACCAGTGAAGCAACAGGCACCAGGAGCATGAACGTGATTGGCTAGAGAGAGAGGAGAATTAAAGCTTCTCAGTGCAATAGAGCACAGTTTGGTGCAGGAATTTAGAATTCCAGCATCCGTTACCGTGTTGGGAAGAATTTCCAATTGAGAGGAAGAAATCTTTTTGTGCCAAGGAATTCTGTTGGAGGACACTCTTTCCCCATTCCTTCCCCAACATGCCCCGACTCTTGGAGACATAAGAGACTGCAGATGCTGGAATCTGGAGCAACACACAAGATGCTGGAGGAACTCAGCAGGTCAGGCAGCATCTATGGAGAGAAATGGTCAGTCGACGTTTTGTTTTGAGACCCTTCATCTGGACTGGCCTTAACCCCCAACTATTCTCCACTCATTAAAAAGATTGGAAACATCAATAGATACAGCATGGAAACATGCACCTTACTGCTGTAAATGTTGTATTGTATTATCATGCAAAATCTTTTTGCATGCTATCCATACAGATAATTTCATCACATCAGCACATCGAGGTTATAAAAGGGTATAAGCAATAACAGAATGTAAAATATCTTGATACAGTTACAGAGAAAGTGCAGTGCAGGCAGACAATAAGATGCAAGGACAAGACGATGTAGATTGTGAGGTAAAGTGTCCGTCTTATTGTACAAGAAATCCGTACAATAATCTGTTAATAGCGGGATAGAAGCTGTCTTTGATCCTGGTGGTACATGCTTTCAGGCTTTTGTATCTTTTGACTGATGGGGGGAGAGAATAGAATGGCTGTGGTGGGGGGGAGTGGGGGGTTAGATCCTGGATTGACTAATGCATAATGAGAAGGAGCTGGTTAATAATTTTGTAGATGGGGTCCTTTCGCGGAGTGACCAGAATATGATAGAATCCTTCATTAAAGTAGAAAGTGAAATGGTTCAGTCTGAAACTACCGTTCCAACTTCACAGAAGGGGACAAATAAGTTCACAGAAAAGCTGGGGAACAAAGAGTCTATTGAGAAGGAGGAATTAAGGGAAATTAGTGGTACTGAAAAAGTATGTTGTAAAAATTACTGGTATCGATAGTCAACAAATCCCAGGGCCTGATAATTCGGATCCGAGAGCACTGAAGGAGATAGCCAGGGAAGTACAGATGCATTGAATTTCATCTTCGGAAAGTTAATTGATGATCTAATAATTCCTGCAGATTTGAAGTTGACAGATGTGACAGACTATTGGGGAAAAGAGAAAACAAATGGAATTTCCAGGCTGATTAGTCTAAAAGTGGATAGACAGTGCTAGAGTCCATTTTAAAGGATGTGATAATAGGATAATTAGAAAATATTGACATGATTAGACAACGTTAACAACAATTTATGAACGGTAAGTGGTCATTGTCAAACTTACTGGAGCTTTTATTGAATTGGAACTGGTCAATAGATAAGGGAGAACCAATGGATGTGGTACATTCAGATTTTCAGAAGGGCTTTCAGACATAGAAGGTTGGTTCAAGGGGAAGGCTTGAAAATTAGTTCCCAGACAGGAAACAGCGGTGAAAATTGGTATTTTTCATGGTGGGATACCACAGGGATTAGTCCATGCTCCAGCTGTTCATAATATAGTTTCGATGAGGGAGCCAAATGTAATAATTCTAAGCTTGCATACAACCTGAAAAGCAAAGACACTGAGTTGGAAGTAAGATTCAAAAGATTAAGGCAGTTCAGACAATTGAAGGATTGGTAGATACATTGTGTCGAAGAAATATTACACGGACAAATTTGTAGTTAGCCACTTTAGAAGCAGTTGAGGGCGGCAGAGATCAGCCATGGTCACATTGAATGGTGGGGCAGGATTGAGGGACCTGGTGACCGACACCTGCTCCTATTTTCAGGCATGGTTGTGTCGCGGTTAGCATAACGCAATTACAGCGCCAGAGACCCGGTTTCAATTCTGCCACTGTCTGTAAGGGGTTTGTACGTTCTCCCCGTGACAGTGTGGGTTTCCTCCGGCTTCTCCGGTTTCCTCCCACATTCCAAAGACGTACAGGTTAGGAAGTTGTGGGCGTGCTATGTTGGTGCTGGAAGCGTGGTGACACTTGTGGGCTGTTCCCAACACATTTAATGCAAAAAGACACATTTCAATGTGTGTTTCTATATACACGTGACTGATAAAGAAATATTATAATATTATTATGAGAATAATTATTAAATATTATAATTATTTTCTTGTGATTTTATGCAGGAAACACAGAAAGTTAATGCTATAATTTAAATGGTGACAGACTGGGAAATGTTGATCTAACTGCAGTCATTAAAAGCAACCATGCAGGTATAACAAGAAGTTATGAAGGCAAATTACATTTTACAAGAGATTTTGAGAACAGCAGAAAGAAAGTTTTACTGCAACTGTGCGGGGTCTTTGTGAGACGTGGATGATTGGGTGTAGTTTTGGTCTCCTGACCGAAGAAAGGACAACACTTACCAAAGAGGGAGTGAGGCAAAGGTTCGCCAAACTGATTCCAGGGGTGGCAGAATTGCCACACGAGGACAGATTGGGTCAACTAGCCTCGAGCTAAGAAGACTGAGAGATCTCGTGGAAAGCTACAGAACTTGGACAGAGTTTGATAAGCCGGATGAATGGAGGTTATTTGCTCTGGCTGGGAGTTCTAGAATCAAAAGCGTCACAGACTCAGGATATGGGTTAAAAGATTTAAGACTGAGATGGGGAGAAATGTCTTCACGACAGAAGGCTGTGGAGGCCAAGTCAGTGAAAGGAGACAGATAGATTTCTCGATAGAAAGGGACATGAACACATTGAACAGCAGAGCAGTTTTAAAGGGCTGAATAACCTCATCCTGCCCATGTTTTACCAAGTTTCTCCGATTCTATGAAAGTTCCTCGAATCTATGCCAAGAAATGGTCGAGTGCATCAGTTACATCAAATGCTACAGACCCCAATAGCACCCCAGCTCAGCGCTGAAGATGCGCTCCAGAACTAGCCCTGCCACTAACCAAGGTGTTCCAACACAGCCACAAAACTGGCATCCACCCAACAAGATGGGAAATTGCCCCAGTTTTGTTCTGTCCAGACCGTCCCCAACCACAAAAACTGTCAGTGACAGTGTGATACAGCCACGCCTTTCATTCTGCTATATTCCAAGCAATAAAGACCGAGCCTTTATTGAGGCGCTGCCTCATAAAGGCAATTTCTCGCATCAAAGTTCCCCACCATCCGGGGAAATGCCATTTTCTCACAGTTACCATCAGGCGGGAGGTACAGAAGCCTGAAGACCCACACTACCAGGTTCAGGAACAGCTGTTTCCCTTCAATCATTCGGTTCTTGAACTAACCGGCACGACCCTAATCACTAGAGTTTAGCAACACAATGACTACTTTCATCACTTTACGCAAAAATGGACTGTCGTTTTTTGTTCCAATTGTGATCTTTCTAGTACAAATTTTGCTTAATTTTTGTTTTTCTTGTGAATACTGCTCATCTGATGCTTTGTGCCTGTAATGTTGCAGCAAGTAAATTTGTCATTGCACCTGAGCATGAAAATGCAGTGCAGGTGTACAAATAAAGTGCAAGGGCCATGGTGAGGTAGACTGGGAGTTCAGGAATTCATCTTTTAGCGTATGAGAGGACAGTCCAAGAGTCTAATAACAGTGGGATAGAAGCTGTCCTTGAGTCTGATGGAACGTGCTCTCAGGTTTTTTGTATCTTCTGCACAATGGAGGCGGAGAGAAGAGAGAATGACCAGCGTTGGAGGGGTCCGTGATTATGTTGGCTGCTTCAGCAAGGCGGCGGGAAGTGCAGACGGAGTCAATGCAGGGGAGGCTGGTTTGTGTGATGGACTGGGCTGTGTCCACAATTCTCTGAAGTTCCTTCCAGTCATGGGCAGGGCAGTTTCTGTACCAAGCTGTGATGTATCCAGAAAGGAACTTGTAAAAGGGCACAAATTATGGAGATTCAGGTAGTCATTTTCCAATACTCCCAGGCCACAGATGGTGTCAGAAGAATGGAGAACTATTTCCATTGTTTAAATTGGGAGAAAATATGAAGCTGTATAATTTCAGAGCAGTCAGTCTAAATTCTGTGGTGTAACCATTGTCTCAGCACCTTTCACCTGAAGTTCTGGAAAATCTCAGCCATTCAAACTAGTAACAAAAGTACAAGCGTATTAACTCAGTTAAAAGTTCACATTGGAAGACGACGTTCTGGATTTTTTCCACAGAGACAGAATCTCTGTTAAGATCCAAACTGAAATATGTTGCAACATCACAGCACAGTTTATCACAGGATAGATTTCTCAGTGAGGTAACTGTCTGTCACCTCAGTTCCAAGTGTCAAAGCAACAAAAGTAGCATTGGATACGTCAAGTACAAGGTTCCACTGTTTTAATTCATTGTCACACACGAAATACACACCACCCACACACTCCATCCCTCGCCCGCACTTTGGTAAATCCGACTACCTGGTTGTGCTTCTTCTGCCTGCGTACAGACAGAGACTGAAGAGCGCGGCACCTGTGAAGAGGACAATGAAGAGCTGGACGGTAGAGATGGAGGAGCGAATTGGGGATTGCTTCGAGTCGGTGGACTGGACCGTGTCGGACGATTCGTCATCGGACCTAAATTGTTCTGCCACGCTCTTAACCGACTTCATAAGGACACGCGTGGACGAGTGTGTACTCACAAAATCATTCCGAATCTTCCCCAACCATAAGCCCTGGATGAACCAGGAGATTCGTAACCACAGATCTGAGGCTCAGGTATGTGGTGTTTAGGGCTGGCGATCCAGAGTCATATAAGTAGTCCAGGTACGACCTCCGGTTGGCCATTGAGAATGCAAACAGGCAATTGCATACTAAACTGGAATCACAGATGGACGTTCGACAGGTGTGGCAGGGTTTGCACAATATAACTTCCTACAAGGCTGCTAATGAGACAATAATTGGCTGGAGTGTTTACCGACATATTCAATCTCGCACTTCTGAGGTCTTAGGTTCCCATCTGCATCAGAGGCATCCATTCTACCGGTGCCCAAGAAGAGCATAGCGACCAACCTCAATGACTGCAGTCCAGTAGCGCTGACATCAACCGTAATGAGGTGCTCCAAGAGGTTGTTTCAGGCACAAATTGACTCCTGCCACAGAGATGACTTGGATATGCTTCAATTTGCCTTCCGCCACAACATGTCGACAGCAGATGTGGTTTCTATGGTTCTTCACTCTGCTGTGGACCATCTGGATAACAGGAAAATAAATATCAGGGAGCTGTTCATCAATTACAGCTCCGCATTCAACACAATCGTCCCATCCGAACATCATCTACAAACTTCAAGACGTGGGCCTCTGTGTTTCCCTCTGCAACTGAATACTCGACTTTCTCATCAGCAGACCTCAATCTGTGAGGATTGGTAACAACATCTCCTCCTCGCTGACCATCAACACAGGTGCACCTCAAGGCTGCGTGCTTAGCCCCCTGCTCTACTCTCTGTACACACATGACTGTGTGGCGAAGCACAACTCCATATCCAAATTCGATGACGACGCCACTTTTGTTACACTAATCACAGTTGGGATGAGTCAGTTTACCGGAGCGTAATAGGACACCTTGTTGAGTGGAGCCGCAACAACAACCTCTCACTGGATGTCAGTAAATCTAAAGAGCTGATTGTTGACTTCAGGAAGGGGAAGGAGGGTGAACATGCAGCTTTTAAATTCCTTGGCGTTAACATACCAGCTGACCAGTCTTGGGCCCTGCACATAGATGCAGTCGCAGGGAAATTGCGCCAGTGTTTTTAGTTTCCTTTGATGTTAAGGAGGTTCAGCTTGTCACCGAATACTCCAAACAAACTTCTATAGGTGTACTGTTGAAAGTGTACCGAATGGTTGCATTATAGTCTGAGCAGCAGTATGAAAGTGCACTAACGTACGAATCGGCAGAGATAGAGGATTCTGCCCAGTACGTCACAGGTACATCCCGTCCCACAATCAGTAGTATCTACAGGAGGTGAGGCCTCAAGAAGGCAACATCCACCATCAAAGATCCACACCATCCGGGCCATGCCATTCTCTCACCACTGCCATCGTACATGAGGTACCGAAGTCTGAAATCCAGCATCACCAGGTTCAAGAACAGTGACTTTCCTTAAACTGTTCAGTTCTTGAACGAACCGGCACAGCCCTCATCACTGGAGTTTACCAACACCATGACCACTTGCTTCACTTTGCACTAAAGTGGACTTTGTTTTCTTTTGTTCTAATTATGTTCTTTCTTGTAAAAATTGTGGTTAATTTATGTTTTTATTGTGAACGCTGCTCATCTGGTGCGATGTGCCAGTGATGCAGCTGCAAGTAGGTTTTTCATTGCCCCTGTAGATATATGTGCTTGTGCATATGACAATAAACTCCACCTTGGCTTTGACTTAGATCATTCCGCAAATAAATCCAAAGTGTCTGCTCATTTTTAATGCAAAAATCATCTTGTTCCAGGTTGCCGTGTTCAGTGGGCTAAAGACAGGTTTCACCAATTCCATCCACCCTTTAAGACTTACCTTACTTTTCTGGAGGAAATGAAAGCAGGGTTAAAAAAATTTCCACATTTATTCATCAAAACAGCTTTTGCATCAAAAAAAACAAAGATGTCTTCCTGGTAATCTCCCTGGACTGATGTTGGGTATAAATATACTAGATTGCGAATGCAGAGCATTGTGTCCACAAAGCTTTCAATAGCAATGCATGGAGTTCCACAGATCTTGGGATTGGGCATTTGCTATTCCATCATTTCTGTTATCGGCATTCCTGGTAAAGTATTGGTTTTAAATATTAATCTGCAAAATGTTGTGAAATGTTGCATCCCTGCTGTGTTTATTGGGATTGTTGCTTTCTGTCAACTGTGGATTTTTACCCCTTTGCTGTTCTTCCAGTTTCATCAGTACCCTTTGGTTGTTTTTTTCCTGTTGGTTGTACAATTTGAATTGAAAATTTTATTCCCTTTAAATTTTATTTCTTCATGGTGCATTTCATCATAATTAGCGGTACAGTTTCTAAGTTGCAGTTTCTAATCATCAGTGTTTTTGATACCTGGTATATCATCTCTCCTCATTCTGATGGTAAACACCCAACAATAATGGAAGTAATTTCTTTACTTATGGCACTTGTATGAACAGTTTCAAACAAAATTTGACACCAGTTTTACATCAAGTAGTTTAAAACCGGAAGTGGAGTGTTTCGAAAACAGCATGAGAATATTGAAATCGCAGAACTGAAGATCCAGTACGTCAGTAAGTGTAGGATAGGTATTTGAACTGGAGATTTTGTGATTCAATGCACTGGCTGCAGAGAGGTGATGGGAGTGTATTTATGGAGAGTGCTATGTGGAAGATCGGTCATTGATGAATCCAGATGGATGGGATTTTAGTTCAAAAAAAACTAGAGGTAAAAGGAGGAGTGCATGGTGTGACAGGGCTTGATATTGGTATTCCTGTTGAAGGAGAAAAATTGTAGGGTATCTTGAACTGCATATACATTGGACAAAGCTGACTTATAGTGGTGCGTGTGGGGATAGAGCAGAGTGAAATACAGAATTGGTTTGATGGATGAAGAGGTGCATGTGAAAGGGACATCCGAGGGAGTGCAGCTTTGCAGCAGTGACCTCTGATTTAACTGAGTTATGAAGATTTACAATTTTGGGCCAGTTGGTGCACTGTCTCTGTGCCAATGGAAAAAGCCTCATCCCACTTTTTATCACCATGTCTGCTGCGCTCTTCAAATATACATTCAAATGTGGTTTAAATATGCATATATCGCTTCCGGGAAGTGCGATCCAAACATCCATCTGGGTGTCTTCACAAGAAGAGGGGTCGATGACATTGTTGTACCAGAGGGAGAAATATTGGATGCGGGTAAACTTGTAGAAAAAGAAGCTTCCCTCAGAATTTTAAGTCAGATGGAAACGATGACGAACAACATGAAAAGCAGCGGTACTGATGGTGTTGAAGTTTTCAGTAGAAGATAATGTTCTTTTTCTGATTCCTTTCCAGAGGCAGACTCTCTGGTAACATCCAAACGGAAGTATGTTGCAACATCACAGCGCAGTTAATCACAGGATAGAATTTTTCGTGGGGTAACTGTCAACTTAGTTTCAAGTGTCAAAGCAATCTAAGTCACATTGAATACTGTCAAGTACAATTTCATCTGAGCTCCAATTTTTTTCATCGTTGGCAAACACATACATTCAAAAACAAAAATTACACCACACAACACATACATTCAATGAAAATATCTGCCACACACACAATACACACCACCCACAAAAAACACACCACACACAAAAATTGCAAAACACACCAACACGCCACATACAACTACACACACCACACAACAGCACGGACACACATGTATACTCACACCACAATCACTAACACACCCGCACTCCCTCTGTCTTCCTCTATTCCAGCTAACTTGGCCGTGATTGGGGTAATGCTCCGCGGACGATCTGGTCTCTCCAGGTGTATCACTCTCTAACTGTTGTCGACGGCGGTGACGGATCTCCTGGTCATTATGACAGGCGTAATATTAATACGGATTGATCCAATCACTTTCCCATACAGTTTCTTGAACATCGCTCCAGCCTGCAGTGTGAAACTCACAATAGGTTACAGCGTAAGAGACTGCTCCACTGGGTGACGGTGATGTTCACCTTTGATCGCTTTGTGGCTATTTTCTGCCAAAAATTGAAAATGAAATATTGCACGGAGCAAACAGCGGCTGTATTGATTGGAACGGTTACTGCCCTGAGCTGTTTCAAAAATGTATTCATGTATTTTGCATATATACCTCCACATAAAACCGAGCCCACATCGTGCAAACTGAAGTCAGTATATTATACCTTGCATGGCTGGATAGCATATGACTGGATCGATAGCATTTTAGTCCCTTGTCTGCCATTTGTTCTAATTTTGCTGCCCAACTTCCTAACGGTCAGGCACATTTTAAGGACCATTAGAATCCGCAGGAGACTCCAGGGCGGTGGGAACAAGGAGAAACAGAGCCACCCAGAGACGGACAGACGCAGGAAGTCTGTCGTCCTGCTCCTAAGTATCTCGGGTATCTTCATCCTCTTGTGGCTACTGGTACTGATAACTTTCCTCTACATTCGCATTGCCGACGTCACTTACTTTACAGGATCCAAGTTCAGTGACTCAATTTTCCCTCTGGAAGAAAGCTGGTATGCGCTTCAGTTCTTCTGTTCCGAGGTGAACCCATTTATTTACGCAGGGACACAAGAGTAAGATCAGAGACGAGATAACGCTGGGGCTGAAATATCCACTGATTCTCATTAATAAATTACTGAAATAAACAATTTTTCTTCTTTGGGAACAGTATATGTTGCAAACTACCTTCATCTTCTTCTCTATAATCTCGCCTGCTCAGTTCTTTATTCATAGAGCTATACCGTACGGAAACAGGCCCTTTGGCCCAACACGTCCATGCTGACCAATTTGCCTCACTGAGCCAGTCCTGTCTGCCTGCATTTGGCCCATATCCCTCTCAACCTTTCCTATCCATTTACCTGTGCAAATCTCTCTTAAACATTGCAATCATTCCCACCTTTACCATTTCCTTGGCTGCTCGTTCCGCAAACTCTCTGCACTCTGTCCAGACCTTGTGCCAAAGCTGCATTGTGATGGCGCCTTGTTCCTCCTTCCTTTTGCTGTACAATTGTGTAATCGAGTTACACAGCAGGTAAACAGGCCCTTCGGCTCACCAACTCCATGCTGACCATCAAGCACCCATTTATGGTCATCTCTATTTCATTCCTCCGACATTACCATCATCTCTCCCCAGATTCTACCACTCACTTATACACTGGAGGCAATTAACCTTCCACCCTGCATGTCTTTGGGATGTGGGAGGAAATCTATGTGGTCACTGGGAGAACATGCAAACTCCACACAAAAAGCACTGGAGGGCAGGATCGAACCTAGGTCTTTGGATCCATGAGGCAGTGGCACGACCTGCTGTCCCACTGTGCTGCCCACTTGCAACGAATTAGCTGAGTTAGCAGTACCAAGAGGGGCTGGTCTACTGTACATTACAGTCTGGTCACAAGGAAGAGAGCTGAATATCCCGGAGTACTTATTAATGTTACAGAGCCGGTTGGCAGATTCACCAACAGGAAGGAGCTGTGTGGGTCTGATAAAACAACGGCATTAGGGCACGGGTGAGAAAGATATTTTAGGGGGTAATTGGAAAGGACAGAAAAAATATTTTTTGGACAGATCAAGTTGAAAATAGGGGCTGAAAACTTGGGTAAAAAATCATCATGGGCTCATCGTTGACTGTCCATTTCCCTCCACAGATGCTGCTCGACCACATAATTCCTCCAGCAGTTTGTGTGTTGCTCCACATTCCAGCATCTGCAGTCTCTTGTGTCTCCTGTGTTAACTCCTTGTTGGCTGGCAAATCAAATTGGCAGATGTGTCCTTGAGGGTGTAAGTTCATTGAATGCCGGCGAGACAGTTTCCTTCAACATTATGTTGGAGATGCAATCGGAGGCAGGATACTTAAAGATAAACAAAACTCATAATTAAGAAACTGCACATGCTGAAAATCTGAAATAAAATCAGAAACTGCTGGAAATACTCAGGTCATACAGCTTCAATGGGAAGTAAAAGATTTAACGTTTTACATCAAAGGTCTCTTTGTAAGAACTGTGGGAGGGTGGGGGTGTTTGCTTGACTCCACTGCACTGCAACCAATCCAGGCCAATCTTTCCCCCACTACTGGAGGCAATTCACGGGTGGGTGTCAGGTTTCAGGGAGACGTGGGGCAAATGTGTGAAAATGGGAAAGGCTCAGATGAACAAATTGAGCTGTGGGGCCTTTTTCCGTGCTCTGTGCCTCTCTGACTCTCCTCCTGATGGACAAGAAGTGTAAAAGGCCACACAATGACTAGAAAAACTGACCAGACCTCAGGAGCAGACGGCACCCCACAGACGTTCTGAAACTCAAGCGTCCCACATAGGACTCACGAGTTGCCTCAACCTGAAATGGGCGCAAGTCATCCTCGATCCTCAAGGACCAGCGAAAGTGGTGATTTATTTCTGTGTGAGTACAAGAAGTTGCAATAAATCTTGTTAGAAATTAATTCATTTGAGAGAAACAGTTTGAAACACTGTGAAAATACTAGCCCTTTTCCCCAAGTGGTAACATACCAGTTTGATTCATTGTCAACCACACTAACACAGTTTTCTTTGTTTCAAAGAAAGTGATTTTCGGACATTGAGAAAAGGCTTTCCTGGCCAAGGCAGATGGGACTGCTGTCAATGCAGTGTTAAGTTACAACATCCCTGGTTATTGCTGTGTGTGTTGATCATTACAAAGCCCGAGGGAGCCTGGTGGCTCCCGTGAGAACTGGGAGCTGAAGCCTGGTCACAAACATGGGCAGATGTGCAGACAGAAGGTAACCAGGATGGGACCCAGGTGTGTGGACAGAGCAGTTTCGGAATGGGGACAGGGGTGTGGAGTCTAGCTGGGAAAAGAGTCAGGTGTGCCGAAAACCCATGGATGGGAACGGGACAGGAGTGCAGAGGGAATCGGAGCAGGTGTGTGAACAGAGTCCGGCTGGGAACGGGGAGAAATGTGGGGATGGAGTGCATTGGCAATGGGGCCGAGTGTGTGTCTGGGAGTGTGTGCAGGGATTGCCAGAGGGAGTGGGATGTGTGGGAGGGTGGGAGAGGTGCAGCAGTGGAAAGGAAGCTCTAAGTCACAGAATGGATGGTGTCAGGCACTGTGTCTGACGCTGTGTGTGTGTGTGTGTGTGTGTGTGTGTGTGTGTGTGTGTGTGTGTGTGTGTGTGTGTGTGTGTGAAGTCTCTTTCACTTCTGAACAAATGAATTGGTGAGTTTCAGAGCAGGTTTGCCCTGCTTTACCAAAGCAACATCTCACATGATGATTTATTTAAATGGTGCCATCATGTATTGTTTGAAGTGAAGCAGCTGACAAACATTTTGATCAGAAAATCATTCACTGGAGGGAATTTACCACCCCCGTGGATAATACATTTTTCTGGTGGTGTATTAGTCCGCGACACAGAAATTAGTGTTCCATTCTAGATTTCCAATGACCTGATCAAAGCCATATTTTACTTTGAGATTGTGTTTTAATAGATGTATATCATCCATTTGCATGAATCTGAAAGAAAGTGTCAGCACCATATCACTAATTGATTTCATGGAAACACGTACAAACTTTAAAAAAAAGTGTTTCTCAAAGCTTGTTCTAGTGTCTTCATGTTTCAGTATCTCAATGTCGTTCTTTGCAGTCTTTGGTATCAAAGTTTGATTCACTTCAAGAAAAACACTTGTGCAACATTAATAGAAGTTCTCCTGTTACAAATAAATCAGCCCCCTCCGTACCTGACCTGGCATGCGGATCAAAGTGATATTGTGATAATGTCCTTCAACTGAAACAGTATTACTGCTCGCTTGAATCTGCATTGCTCACAAAATTATATGCAACAAATCCATTGATGATGAGTCGTTCCTTTCAATAAGCTTCCTTGTTGAAGGTCGATGAGAACAAGCTTTGCCAGTGAGGAGGTGGAACATTCTCATCGTCCCCACCAAAGAATTAAGAGTGATTTGTACTAAATTTCCAAATACCTTATCAAATAATTGGTTTACATATAGACAACATTTCTTGTGTCAGAAATCCAAGATGATTGTGAACCATCTCGCACTTTGATTCACTTAATTGTACCTTGTCCAAACATTGGGAAGTACCGCCTTGAACCTGTGATAATTTTCCCACACCTCAGAATTAGAATGTGATTCACGACAAACTTTGGAATCAGAGTTTGATCTATTTCAGCAAAGTCACGTTTCCTTAGTTGAGAGGAAAACAGATTAATAAGTTCAACTGAGATAAGTGCGGGGTGACCACACCAGTGACTGCAGATGCTGGTATCTGTCGCAACAAACAAGATGCTGGAGAAAGTCCACAGGTCAGACAGCATCTGTGGAGGGAAGTTGACAGCTGAGTTTTCGGGTCGGGATCCGGCCAAATTTGAGTCCTGAAGACAGTTCTGTTCTCCCTGTTATAGGAAGGGTGTCATTAAACCGGAAAGGTTGCAGAAAAGATTTATGAGGATTTTACTGGGACTGGAGGGTTTCAGTTATAAGGAGAGGCTGGATAGGCTGATGTTTTATTCTCTGGAGCACAGGAGGCTGAGGGGTGACTTTATAGAGAATTGTTAATCGCAGTTTCAAAAACTGGAATCACAGATGGACTCTCGACAGCTATGGCAGGGCTTGCACAATATAACTTCCTGCAAGGTGAGATTGAGCAGCAATGAGTGGCAATAGCCCATCACTCCCGGATGAGCTCAATGCCTTTTATCCATGCTTTGATAGGGAGAACTCTGAGGCAGACGTCCGGGCATCATTCAAGAGGGTGAATCCACAAAAGGCATTTAGACCAGACGGCGTACCTGGCCATGTGCTACAGATCTGTGCTGACCAAATGGCTGAAGTATTTGCGGACATATTCAACCTCTCGCTTCTGCGGACTAAGGTTCCCATCTGCTTCAAAAAGCTCTCTGTTCTCCCTGTGCCCAAGGAGAGCCTGGTGACCTGTCTCAATGACTACAGTCTGGTTTCGCTTTCTTCACCCATAATGAAGTGCTTCCAGGGGTTGGTTATGGTGCAAATCAGGTCCTGCCTCAGAGATCAGCTGAATACGCTTCAATTTGTCGGCCGTCAGAACAGGTCAACAGCAAATACGGTTTCTCTGGCACTTCAGTGTTCTCTGGACTATCTGGACAACAGGAACACACATGTCAGGCTGCTGTTCATCGACTACAGCTCGGCGTTCAAAACAATCATCTGTGCCTCCCTCTGCAACTGGATACTCGACTTTCTCATCAGCAGACCTCAGTGTCAGTGAGGATCGGTAACAACATCTCCTCCTCACTGACAATCAACACAAGTGCACCTCAAGGCTGCGTGCTTAGCCCCCTGCTCCACTCTCTATGCACACATGACTGTGTGGCTCAGCACAGCTCCATATACAAATTCACCGACGACACCACTGTTGTTGGATGATTCACAGGTGGTGATGAGTCAGCTTATCGGAGCGAGATAGGACACCTGGTTGAGTGGAGCCGTAACAAAAACCTCACACTCAACGTCAGTAAAACTAAAGAACTGATTGTTGACTTCAGGAAGGGGAAGGAGGGTGAACATGCAACAGTCCACACCGGGGCATTGGTGGTGGAGAGAATCTTCAGCTTTAAATTCCTGACATTAACATGTTGGATGAGCTGTGCTGGGCCCTGCACATAGATGCAATCACAAGGAAGGCAGAAGGTTAAGGAGGTTCATCTTGTCACCGACCACTCCAACAGACTTCTACATAGGTACTGTTGAAAGTATCCTGACTGGTTGCATCATGGTCTGGTATTTGAATACACAGGAATGTAAGACGCTGCAGAGAGTAGTATACTCAGCCCAATGCATCACGGGGACATCCCTCCCCACCATCCGTAGTATCTATATGAAACGCTGTCTCAAGAAGGCAATATTTATCATCAACGATTCCCACCATCCGGGCCATGCTATCTTCTCGCAGCTACCATCGGGCAGGAGTTGCAAAGCCTGAAGTCCCACATCACCAGGTTCAAGAACAGGTACTTCCTTTCAACCATTCGGTTTTTGAACCAACCTGCAGAATCCAAATCACTGCCTCAGTACAGCAACACTGGGACCACATCGACCACATTGCACAACAATGGACTTTGTTTCCTTTCCTTTTGTTTGAAATGTTTTTTTCAGGTATAAGTTTACATCATTTATGTTTTTTTTATGAAAGGTGTGTATCTGTGTAACCTGCGATATTGAGGGAAAGTAACTTGAGGTCGAGAGGGTTGAAAGCTTCATGTTCCTGGGACTGAACATCACCAATATCCTTTCCTGCTGCAGCAACATGTTTTCCACAACCACGAAAGCTCAGCAGTGCCTCTACCTCTTCAGGAGGCTGAGCAAATTTGGCATGTCGCCTATGACCCTCACCAATTTTTATCATTGCACCATAGAAAGCGTCATGTCCGGATGCACCGTGGCTTGGTGTGGGAACTCCTCTGCCAGAGTCCGCAAGAAACTGCAGAGATTTGTGGAGATATCATGGAAACCAGTCTCCCCTCCATGGACTCTGTCCACACTTCTCGCTGACTTGGTAAAGCAGACAACAAAATCAAAGACCCCACCCACCGTGGACACTCTCTCTTATCCCCCTTCCCACCAGGCATAAGATACAAAAGCCTGATAACGCGAACCACCAGGCTCAAGGGCAGCTTCTATCCCACTGTTATCTGACTATTGATCAGTCCTCTTATACGATAAAGATGAACTCTTGATCTACAATCTACCTCGTCGTGACCCCTGCACTTCAGTTAACAAACTTCAGTGCACTTTCTCGGTCAGTGTAACACTTTATTCTGCATTCTGTTATTGTGTTCCCTTGTACTACCTCAACGCACTGTTGTAATGAAACAATCTGTATGGACTGCATGAGAAACAAAGTACAATGTGACAATAATAAATTAATTGAGCACCTGATGCGATGTGCCTGTGATACTGCTGCACGTCAGTCTTTCATTGTACCTGTGCACACATGCACTTGTGTATAAGACAATAAACTCGACTTTGACTTTCATTTTGACTTTATGACTGAGCGGCCAGGAGATCGAGAACAAGATGAGTGCGGTTTGCAACATAAACTGTCCCCAAATAATATACATTGTTTATTATAGCAATTTATTAATGAGAGTCCGTGGATATTTCAGCCCCACTTTAATCTCGTCTCTGATCTTACTCTGCGTCCCTGCATAAATAAATGGGTTCACGCAGGGACACAAAAACTGACGCGTGTACCCGCTTTCTTCCAGAGGGAAAATTGAGTCACTAAAATTGGAACCTGATAAGTAAGTGACGCTGGCAATACGAACGTAAAGGAAAGCGATCAGTTCCATTAACCACAAGAGGGTGAAGGCACCAGAGATACTGAGGAGCAGGACGATAGACTTTCTGCGGCTGTCTGTCTCTGGGTCACTCTGTCTCTCACTGTTCCCACTGCCCTGGAGTCTCCTGCGGATTCTAATGGCCCTTAAACTGTGCCTTACGGTGAGGTAATTGAGCAGCAAAATTAGAACGAATGCAGACAGGAACTAAAATGCTGTCGATCCAGTCAAATGCTATCCAGCCAAATGAGGTATAATATAGTGACTTAACTTTGCACGGTGTGGGCTCGGTCTTATGACGAGGTTCATTTACAAAATAGTAAAATACGTTTTTGAAACAGCACAGGACAGTAACTGTTCCGACCACCACAGCCGCCATTCGCTATACGCAATATTTTGCTTTCAACTTTTGGCAGCAAATAGCCACAAAGCGATCAAAAGTGAACATCACCGTCACCCAGACGGAGCAGTCTGTTACAGCCAAAGCTACTCCGAGATCCACATTGCAGGCTGGACCAATATTGATGAAATTCAATGGGAAATTCATGGGAACAATTTTGTTTAATATCACTCTCGTGATAATGACCAGGAGATCGGTCACCGCCATCGACAGCAGGTTGACGGTTATACTTCTGGAGAGACCACATCCACTGCGGAACATTACCCCAATCACGGCCAAGTTAGCTGCAATCCAGGAAGACAGAGGGATTGAGCTTGTGTTCGTGATTGTTGGTGTGTGGGGGGGGGGGGGGAGATGAGTGTGGTTTGAGTGTTTGGACTGTGTATGTTTATGTGTGGTGTGAGAGTGGTGTGTGTATTTTTTCTGGTGTTTGTGTGGAGCATATTTTGTGCGCGCGCGCGCGAGTGTGTGTGTGTGTGGAGTGTGTGGTGTGTTTTTGTGGGAGGAGTGTATTTTGTGTGTGTGGCACATATTTTGTTTGAAAGTGTATGGTGCATCTTTTGTCTTTTGAATGTGTGTGCGAGACAAACATAGGAACTCATATAAAATTGTACTTGACAGTATTCAGTTCAAGTTTTATTGCTTTGACACTTGAATCTCAGTTGACAGACAGTTACCCCACTCAGAATTCTGTCATCTGTCGCTGTGATGTTGCAACATACTTCAGTTTGGATCTTACCAGAGAGGCTGTCTCTGTGGAAAAAATCCAGAGCAAGGACATTATCTTCCACGGAGAACTTCAACGTTATCAACAAAACTGATTTTCGTTTTGTTCGTCATCTCTTCCATACAACAGAAAATCCTGAGAAAACCTTACTTATCTGCTAGATTCCCCCATCCAATATTTCTCCCTCTGGAACAACAATGTCATCGACTCCTCCTTTTGTGAAGACCACCCAGATGGATGTTTGGAAGTCACTTCCCAAAAGGTATATATGTCTAGTTAAAGCACGTTTAGATGTGTATTTGAAGAGCGCTATAGACATAGTACTACAAAGTGGGATGAGGCTTTTTCCACTTGCACAGAGACAGTGCACCAACTGGCCCAACATTGTAAATCTTCATAACTCAGTTAAAATCACATATCAGTGCTGCAAAGCTGCACTCCCTCGGATATACCTTTCACATGCACGTCTTCATCCACCAAACCAATTCTGTATCTCACTCCGCTCCCTCCCCACATGTACCACTAGTAATCTGGTTTGCCCAATCTACATGTAGTTTAAGATGGCCCACAATTTTTCTCCTTCACCAGGAATACCAATATCAAGCCCTATAACACCATGCACTCCTCTTCCTTGCCTCACTTATTTCAGCTAAAATTCCATCCATCTGGATTCATCAATGACCGATGTTCGACATTGCACTCTCCATAAATTCGCTTACATCACCTCTCTGCAGCCAGCACATTGAATCACAAAATCTCCAGTTCAAATACCTATCCTACACTTACTGGACCTCAGTTCCAATATTTCAATATTCTCATGCTGTTTTCACAACACACCACATCCTGTTTTAAACTTCTTAATGTAAATTTCATGTCAAATGTTGCTTGAAACTGTTCATATGAGTGCCATAAGAAAATAAACTACTTCGATTTTGTTGGGTGCTTCCCATTATACTGAGAAGAGATGATATAATAGGTATCAAAACCATTGAAGATTAGAAGTTGTCAAGAAGAAACACTGCTGTTAATTATGATGTAATGCACGATACCGAAATAAAATTTAAAAGGCATAAAATATTCAATTAGACTGGTACAGCCGATGGGAGGAAACAATGAAAGGGTACACATGATACTGGGAGAATAGCAAAGGGGTAAAATCCACAATTGACAGGAAGCAACAATCTCAGTAAACACAGCAGTGATGCAACATTTCACAACATATTGAAGATTGATAATTAACACCAATAATTTACCAGGAATGCCGAGAACTGCCACGATAGAACAGCAACTGGCCAACCACAAGATTTGTGGACTACATGCATTGTTGTTGAAAGCTTTGCGTACACAACACACAGTCACAGTCTGTTATATTTATTCCTGACCTCAGTCATCAGGGAGCAGATTAGGAAGGCATCTATGTGTTTTATGCTGATTACATCAATGGAAACAAGCAACTGAAAGCACCTAATGCCAATAATTGTTTTGATGAATAAATGTGGCAATGTGGAACAAAAATAAGGAAAGTCTTAAAGGGTGGATGGAATTGGTAAAAGCGACCCTGAGCACAGTAACCTGGAACAAGATGTTTATTGTCTCAAAAAATGAACAAACACTTTGGATTTAGTTCATGGAAAGATCAAAATCAAATTCAAGGTCAGGTTTATTGTAATATGCGCAAGTACATCTCTGCACAGGTGCAATGTAAAACTTACTTGCAGCAGCATCACAGACACACAGCATCAGATAAGCAGCATTCACAAACATAAATTAAACACAATTTTTACAAGAAAGAACCCAATTAGAACCAAAAAAAAGTCCATTTTAGTGCAAAGTCATGAAAGTAGTCACAGTGTTGGTAAACTCCAGTGATGAGGGTTGTGCTGGTTGGTTCAAGAATTGAATGGTTGAAGGTAAGCAACTGTTCTTGAACCTGATACTATGGGACTGAAAACTTCTGTACCTCGTGCCCGATGGTAGCTGCAAGAAGATGGCATGGTCCGGATGGTGGGGATCTTTGATGATGGATGTTGCCTTCTTGAGACAGCTCCTCCTGTAGATACTACCGACGGTGGGGAGGGATGTGCTCGTGATGTATTGGCAGAGTCCGCTACCCTCTGCAGTTTCAAAAGTTCCTCTCATTAAAATTGCCATTCAGACCATGATGCAACCAGCCAGGATACTTTCAACAGTGCATCTGCAGACGTTTGTTGGTGTGTTTGGTGAATATCCTTGTGATTGCATCCATGTGCAGAGCCCACGACAGCTCATTCAATATGTTAACGCCCAGTAATTTAAAGCTTCTGAATCTCTCCACAGCCGGTCCCCCAGTGTAGACTGGTGCATGTTCACTCTCCTTCCCCTTCCTGAAGTCAACAATCAGCTATTTAGATTTACTGATGTTGTGCGAGAAGTTTTTGTTGCGGCACCACTCATACCAGGCGTCCTATCTCGCTCCGGTAAGCTGACTCATCACCACCTGTGATTTATCCAACAACAGTGGTGTCGTCGGCAAATTTGTAGATGGAGCTGTGATGCGCCACACAGTCATGTGTGTACAGAGAGTAAAGCAGGTGGCTAAGCACGTAGCCTGGAGGTTCAACTCTGTTCATGGTTAGCGAGGAGGAGATGTTGTTACCAATCCTCACTGATTGAGGTATGCCGAAGAGAAAGTTACGTTGGACCACATCTACATTCCAGGTAAGAACCAACATGTATTTTTCCTCTTTATCCCTCATCAATTTTCCTCATAGTCCGACACACATTAGTTACTTTCCAAAGCACTCAGTGGCAAAGCATCCGCGTCACATTTGATGTCAATATCAGCTGCCCTGAAAGATCAAGCAATCTCTATGGAGGGTGCTTAAGTGTTCTCCACTCTCCGTTCAAGCAGATCCCCACCATCCAGAAGCTCCAACGTCATCAATTTGGTCGAGCAATGAATGTCTGAGGAATTCTGTTGAGAAACAAGTCAGGATGCAAGAAGCAATTTAAAAAGCAACCAGCATTCCCGTCTTTTTTTTTGTTTTCCATGAGCTACATTGACCTAGGAAAGTGGAGGATATTTGATCATTGGAACTATCCCATTACAGAGAGAACAGTCTGCTGGTTACGCAGCCTCTTGCACTTGTAGTGACAGTATGTACAGTATTTCACAGTGGAGAAGGAAGCAGACAGCACAATGTGTGGAGGTGCACTGGTTGTTCCACGTTTCATTACACACAGAATTAACTCCTGAAGTTTTCATCAGTTTCATGGTGAAAGTCAACACCAACAGTTCTGTCATCTTAGAATCAGAAAATCTAGACCTGCAACACTCACTATCTGCTGAGTCTCCACAGTCCCTCATAGTCGATTGATCCTTCTTTAAATTTACACCAGCTCCCATATCTCTTGGTGATTAATACTCTTTATTACACAAAACGAGCTTCCTTCATTGATCGGTTACCCAAGTATTCCAATAAATAATTATTTGAATCCTTGAACTGAACCGTAGAACCATAGAATAGTACAGCACAATATAGCTCCTTCGGCCCACCATGTGTGTCTATCTTTAAACCACGCTTACTATGTAACCCCTTCATCCCACATATCCGCCTATTTTAATTTCTTCCATTTGCTTATCTAACAATCTCTTGAACTTGACCAACGCATCTGCCTCCACCACCACCCCAGGTAGCGCATTCCATGCACCAACCACTCTCTGGGTGAAAAGCCTCTCTCTGACGTCTCCCTTGAACTTCCCACCCATTACTTTAAAGCCATGTCCTCTTGTATTGAGCATTGGTGCCCTCGGAAAGAGGATCTGTCTGTCCACTCTATCTATTCCTCTTAATATTTTGTATACCTCTGTCATGTCTCCCCTCATCTTCCTTCTCTCCAAAGAGTAAAGCCCTAGCTTCCTTAGTCTCTTCTCACAATCCATACTGTCCAAACCAGGCAGCATCCTGGTAAATCTCCTCTGCATCATTTCCAACTCTACCACATCCTTCTTATAATGAGGCGACCAGAACTGGACGCACTACTCCAAGTGTGGTCTAACCAGAGTTTTGTAGAGCTGTATCATTATCTCGCGGCTATTAAACTCGATCCCACGACTTATGAAAGCTAACATCCCATAAGCTTTATTAACTGCCCTATCCACCTGTGAGGCACCTTTCAGTGATCTGTGGAAACGAACCCCCAGATCCCTCTGCTCCTCCACGCTACCCAGAATCCTGCCATTAACCTTGTACTCCGCCTTGGAGTTTGTCCTTCCAAAGTGTACCACCTCACACTTCTCCGGATTGATCTCCATCTGCCACCTCTCAGCCCAGCTCTGCATCCTATCGATATCCCTCTGCAAGTTTCGACAATCGTCCACACTATCCACAACACCACCGACCTTTGTGTGTTTGTAAACTTGCTAACCCACCCTTCTACCCCTTCATACAAGTCATTAATAAATGTAGGTCCCAGAGCCGATCCTTGTGGGACACCACTAGTCACAGCCCTCCAATCCGAATGCACTCCCTCCACCACAATACTCTGCTTTCTACAGGCGAGCTAATTTTGAATCCACAAGGCCAAACCTCCCTGGATCCCATGCCCTCTGACATTCTGAAGAAGCCTACCATGTGGAACCTTGTCAAACGCCTTACTAAAATCCATGTCGACCACATCCACTGCACTACCCTCATCAATCTTCCTGTTCACCTCCTCAAAGAACCTGATCAGGCTTGTGAGACATGATCTTCTCTTCCTAAAGTCATGTTGGCTGTCCCTAATCAGTCCATGATTCTCTAAATCCTATCTCTTAGAATCCTTTCCATCAGCTTGCCACCACAGACGTAGGGCTCACTGGTCTGTAATACCCTGGACTATCCCTACTACCTTTTGAATAAGGGGACAACATTTGCCACCCTCCAATCTCCCAGTATCATTCCCGTGAACAACGAGGACTCAATGATCCTAAACAACGGTTCAGCAATCTTCTCCCTCACCTCACGAAGCAGCCTGGGGAATATTCCGTCAGGCCCCGGGGACTTACCTGTCCTAATATTAACTAACAGCTCCAAAACATCCTCCCTCTTGATATCTACATCCTCTAGAACATTACCCTTACCAACACTGTCCTCAACGTCATCAAGGCCCATCTCCTTGGTGAATACTGAAGAGAAGAGTTCATTGAGAACCTCACCCACTTCCACAGCTTTCAGGCACATCCTCCCACCTTTGTCTCTAATCGGCCCTACCATCATCCTTCTGCTCTTCATGTACGTGAAAAAAAACCTTGGGATTCTCCTTTACCCTACTTGCCAAAGCCTTTTCATTTCCCCTTCTTGTTCTCCTCAGCCCTTCTTAAGTTCCTTCCTTGCTACCCTACTCAGGAGTCCTATCTGATCCTCGTTGCCTACACCTTATGTATGCTGCCCTCTTCCTCCTAACTAGATGTTCCACCTCTCTTGTCACCCATGGTTCCTTCACCATGCCTTTCTTTCTCTGCGTCACCGGAACAAATTTATCCTTAACATTAATTTGATCCAGAATTAATCTAATCCAAGTGTTCCTATAAATAATTATTTGAATTCTTGAACTGCTTCCACTGTTGTCCCTAATTCTCAGCAATGATAGGCCTTGTTGGTCGGATGCTTCAACCTTAACCCTCTAATGTCCAGTTTTCCAAAATTAAAGTCTTGAACGGTGATTCACCTTTTACTTTATTTCTTGGCATCCTCCAAGATAATGTGCAGTCATTAGAAAACAAGATTGAGCAGCTCAGAGCAAGATTGCTTTTTCAGAGGGACATGAGGGATTGCTGTGTACTTTGTTTCACAGAGACATCGTTCACTCCCAATTTTCCTTACACAGCGCTCCAGCCCGAGGATTTCTCGATCCACCGCATGGACCAGATGGCAGCGTCGGGTAAGGGAAAATGCGGCAGTATCTGCTTTATGATAAACTCGTCGTGGTGCACGGACGTGGCGGTCTTGTCGCATTCCTGCTCCCCCGACCTGGAACATCTGGCAGTGGTGCCGACCGTTCTACTTACCGCGGGAGTTCTCCACCGTCATCCTGACTGCAGTCTACATCTCACTTCAGGCAGACATCAAGCTGGACAGAGACTGAAGAACACGGCACCGGTGAAGAGGACGATGAAGAGCTGGATGGCAGAGTCGGAGTACCGAATTCGGGATTGCTTCTAGTCGGTGGACTGGATCATGTTCGAGGATTCGTTAGTGGACCTAAATGAATCTGTCAAGGTCGTCATCCACGTCATAAGGACACGCGTGGACGAGTGTGTACCCACAAAAACATTCTGAGTCTTCCCCAACCAGAAGCCCTGGATGAACCGGGAGGTTTGTAATTTGCTGAGGGCTAGATCTATGGCGTTTAGGGCTGGCGATCCAGAGTCATTTTAGAAGTCCAGGTACGACCTCCACTCGGCCATTACGAACAGAAACAGCTAATTTCGGATGAAACAGGAATCACAGATGGACACTCGACAGCTGTGGCAGGTCTTGCACTATACAACTTCCCGCAAGGCGAGATCGGGCAGCATAAGTGGCAATGACCCATCACTCCCGGATGAACACCATGCCTTTTATGCACGCTTTGATAGGGGACACTATGACACACCACACGAGCCCCCACATCTCCGGATGACCCTGTATTCGTAGTCTCTGTTGCCGACATCTGGGCATCCTTCAAGAGGGTAAATCCATGAAAGGCGCCTGGTCCATACTGCGTACCTGGCCGAGTACGAGAGATCTGTGCGGACCAACTGTTTACGGACATATTTAGCCTCTCACTTCTGCGGTCTGAGGTTCCCATCTGCTTGGAAAATGCATGTATTATACCGGTGACCACGAAGAGCGTGATGACCTGCCTCACTGAGTGCAGTCCGATGCGCTTACATCAACCATAATGAAGTGTTTTGAGAGATTGGTCATGGCGCGATTCAAATCCTGCCTCAAAGATGACTCGGATCTGCTTCAATTTGCCGACCACGGGAACAGATCACCAGAAGATGCGGTTTTTCTGGCTCTTCACCCTGCTCTGGACCATCTGAACAACGGGAACCCATACATCAGGCTGCTGTTCATCGACCACAGCTCGGCATTCAACACAATCATGCATCTAAACTCATCATCAAGCTTCTAGACCTGGGCCTCTGTGCCTCCCTCTGCAACTGGACACTCGACTTTCTCATCGGAAGACCTCAATCAGTGAGGATTGGTAACAAAATCTCCTCCTAATTGACCATCAACACAGGTACACCTCAAGGCTGCGTGCTTAGCCCCCTGCTCTACTCTCTTTACACGCATGACTGTGTAGCTAAGCACAGCTCCATATAAAAGTTCACCGACAACACCACTGTTGTTGGATAAATCACAGGTGGTGATGAGTCAGCTTACCGGACACCTGGTTGAGTGGTGCCACAACAACAACAACCCCTCACTCACTGTCAGAAGAACTAAAGAGCTGATTGTTGATGTCAGGAAGGGGAAGGAGTCTACATTGGGGAAATGGAGGTGTGGAGAGTCAGCAGCTTTAAAATCCTGGGCGTTAGCATATCGGCTGACCTGTCCTGGGCCCAACACATAGATGCAGTCACAAGGAAAGCATGCCAGTGTCTTTACTTTCTCAGGATGTTAAGGAGATTTGGCTTGTCTGCAAACACTCTACAAAATTTCTGCAGATGTACTGCTGAAAGCTTCACTGGTTGCAGCATGGTCTGAACAGCAATTTGAATGTGCAGGAACATAAGAAGTTGCAGTGGACTGTGCCCAGTTCATCATGGCACATCCCTCCCCACCATCGGTAGTATCTACAGGAGGCAACGTCCATCATCAAATATCCCCACCATCTGGGCTGTGCCATTTTCTTGCAGCTGCCATCAGGGAGGAAATACAGAAGCCTGAAATTCCACACCACCAGGTTCAAGAACAGCTACTTCCCTTCAACCATTCACATCTTGAACCAGCTGACACAACCCTCATCACCAGAGTTTACCAACACTGTGATCACTTTCATCACTTGGCAATGAAAATGACTGTTTTGTTTTGTTTTGTTCTAATTGGTTTCTTTCTTGTAAAAATTGTTTAATTTATTTTGTTCTTTTGAATGTTGCTTCTGTGATGCTTTGTGCCTGTGATACAGTTGCAGGTCTGTTTTTCGTTGCACCTGTGCACATCACAATACACTTGAATTTGACTTTCATCATTCCACAAACTAAATCCAATGAGTCTGTTCATTTGCGAAGCCAAAAACATCTTTTCCAGGGTGCTGTGTTCAATGGGCTCAGGACAGCTTTCACCCGTTCACTGTACAGCTTTACGTTGCCTGTGTCAATGAATGTAATTGGCATGAAAAACAAAGATGCATTCCTGATCTGCTCCCTGGCGACTGATTCGGGTATAAATATAACAGACTGTGAATGCAGTGCATTGTGTGCTCAAAGCTTTCAATAGCAATGGAAGGAGTTCCACAAATCTTGGGGATGGCCATTTGCTATTCCATCATTGCAGTCATCGGCATTCCTGGTAAAGTATTGGTCTTAATTATCAATCTGCAAATTGGAAATTTTTACTCCTTTGCTGTTCTCCTGGTATCATTAATCCCCTTTAATTATTTTCTGCCATTGGTTGTACCAGCTTCATTGAATATTTTGTTCCTTTTAAATTTTATTTCTTCACATGCATTTTATCACAAATAGTCAAAGAGTTTCTTCTTTAGAACTTCTAGTCGTCTAATCTTGTTTTGATACCCATTATATCATCTCTTCTCATTTTAATAGTATACACCCAACAATAATGGAAGCAATTTCTTTTCTTTTGGCACTTGTATGAACAGTTTCAAACAAAATTTGAAACCAAACTATCATTAAGGATGTAGCCAGATGCATGCATTACGAAGGAAAGATGCGGAGGCCGAGTGCTCTGACGCATCTCTTGTTTTCGAACTCAAAAAAGCGCTCCAGGCTCTCTACCCGAGAGCTGCTGCAGTTCCCGGGCGGACATGACGTAGAACAGTTACCGGAAGCCCCGCCCCAAACGGGTAATTCGAAAAGTGTAACTGCGCATGCGCCCAGTTCAAACCCCGCCTGTGTGGGCCGCCACACCACCACCCCCCGCCAGAAACGTCCATTGGGAAAGTGGAGCCTCTAATCCATGTGGTTTGATTGGGTGGCTGGCCACGCTGGCGCGGCGCAGGTACCCTCACAGGTTGCTCAATATCTAGTGCGCCGGTTTGAGGCGGTCCACTGTAAAAGTTTCTTCCCAGCCACCCACCTCCACGACACACGTAGATCCATTGTGCCAGAGCACCTTGAAAGCCCTTAGTAAGGCCGCTGTAGACGTGGCCTGTGCATGCCCCTGCGAATAAAAACATACTCACAGACTCTGAGGTCTTTAGGGATGAAGGATAACGTGGGACCATGCCTGGAGGTCGGGACCGGTGCCAGGGTCCCTACCTTGTCTCGCAGCCTGGTTAGCACCTCTGCTGGAGTTCCTGCCAAACCGCGGGCCTCTGGAACGAGCCCAGAACTGTCAGAGGAACGCCGTAGACCAATTACACCGAAAGCTGCCCAGGTCCTCCTTGGAGGCTGTGTGGATGCCCAGTAAGACCCAGGGAAGCTCATCCGTCCAGTTGGGGCCCCTGAGATGCCGGTGGAATCGCTCGACCAAACCGTTGGACTGGGGATGGCACGCTGTGCTGTGATGCAGCTGGGTGCCCAGGGGCTGCGCCAGTGCTGTCCACAAACCAGACGTGAACTACGCCCCTCTGTCGGAGGTGGTGTCCGTTGGGAGGCCGAATCTGGCGATCCAGTTTGCAATGAGCGACCTGGCGCAGGATTCAGTAGACGTGTCTGCGAGCAGTACGGCTTCTGGCCATCTGGTTAACCTGTCTACCATGGTAAAGATATACCTGGTGGCCCGGGAGACTGGCAAGGGACAGACGATGTCCACGTGGATGTGTTGAACATCCCGTGCGTTGGCTGTAACTGCTGGAGGGGAGCATTCACGTGCCGCTGGACTTTGGCGGTCTGGCAGTACACGCAGGTCCTGGCCCAGTGGCCGACCTGTTTGCGCAAACCATGCAAGCCGAATCTGTCCGCTACGAGATTGATGGACGCCCGGATTGAGGGGTGGGCTAGGTCGCCCAGCGTGTCGAACACCCGGCGTCTCCACGCTGCTGGTACCACGCGTCGGGATCTGCCTGCAGACACGTCGCACAGAAGCCAAATCGCTGCCGGGACGATGGGGACGTCCTCCAACTGGAGTCCCGAAACGGCGGTGCTGTAAGCCGGGATCTTGGTGTCCGACTGTTGTGCTTCTGCCAGTGCTGTGTTGTCTATTCCTGAGGACGATATTCCCGCTGAGTGGAGGGAGGGGCGAGACAGTGTGTCGGCGACGACGTTGTCCTTCCTTGCGATGTGGCGGATGTCCGTGGCCAACTCTGAAATGAAGGACAGGTGCCTCTGCTGCCAAGCCGACCATGGGTCCGATACTTTGGTTAGTGCGAAGGTGAGGGGCTTGTGGTCCGTATACATGGTGAACTCCGTTCCATCGAGGAAGTACTGGAAATGCCGGACAGCCAGGTAGAGCGCGAGCAACGCTCTGTCGAAAGCGCTGTATTTCGCCTCTGGTGGCTCAAGATGCCGCCTGAAGAAAGCAAGCCGTCGCCACTGGCCCTCGACGAGCTGCTCTAGGACTCTGACGACCACCGTGTCGGAAGCATCGACTGTGAGTGCCGTGGGTACATCGACTCTCAGGTGTAGTAGGAGGGTCGCCTTTGCCAGCGCCTCCTTGGCCTGCTCGAATGCCTCCGTGGACTCCGCGTCCCATGCCGCCTCTTTGACCTTGCTGGCCATCAGGCTGAACAAGTGTCGCATTACGTGTGCCGCCGCCGGCACGAACCGATGATAAAAGTTGACCATCCCCACGACCTCCTGCAGGCCCTTGACCGTGCTGGGCTTGGGGAACTAGCGGATGGCCTGGACCTTGGACGGTAGGGGAACTGCACCACGTCGGTTGACTCTGTGGCCCAAGAAGTCGATCTCCGTCAGCCCGAACTGGCACTTCGCCGGGTTGATCACCAGTCCGTGGTCGCTCAGGCGTTGGCAGAGCTGGCACAAATGTGCCACGTGTTCTTGGCATGAGCTTCTGGCCACCAGGATATCGTCCAAGTAAATGAAAACAAAATCCAGGCCGTGTCCCACTAAGTCCATGAGACTTTGGAAAGTCTGGGCAGCATTATTGAGACTGAAAGACATCCTCAGGAATTCGAACAAGCTGAACGGGGTGATGAGTGCTGTGTTGGGCACGTCGTCGGGGTGCACAAGGATCTGATGATATCCTTTGACCAGGTCGATTTTCGAGAAGATGGTCGCTCCGTGAATGTTTGCCGTGAAGTCGTGGATGTGGGACACCGGGTATCGGTCAGCGGTTGTGGCGTCATTGAGCCTTCTGTAGTCGCCGCAGGGTCTCCACCCTCCCGCGGACTTGGGCACCATGTGCAGAGGGGATGCCCATGGGCTGCCCGATTGGCGTACGATTCCCATCTCCTCCATCTTACTGAACTCCTCCTTGGCGAGGTGGAGTTTGTCGGGTGGGATCCTGCGAGCTCGGGCGTGCAGCGGCGGACCTTGTGTGGGGAAGTGGTGCAGCACGCTGTGCTTGGTGTCGGCCGTGGAGAACTGCGGGGTGAATATGGAGGGGAATTCAGCCAACACCCTGGCGAATTCGTTACCCGAGAGGGTACGGAATCCAGGTGGAGGGCCGGTAGCTTGGCTTCTCCGAACTAGAAAGTCTAGGACGTCTCGGCGTGGACCAAACGCCGGCCTTTTAGATCGACCAAGAGGCAGTTGACACGTAAGAAATCAGCCCCTAATAGGGGTTGTGATACTGCTGCCAACGTGAAAATCCAAGTGAAATGGCTGGACCCGAAACGCAGAGGGATAGTTCGCAGGCCGAAAGTCTGAATACTGGTGACATTTACCGCGGTGAGCTCAGGGCCTGGGGCCGCGTTACGAGTGTCCATGTTCGAAGGGAGGAGTACGCTGACTTCGGCTCCGGTGTCTACCAGGAAACGCCGCCAGAGTGTCGGTCCCAGAGTTACAGGAGGATGTCTCGGTGGCCAGCCGTCGTAGCCATTAGCATCGGCTGGCCCTGGCGTTTCCCGGGGAAACACATGGTGGACCGCAACGGCGCGCGCCCAAACCCCATCTTTGGTGGTAGAAACACCGTTGATCTGAACCTTCGTCCTTTTCCTCTGTGGGTCTCTACGGTTTCAGTTGCGGGGCCTGGGCTTTGGTCCGTGCGGTCGTGGTCAGGCCGATAGAGACTGTTCCACGTTGTTTACTCTGCCAAATGATGTCTGCTTTAGCCGCGATCCTGTGTGGATCGCTGAAATCCTCACGCGAGAAGGAGGCGAACGTCCTCTGGCATTTGCTCGATGCCAACTGCTCAAATAAAAGGCACGGCTTATGGCCGTTCATAAGCGCCAGCATATCATTCATGAGCTCGGATGGCATGCGGTCGCCCAGACCGTCCATGTGTAGGAGCCGTGAGGCCCGTTCGTGGCGGGAGAGTCCGAAGGTATGGATCAGAAGCGCCTTGATCTTAGTGTACCTGTCCTCCGTTGGTGGCTGGTGCAGGAAGTCGATGATCCGGCCTGCCATGTCCTGGTCGAGCGCGCTGACCACGTAGTAGTACCGCATGGCGTGGGCTGTAATGTCTCTGATGCTGAACTGGTCCTCAGCCTGCTCGAACCAAATGTGGGGCTGAATAGCCCAGAAAGTCAGGACCTTCAAAGCGACCGCTCTGTGCGAGTTGGCGACCGCTGTGTCGCCAACTCCAGATGCCATCTGGAACGTCGGGGTCACCAATGTAGCCGGATGCCTACGCTATGAAGAAAAGACGCGGAGGCCGAGAGTGCTGAACTCAACTCTTTATTCCGAACTCAAAAAAGCGCGCCAAGCTCTCTACCTGAGAACCGCTGCGGTTAACGAGCAGACGTGACTTCGGACTGTTACCGGAAGGCCCGCCCTGAACGGGTAATACGAAAAGGGCTACCACGCATGCGCCCGCGACTGCCGATGGCGGTTCGAGCCCCGCGTGTGCGGGCCGCCACAAGGAGTTTAAAAATGACATGGAATGTTTAGAAAACAGCATGAGAATATTGAAATAGCGGAACTGAGGATCCAGGGTCAGTAAGTGTAGGACGGGTATTTGAACTGGAGATTTTGTGATCCAATGTACTGGCTGCAGAGAGATGATAAAAGTGAATTTCTGAAAAATGCAATGTCGAAGATTTTAGATCAAGTAAGTGGAATTAAGGGTTCATGGTGCAATAGTGCTTGATATTGGTGTTCTTGGTGAAAGAGAAGAATTGTGGTGTATCTTAAACTACCTGTTGATTGGACAAACCAGAGTATCAGTGGTGCATGTGGGGAGGAAGCGGAGTGAAATACAGAATTTGTTTGGTGTATGAAGATGTGCATCTCAAAGGGACATCAGAGTGAGCGCAGCTTCGATCTTTGATTTAACTGAGTTATGAAGCTTTACAATGCTGGACCAGTTAGTGCACTGTCTCTGTGCCAGTAGAAAATGCACCATCCAACGATTTAGCACCATGTCTATAGCGCTCTTCAAATACACATCCAAATGTGGTTTAATTATGCATATATCGCTTTCGGGAAGTGAGTTCCAAACATCTATCTGGGTGTCTTCACAAGAGGAGGAGCCCGATGGCATTGTTGTACCAGAGGGAGAAATATTGGATGGGGTGAAATTAATAGAAAAAGAAGCTTTTTTTCAGTATTTTCAGTGATCTGGATGACGAACAACATGAAAATCAGTGGTGTTGAAGTTCTCAGCGAAGATAACGCTCTTGCTCTGGATGTTTTCCACAGAGACAGACTCTCCGATAAGATCCAAACTGAAATATGTCGCAACATTACAGTGCAGTTAATCACCTGATAGAATTCTGAGTGGCGTAACTGTCTGTCAAATCAGTTTCAAGTGTCAAATCAATAAATGTTATACTGAATACTATCAAGTACAATATTATCTGAGTTCCAATGTTTCTTCTTTGTCAAACATGCAAATTCAAAAACAAAACATGCACACCACATACATTCAAACAAATTATACACCACACACACAAAATACACTCACATAAAAAAACACACTCATCACACAGACAAAATACGCACCACACTCACACCACACACAAATACACACACCACTCTCACACATAAACACACACACTCACTCCCTTTGTCTTCCTCTATTGCAGCTAACTTGGCCATGATTGGGGTCATGTGCCGCAGATGATGTTGTCTCTCCAGATGTATAACTGTCTACCTGCCTTCGATGGCGGTGACAGATCACCAGGTCATTATCACTGGTGTGATATTAAACTGGATTGTTCCATGACTTTCCCATCTAACTTCCTGACCATCGCTCCGGACTGCAGTGAGAATCTCACATTCGCTTTCGCTGTAAGAGACTGCTCCGTCTGGGTGACGGTGATGTTCACCTTTGATCGCTTTGTGGCTTTTGCTGCCGAAAATTGAAAGCTAAATATTGCACGGAACGATCGGCAGATGTGGTGATCGGAACGGTTACTACCCTGGGCTGTTGCAGAAATGGATGTCATTATTTTATATATGAACCTCTGCACAAAAACGAACCCACACTGTGCAAAGTTAAGTCAGTATATTATACCTTGCCTGGCTGGATAGCATTTGACTAGATCGATAGCATTTTAGTCCCTTGTCTGCCACTGGTTCTAAATTTGTTGCTCAATTTTCTAAATGTTGGGCACATTTTAAGGGCCATTAGAATCCGCAGGAGACGCCAAGGCGGTGGGAACAGTGAGAGACAGGGTTACCCGGAGATGGACAGCTACATGAAGTCTGTCGTCCTGCTCCTCAGTATCTCGGGTATCTTCATCCTCTTGTGGCTACTGGTACTGATAACTTTCCTCTACATTCGCATTGCCGACGTCACTTACTTTTCCGGTTCCAATTTCAGTGACGCAATTTCCCCTCTGGAGGAAAGCGGGTACGCGCTTCAGTTCTTGTCTTGCTGCGTGAACCCATTTATTTATGCAGGGACACAGAATAAGATCAGAGACGAGATAAAGCTGGGGTTGAAATATCCACTGACTCTCATTCATAAATTACTGAAATAAATAATTTTTGTTCTTTCGGAACAGTTTATGTTGCAAACGGCCCTCATCTTGTTCTCTGTCATCTCACCTGCTCAGTCATATTGATTTACAGTATGAAAACAGGCCCTTCAACCCAACTTATTCATGCCGACCAAGTTGTCAAACTGAGCCCGTCCCATTTGCCTGCCTGTGGACCATCTTCCTCCCAACCTTTCCTTTCCATGCACCAGTCCAAATGTATTTTAAACATTGCATTTGTTCCCACCTCTACCGCTTCCTCGGGCAGCTTGTTCCATACACTCACCACCCTCTGTACTCGCTCTTGGGTCCATGCTGCGCTGTGATGGTGCCTTTCTCCTTCCTGCTTTATTTTCATCTTGTTCTCTACCATCTCGCCTGCTCAGTCATATAGTCATAGAGCTACACAGCATGGAAGCAGGCCCTTCGGCCCAACAACGCCATGCTGACCATCAAGCCCCCATTTACACTCATCCCTATTTTATTCCCCCCACATTCTCATCACCTCCCCCCACATTCTACCACTCACCTACACACGAGGGGCAATTTACGCCGGCCAGTAAGCCTACCAAACACACATCTTTGGGAGAAAATACATGCGGTCACAGTGAGAACGTGCAAACTGCACATCGACAGCATCAGAGGTCAGTATTGAACTTTGGTCTTTAAGCTGAGAGGCAACAGCACTACTTGCTATCCCACCGCACCGTCCTCTTGCAACAAGTTAGATGAATTAGAAGTACGAAGACAGGCCGGTCAACTAGACATTGCAGAGGTCCGGTCACAAGGAAAAGAGCTGAATATCCCCAAGTGTTTATTGATGTTATAGAGTGGTTGGCAGAGTCACCAATAGGAAGGAGCAGGTTTTGTCTGATAACACAACCATTGGTAGGATCTACATGAGGAACGGCCGAGATTAGTGAACTCTGCAGAGAGTAATACATCATGGGCACTTCCCTCCCCACCATCGGGAGTATCTACAGGAGGCGCTGCCTCAAGAAGGCAACGTCCATCATCAGAGATCCTCACCATCCGTGCCCTGCCATCTTCCCCCCGCTGTCATCGGGAAGAAGGTACAGAAGCCTGAAGTTCCACACCACCAGGTTCAAGAACAGCTACTTCCCTTCAACCTTTCACTCCTTGAACCAACTGGCACAGTTTACCAACACCAGGGAGGCAGTTACTCCTAAGCTGCGGGAGGCAGGTAGCTGAGTGACTGTCAGGAGAAGGAATGGAATAGGCAGATAGTGACGAGTGCCCCTGTGGCTGTTCCCCTGAATAACAGGTACAGTATACCGCTTGGGATACTGTTGGGGAGGGGACCTACCAGGGGAAAGCTGCGGTGACCAGGTCTATGGCACTGAGCCTGGTTGTGTGGCTCAGAATGGAAGGGGGAAGAAGGGGAGAGCTGTGGTGATAGGGGATTCAGCAGTAAGGGGGACAGACAGGACATTCTGTGGACGTGAAAGACTCCTGGATGGAATGTTGCCTCCTGGGTGCTGGAGTCAGGGACATCTCGGATCCACAGCATTCTGAAGGGGGAGACTGAACAGCCAGAGGTCGTGGTACATGTTGGTACCAACGACATTGGCAGGAAGAGTGATGAGGTCCTGAAAGGGAACATAGGGAGCTGGGTGGGAAGCTGAACAGCAAGAACTCAGGGGCAGTTTACTCTGAGTTGGTGCCTATGCGGTGCGCCGGTGAGGGTGAGGATAGGATGACCTGGCAAATGAATGCGTGGCTGAGAAGTTGGTGCAGGGGGCAGGGTTCAGATTTGTGCATCTTTGGGATCTCTTCTGGGGAAGGTACGACCTGTACAAAAGGGACGGCTTACACCTGAACTGGAGTGAGACCAATATTCTAGCGGGCAGGTTTGCTCGAGCTGTTGGGGAGGGTTCAAACTCGTTTGGCAGGGGAATAGGAATCTGAGTTACAGGTCAGAGGTTGGTGCATTTGGTGTACAAGTAGATGCAGAGTGTAGAAAGACTGTGAGGAAGGATAGGCATTCGAAAGGGCAACATTGCAGTTAGTTGGATGGGCTTTAATACGAGAAGTATCAGGAACAAGGCTGATGAACTTAGAGCATGGGTAAGTACGTGGAACTATGACATGGTGGCGATTACAGAGACTTGGCTGTCGCAAGGGCAGGAATGGCTGCTGGATGTTCCGGCATTCAGATGTTTCAGAAGGGATAGGGACAAGGTCAAAGCGGTGGGGGAGTGGCTTTGCTGATCGGGGACAGTGTCACAGCTGTAGAAAGGGAGGATGTCCTGGAGGAATCGTCCACTGAGTCAGTGTGGGTGGAAGTCAGAAACAGAAAGGGAGCGATCACTCTATTGGGAGTATTCTACAGACACCCCCCCCCCCCATCCCCCAGTAGCAGAGACACTGAGGAGCAGATCGGGAGGCAGATTTTGGAGAGGTGCAAAAATAACAGGGTTGTTGTGCTGGGTGATTTCAACTTCCCTAATATTGATTGCTGTAAAGGGTATAGATGAGGCGGAGTTTTTTTTAGGTGTGTCCAGGAAGGATTCCTGACACATTATGCGGACAGGCCGACCTGAGGAGAGGCCATTCTGGTCCAGGTACTAGGCAATGACCCTGATAAGGTTTCAGATATCTCTGTGGGAGAGCATTTTGGGAATGGTGACCATAACCCCTTGACCTCCACAGCCTTGGAGAGGGATAGGAGCAGACGATATGGGAAAGTATTTAATTCGGAGAAGGGGAATTGTGATGCCATTAGTCAGGAACTTGGGAACATAAATTGGGAACAAATGTTCTTGGGGAAGTGCACAACAGAAATGTGCAGGTTGCTTGGGAGTACTTGCATGGAGTTCTGGATACGTTTGTCCCATTGAGGCAGGATAAGGATGGTAGATTCAAGGAACCATGCTTGACAAGAGATGTAGAATATCTTGTCAAGACGAAGAAAGAAGTTTCCCTAAGATTTAGAAAGCATGGATCAGCCAGGGCTCCGGAATGTTATAAGGTAGCCAGGAGGGAGCTTAAGAATGGACTTAGGAGAGCTAGAAGGGAGTATGAGAAGGCCTTGGCGAGTAGGATTAAGGAAAACCTCAAGGCATTCTACATGTATCTGAAGCATTACAGAATGACTAGTATGAGGGTAGGACCGATCAGGGATAAAAGAGGAAACATGTGCCTGTATTGGAAGAGATAGGGGAGGGCCTTAATGAATACTTTGTTTCAGTATTCACCAGTGAATCCTCACCTTGACATTTGTGAGGATGGCGTACCACAGGTTGATACGCTAGGGCACGTCAATGAGAAGAAAGAGGATGTGCTGGAACTCCTGAAAACATTTGGATAGATATGTCACTGGGGCCGGATGGGATATACCCAAGGTTGTTACAGGAAGTGAGAGAAGAGAGTAATGTGCCTTTGGAGACGATATTTGTGTCCTCACTGTCCACAGGACCAGTGCCAGGTGATTGGAGGGTGGCAAATGCTGTTCCTTTGTTTAAGGAAGGGAGTAGGTACAACCCTGGGAATTATAGGACAGTGAATCTTACTTCAGTGGTGGGAAAATTGCTGGAGGAGATTCTTAGCGACAGTATTTATGGGCATTTGGAGAAGCATAGGCCGATTAGGGACAGACAGCATGGCTTTGTGAGGGGCAGGTGTGCCTCACGAGCCTGATTGAATTCCTTCAGGATGTGACAAAGCACATTGATGAAGGTCGAGCAGTGGATGTGGTGTACATGGATTTTAGTAAGGCGTTTATTAAGGTTCCTCATGGAAGGCTCATTCAGAAAGTCAGGAGGAATGGGATCCAGGGATATTTGGCTGTGTGAATTTAGAACTGGCTTGCCCATAGAAGACAGAGTGTGATGAGAGATGGAGCATCTTCTGCCTGGAGGTTAGTGACCAGTGGTGTTCTGCAGAGATCAGTTCTGGGACCCCTGCTCTTTGTGATTTTCATAAATAACTTGGATGAGGATGTGGAAGGGTGGGTTGGTAAATTTGCAGATGACACAAAGGTTGCTGGTGTTGTGTATTGTATAGAAGTTTGCTGTTGATTACAATAGGACATTGATCAAGCTGGGCTGAGAAGTGGCAGATGGAGCTCAACCCGGAAAAGTGTGAAGTGACACACTTTGGAACTTCGAATCGGAAGGCAGAATATAAAGTTAATGGCAGGACTCTTAGCAGTGTGGAGGAACAGAGGGATCTTGGGGTCCACGTCCATAGATTCCTCAAGGTTACCACGCAAGTAAATAGGGTTGTGAAGAAGGCGTATGGTGTGTTGGCCTTCATTAGTTGGGGTACTGAGGTCAAGAGCCGTGACGTAATGTTGAAGTTCTCTAAAACTGTGGTTAGACCACACATGGAGTATTGTGTTCAGTTCTGGTCACCTTGTTATAGGAACGATGTGCAAAGGAGATTTACCAGGATGTATCCTGGATTGGAGACCATGTCTTATGAGGATAGGTTGAGCAAACTAGGGCTTTTCTCTTTGGAGCAAGGGAGGATGAGAGGTGACTTAATACAAGATGATAAGAGGCATAGGTCGACTGGGCAGTCAGAGACTTTTTGCCAGGGTGACAATGGCTAACACAAGGGGGCATAATTTTAAGGTGATTGGTATAAGGGGGATATTAGAGAGAGGTTTTTCACACAGAGAGTGGTGAATGCGTGGAACGCACTGCCGGCAGAGGTTGTGGGGGCAGATACATTAGGGACATTTAAGAGCCTTATATAGACGCACGAATGATAGAAAATGAATGGCTATGTGGGAGGGAAGGGTTAGATAGATCTTTGAGCAGGATAAAATGTCAGCACAACATCGTGGCCCGAAGGGCCTGTACGGTGCTGTAACGTTCTATGTTCTATGTTAAAGTGAAGTGATTATAGCCATTGAAACCTCTGTAAATCATTTATTGTTATCGTTCTGTTTAAATAGTGTAAAAAGTTGTGTCAGGAGAGTGAGATTCTCTCTCCAGAAGATCTGCTGTGTGAATAAGGACTTCCACGTGACTCAGTTCAGTCAGTCACTACATATGGGGGATCATCCGAGATACGTTTGTGACCCACCATGTGACTCCACCTCAGCAGTCTGAGGGGTTCTGTACTTTTAGGTGTGGTACCCATCCTTGGATCTGTTCGGGTCAACGACCAGGGGATCACGAAGTATTAAAGAACACAGCGGAGAGCTCATCTGGGAGATATAAATGTGTTCTGTGTGTTTGTGCAAGGGACCAGTTATCAGATAGTATTGGGTAGTTGGTGAAACTGGGCCACAAGTTGTGAAAGGTGGTCACTGACCGTTCGGGACACCAGAAGTGTGCGTATATACTCGTTCAGGAGACCATAGAGCAAGGCATTTGTTCGTGTGTGTCAAGAATAAGTTTGAAACTTTGGGGTAACAAAGTTTTATGTGAAACAGAATGCAGTTGGCAGCCTGATCTCCATGGCATAGAAGTGGAATATTGCAGAGGACATCCGCTCGGGGTTTAAGTCTGTTCTGTTTTATTTTTGTCCTTCTCTTGTCTTTTGCTTAATGTGGGAATTAGCATAGAAATGCTTGCAAGAGAGAAATCAGTGTCAGGCACAGCAAGAGGCAGGAGAAGCAAGAGGACAGGTACAGTGAAGTCTTAGACGGGATGCAAAGAGAGACCGAGAATCATGGAGTTTGTATAAATTTCTGTCTGCTCCTTTGTACGGGGAGATCTCGGAAAGCGACTCTCAAAGAGTGCTGAAGAGACCCGTCCCTGGCAGTATACTGCTAATAAACGCGTTTTAACTGAATAAACCTGGAGGCACTGTGTTACTTTGCAGAAAACAGAAGTGGGAACTTAAAATCGGGTCAACACCAGCATACAGGAGAGGTTGTCCCCAGCCTTGCCTATCAGGATGGCACCTTTCAAGGTCAGACAAAAGAGACCCAGAATCCTGATGACCCAGCCGGCCCCCGACACTGATTACTACAATTCACAAACACTTCACCCCGGCAGAATCAAAGAATTTTGTCTGAGCCGCCCTCACTTAAAGATGCGTGTGGGAATGTAGAATTCTGGCGACATCACAGGGAAATGATTGAAATTCACCAGATGTGCCCAAAGATACACATGTGTTAGTTAAAGCCAAATGCCCAAGGAATCTATGGGACAGTATGGCCCAGGCGGTGCGGGATGGTACGTGGGGGAGCAGTGGGAATGGCAGTAACGAGGAGAGATATCGGAATGTGAGGGAGAAATGAGGCAGCAACTCGGGAGGCGAGAGTAACTGGGAAATGGGAATGTCAGTGGGTCAGAGAGTTTATAAACCTGCCATGGATTACGCAGAGTGCAAACATGGTGCATGTGAGGAATACTCAGGGGAGGACTCAAGGGCTTCGGTGCAGATGACTTCGGAGCAGCTTAGTTTATTTTCTGTTTATCACTTTTATTAGGGTTTTAAGTGTAAGGATTAGTTTTTGTTAGGGTTTTAAGTGTAAGGGTTAGATTTTTGTTGGCTTGCTTTTGTAAGTGTTTTAAAAGTTTTTTCTAACTCGTGGAGTGGGGGCTGGACTGCGCAGGCGCGGGGCGGTCAGCTTATAAAAGCAAACCGCCAATCGAGAGGGCAGTGTCGGAGAGGGCAGTTGAGTGAGAGGCATCAGAGTGGTCGTGCTTTGGCTCAAGGGGCTTCGGCGTGAAGGGGCAAGGAGGGTAAGTAGCTGGTAAGTAGGTTTACCTGTTATCTATTATAGATTTGTAGGTGGGATTAACTAAGGGGTAAAAGAAGGTAGTCAGATGGAGGATATGGTCATATGCTGCAGTTGTTTGATGTGGGAACTCGTGGGCCTTGCTGCGGTCCAAGATGGCCACATCTGCAGTAAGTGCTTGAGGCTGGATGAACCGGCTCAGAGTTGATGAACTGGAGTCGCAGCTACAAACACTGCGCAGCATAAGGGAGGGAGGGAGTTATGTAGATACGGCCCATCAGGTGACAGTCACCACCCCCCCCCCCCCCTTAAAGCAGGTACATCTGAGGTTCAGGATGCAGATAGAATGGTGACTGTCAGAGGAGGGAAGAGGAAGAAGAAGTCATACAGGCAAACAGAGCAGGGAACCCCGGAGGCAGTTCTCCTCAGTAACAGGTTTTCTGCCTTGGAGGCAGTTGTGGGGGATGACCTGCAGGGGCCTACCTGCAGTAACCAGGTCTCTGGCACTGGGACTGGTACTGCTGCTCAGAAGAGAAGGGTGCGAAAGAGACAGCCTTTAATATGTCCACTTCCAAGTACTTCAATGCAGGGAGAGTTAACTCGGGAAACGACAGCCTCCACGACTTCCACCACCTGGTAAAAACAGAGACATCTATTCTGTCACCTCGTCCTCTCTCCTGGGCTTATTCCAGATATCTGTTCTGAGGAGTTTAAATTTATTCACTCAACAGTACAAAAGCCTGAGGTCCCACAACACGAGGTTCAAGAACAGCTGTTTTCCCTTCAACCATTCGGTTCTTGAACCAACAGGCACAACCCTAATCACCAGAGTTTACTAACACAAGGACCCCAACATCATTTGACCCAAAATGAACTTTTTGTTTGTTCTAATTGTGTTCTTTCTTGCAAAAATTGTGTTTAAGTTCTGTGTTTCTTGAGAATGCTGCATATATGATGTGATGTGCCTGTGATGCTGCTGTAAGTAAGCTTTTTTAATTGCACCGGTGTATACATGTACTGTAGTTGTGCACATGACAATAAACTCGACTTGACTCCGATCATTCCACAAACTATATCCAATGTGTCTGTTCATTTTTAATGCCACAACCTTCTTGTTCCATATTGCTGTGTTCAATAGGCTGCAGGTAGCTTTCACCAACTGCAGCCACCTTTTCAGACTTTTGTTGAAATGACACATCCTACACATTTATTCATCTAAACAATGATTGGCATCAGGAGCTTGAGGCTGCTTATTTCAATTAATGTAAATAGCATAAAACAATGATGCCTTTGATGTCAGGTATAAATATAACAGACTGTGAATGCAGTGAATTGCATGATTAAAGGTTTCAACAGCAATGCATGCAGCTCCACAAATCTTGGGGTTGGATATCTGCTATTCCATCATTGCAGTCATAGGCGTTCTTGGTAAAGTATTGGTGTTAATTCTCAATCTGCAAAATGTTGTGAAATATTGTATCACTGCTGTGTTTACTGGTATTGTTGCTTTCTGTCAATTGTAGATTTTTACCCCTTTGCTATTCCACCAGTATCATTAAAAACCTTCAATTCGTTTCTCCTATTGATTGCACAATTTGAATTGAATAATATATTTCCTTTATATTTTATTTCTTTACAGTGCATTTAATCACAATTAACAGCATAGTTTCTTCTTTACAACTTTTAATCTTTAACGGTTTTGATACATATTTCTCATCCTTTCTCATTCTGATGGTAAACACCCAACTATAATAGAAGAAACTGTTTTCTTAAGGCACTTGTATGAACAGTTTCAAACAATATTGGGCATTAACTTTACATTAAGGAGTTTAAAACAGGATGTAGGATGTTTATAAAACAACATAAACATATTTAAATAGTGGAACTGAGGTCCAGTAAGTGCAGGATGGGTTTTAAACTGCTTATTTTGTGATGCAATTGTCACGAACCAGCAACAAAAGAAACACACTGAGCATGATTTAGTGTTAAAAACTATTTTATTAATCACTACTTATGATAATACGTAAAATAAAAGTAAAAATGTTAGTATGTTAGAATTCAAGAATGTTAAACCTCGAACGTTAACCCCAAAACTAAACTCGTCGTGTGTGTGTGTGACAAAGTCCAAAACTCCCAGTTCCGGAATGGTTCTTAAAGTTTAGTTCCGCAAGCCATAAGGTGAAACATGAGCAAGGGCTTCTTCAACAACCACCGTCGTCTGAAGATAAGATGTAGATGTAGAAAAACATAGAGAGAGTACATATGAAATCCAAATGTTCCTTGATGGAACCCAAATGACACTTCAGTGTTTACTCGGTAGTGACTTCCTCACCCCGAAAACATCCGAACCGTGGTCGTCCACACACAAATACCTGTTTCCTTCTACAGGTCAGCAACAAAGTGAACTCCACCGGATTACTTCCAACTTCCATACATGGGTTTCAGTAGCAAACACAGTTATTGTTTCTCATCCATCGGTAGAGAAAACAAGCAGGCTGGTGTCTCTCTCCCTTCTCTCTCTCTCTCTCCTTCTTCTTCATCTAACTTCTTCAACAACGTCATTACGTCCTTTATCTTCTATTGACGTAAGCATGCCCCACACACACATACACACACACTCTCTATCTTAAAGGGACTTTCACTGAGTCAGTAAAACCTCCCACCTAAAAACAATTTTCCCAAGAAAGTTTTAACCGCGCATACAGTTAGTAATGTTAATAATTATCATGCTACACAACTACAGACTATCAGAATAGTACAGATACATGTTTCCCATTTAACATCGGGAAATAGACAATCAGCAATCACATTATCTTTGCCTTTAATGTGAGTTATCATGAGACCAAACTCTTGCAAAATTAAACTCCAGTTTAACAGCCTTCTGTTCTTGTTTTTGACTCGGCTCAGAAACACCAATGGGTTATGATCTGTATACACAGTCAATGGTTTCTGAGCGGTGCAAACATATACACTGAAATGTTACAAGGCTAAAACAAGCGACAGTAATTCTTTCTCTATGGTGGAATAATTCTTTTGATGCCCATTAAATTTCTTTGAAAAGTAAGCTACAGGATGGTCAATATCATCAAGGTCACCCTTCTGCAACAACACAGCTCCTGCAGCTTCATCACTGGCATCTACTGCTAATGAAAATGGCTTTTCCAAGTCAGGTGTTTTGAGCACAGGATGGTAGCATAAAATGGCTTTCAGCTTCTCAAATGCTTCTTGACAAGAATCTGTCCAAACAAACTTTACTCCCTTCTTCAGAAGATTAGTTAGGGGAAGAGCAATATCAGCAAAATTTTTACAAAATTTTCGATAATATCCAACCATTCCCAAAAATCTTCTAACAGTCCTCATACCTGTGGGAATAGGGAACTCAGATATTGCTTCAACTTTTGCCTGAACAGGAGCTTGCTTGCCTTGACCTACAACATAACCAAGATACGTCACAGTGGCATGGCCAAATTCACTTTTAGCCAAGTTAACTGTAAGGTTAGCCTTGGAAGGTCTTTCCGACAACCTTTCTAACGCAGAGATGTGATCTTCCCAAGTATCATTCCCAGTCACTAAGTCGTCAATGTAGGCATCTGTATGTTATAACCCATGAATCACTGAATTAATCATTCTTTGAAATGTTGCCGGAGCATTTTTCATTCCAAATGGCAAAACATTGTATTCATACAATCCCGAAGGGGTTACAAAGGCTGAAATCTCTTTTCCTCTATCTGTTAATGGAACACACCAGTACCCTTTTAATAGGTCAATCATTGTAAGAAATTTTGCCTTTCCCACTCTATCTATGCAATCATCCACCCTACGAATAGGGTAAGCATCTGACTTTGTTACAGCATTCACTTACCTGTAATCTGTGCAAAATCTAACAGTTCCATCAGGTTTAGGTACAATAACACAGGGCGAACTCCAATTTGAAGTTGAATGTCTAATAATATCATTTTCCAACATGTATTTTATTTCCTGATCAACAAGTTTACTTTTTTCCACATTCATTCGATATGGGTGTTGTTTGATTGGTTTTGCATCCCCAACATCAACATCATGGGTAATTATCGATGTTCTGTTTGGAACATCTGGGAACAGATTTTTAAATTTTAAAATTAATTCTCTCATCTGTTGTTTTTGTGAAACTTGTAAATGGTCCAACTTCGTTTCAAGGTTCTCCAGGATATTTTGGTTTTTTAGTTTCGATGGAACAATATTTGGTCAAAATTGGCCTTCCTCAACATCAACATCAGGCATTCTAGAAACAACCTTTACATCATCCACCAAGGCCACAACTGAATCCCTCTCATAATAAGGTTTTAGCATGTTTACATGACAGAGTTGTGTTTTCTTGCGTCTATCTGGTGTTTTGTTTATATATGTTAAATCAGTCACTCGAGATTCAATAACATAGGGTCCAGAAAAACGAGATTGCAAGGGATTATTTTGGCTAGGGAAAAAATACCAACACCTTTTGCCCCACTGCGAATGTCCTAGGCCGAGCACGTCTATCAAAATATGTCTTCATTCTTATCTGGCTACTTTTCAAATTCTCTCTCGCTAGCTGGCAGACTCTCTCCAACCGAGTTTTAAATTTTTGGACATAGTCCAACAGACTCAAGTGCACTTCCTCATTAACCCATTGCTCTCTTAACAACTCCAAAGGTCCTCTCACCCTATGTCCAAATACAAGCTCAAACGGACTAAATCCTATTGACTCCTGGATTGATTCTCTAACGGCAAACAAAAGTAAATGGATACCTTCGTCCCAATCCTTTGTGTTTTCAAAGCAATAAGTCTTCAGCATATTTTTGAGAGTAGAATGAAATCTCTCCAGAGCTCCTTGAGATTCTGAGTGATATGCAGATGATACAATCTGCTTTGCTCCCAGCTCATAAACTATTTGTTGAAAAGTTTTTGACATTAAATTACTACCTTGATCAGATTGGATTTCTTTTGGCAAACCAAACAAGGTAAAAAATTTTACAAGAGCCTTTGACACCGTCTTGGCCTTAATATTTCTAAGGGGTATTGCCTCTGGAAATCTAGAAGTGGCACACATGATCGTTAACAAATACTGATTTCCAGTCTTGGACTTTGGTAAGGGGCCAACACAGTCCACAATCACCTTCGAAAAGGGTTCACCAAAAGCAGGAATTGGTTTCAATGGAGCCACAGGGGGTTTTTGATTTGGTTTACCTAACATCTGACATGTGTGACAGGTTCGACAAAACATCACCACATCTTTTCTCAAACCAGGCCAATGGAATTGTTTCACGATCTTCCCTACAGTTTTATTCACACCAAAATGACCACCCAAAGGCATACTATGGGCTAGGTTTAAAATCTCAACCCTATAAACTTTTGGAACAACAACCTGATGAATAACTTCCCATTCCTCAGTAACAGGAACATGAGGAGGTCTCCATTTCCTCATTAACACTCCATTTTTGACATAATATCCAATTAGCACTTTTTCAATCTCCTCACATGAGAGAGCTTTTTCTTTCAATTCTGTCAACTCAGGGTCCTTTGTCTGTTCCACCATAAAATCCTTCCTCGACAAAGACAAATCTTTAAATTCAGGCTCATTATAAGGATGTTAATCCTCCAGTGAAGACAGAAAAGTCTCAGATAAGGCATCATAATTTTCTTCCTGTTTAGGACTGTCACAAGGAACTACATCAGATTGCATCGGACTGTCTGTCTTGGCTAATTCTCTAGCTCTAGCTCGAGTCACCGCACATGATGGGTAAACATCTGGATCATTCTCAGACTCATCAATCCTTGGTTTGGTCGTTAACCGTACCACAGGAACAATTTCTCCATCTGCAAGGTCATTTCCCAATAACAAAGAAACTCCTTCCACTGGCAAACTAGGTCTTATCCCTATCTCGACTGGTCCTTCTACGAACTTTGACTTTAAAATCACCCTGTGAAAAGAGACAGACATGGTCTCACCTGTAACGCCTCGTACTAGATTTACTTCACCAGTGTCACTTTCTTCTCCAAAATTTAAAACACTGTCCAACAAGAGAGATTGACTAGACCCAGTATCTCTAAGAATTTTCACTGGCACCTGGGGTGACTCATCATTCAGTGAAACAAAACCCTCTGATACATACGAACGGAATTCTTTTCTCACCTCCTCCAAGTTTTCCGCTTTTACCTCTTGCAAGGACTGATCTTTAACAGCATCTCCTAAACCTTTTTGATTTTTAATTGCCTTAAAGCAAGCATTGGGCACAGCTTCCTTCTTTTTCTTCAAAAGGGCACAATTAGATATCACTTGGTCAGGTTTCCTACAGTAATAACAAGTACGCTCAACAGGTTTCTCCAGCCATGGTTTCTTTTCATCCTTTCCTTTTTGATTACCTCCCAATTTAATCTCCGGTTTACCTGGATTGTCTTTGTAACTCTTTTGAAAGGTTTTAGCTTGTCCCCATTTGGATTTATGGGTTAAAGCATAATCATCTGCCAACCTAGCAGTTCCTTGTAAAGTTTCCACTGCCTTTTCATTTAAATATGTTGTTAATTCAGCTGGAACACATCTTTTAAAGTCCTCCACCAGTATCAATTCTTTCAATTTATCAAAATCCCCATCTACATTTTTAGCCAGGCACCATCTTTCAAAACATATTCTCTTTCCATTGGCAAATTCCATATGTCTGATCTGCAGATTTCCTCAAGTCTCTGAATTTTTGTCTGTAAGCTTCAGGTACCAATTCATAGGCCTTCAAAATAGCTTGTTTTACCCTGGTATAATCAGCTGCATCCTCAGCAGACAAAGCAGAATATGCTTTTTGAGCTTTACCTTTAATCACACTCTGTACCATAAGAGCCCATCCTTTCCTTGGCCAGTTTGAACTCACAGCAACCTTTTCAAAATGTTGGAAATACTGATCAACCTGATCTTCTTCAAAAGGAGGGACTAATCGAACCTCCCTGCTGGCTGAAAAACCATCATCAGAATCAAATTCCGAACTCCTACGCTTCATTTGTAACTCATGCTGCCTCTGTTTTTCCTTCTCCTCTGCCTCAACCTTTAACCGAATTAGTTCCCGTTCCCGTTCAGCCTCTAACTTCATCTGAGTTATATTTTGTTCGGCCTCTAATTTATCTCGTTCAGCGTCTAATTTCCTTTGTTCTCGTTCAGCTTCTAATTTCCTTCGTTCTCGTTCAGCCTCTATCTTTAACTGGGTTTGTTCTTTTTCAGCCTCTATCTTTAACTGGGTTTGCTCTCGTTCAGCCTCTATCTTTGCCAGCTGCACCTGTGCCTCAGAAATTGCTATTTCACTGCCAGGAAACTGTTTTAACACTTCCTTCTCAAACACCTTCTTTTCCACATAATGGCCAGCTATCAGCCTTTCTCATAGACTGCTTTACTTCTGTAAGGTTTAGCCATGTAGCAATCTTTATCAGATCATCCTTTTTCGCCACCTCCAATCCCTTTTGGGTTGGTGACTCCAAAAATGCCTTAATATCCATTGCTGCTGGTTTCCACACACACAAGCCAATTAAAAAGAATTTATCAGACCTCCCTCAAAAATCTTTGGATTGAATCCCGAACAAATCTTGTCAATCTGGGGAACGATCCCAGACGACACTCGTTAATCTTTGGATTGGATCCCGGACGAATCTCGTTAACCTTGGGAACTATCCCGGACGAGCCCCCAATTTTGTCACGAACCAGCAACAAAAGAAACACACTGAGCATGATTTAGTGTTAAAAACTATTTTATTAATCACTACTTATGATAATACGTAAAATAAAAGTAAAAATGTTAGTATGTTAGAATTCAAAAATGTTAAACCTCGAACGTTAACCCCAAAACTAAACTCGTCGTGTGTGTGTGTGACAAAGTCCAAAACTCCCAGTTCCGGAATGGTTCTTAAAGTTTAGTTCCGCAAGCCATAAGGTGAAACATGAGCAAGGGCTTCTTCAACAACCACCGTCGTCTGAAGATAAGATGTAGATGTAGAAAAACATAGAGAGAGTACATATGAAATCCAAATGTTCCTTGATGGAACCCAAACGACACTTCAGTGTTTACTCGGTAGTGACTTCCTCACCCCGAAAACATACGAACTGTGGTCGTCCACACACAAATACCTGTTTCCTTCTACAGGTCAGCAACAAAGTGAACTCCACCAGATTACTTCCAACTTCCATACATGGGTTTCAGTAGCAAACACAGTTATTGTTTCTCATCCATCGGTAGAGAAAACAAGCAGGCTGGTGTCTTTCTCCCTTCTCTCTCTCTCTCTCCTTCTTCTTCTTCTAACTTCTTCAACAACGTCATTACGTCCTTTTACTGCTATTGACGTAAGCATGCCCCACACACACATACACACACTCTCTCTATCTTAAAGGGACTTTCACTGAGTCCGTGGCACAGCTTAAAGGATTCATCATCATATAAGATGTTGCTTTGGTTAAAGAGTGAATTTAGTATGAAACCCATGAATTTCTTTGGAAACTAAAAGAAACTTCACGACCTCTGACCAGCTTAATATCAGTCTGAGTTATAAATTCATTCAGTTGTTTCCCTTCAAGTACAAAGCAGCAGTGCATTGGTGAGAGCGTGTTCTCTCTCTCTCAGACACACACACTGGCTTTTCATTACTCATTGCCTCACTCTCTCTTTATCTGTTACTCCTTTTTGCTTTTTTATGCCGTGTGTGTGTGTGTGTGTGTGTGTGTGTGTGTGTGTGTGTGTGTGTGTGTGTGTGTGTGTGTGTGTGTGTATGTGTGTGTGGGGGGGGGGGGGGTTCATTTCCAGTGTCGGATTTCCTATTTCTCTGTTGCTGTGTGTTTCTCCCTCACTCTCCAATACTGTCTCACTTAGAGTGTGTTTTCCCCCTCTATGCCTGCCTGCAATGTCTTGGGGGTGGGTGGGACTGGGTTAGGGGTGTGTGCATTAGTGTGTCCACATTCTCTCTCTCTCTCCTTCTCCATCATGTCTGTAAAAATCTTTCTGTTTGGGATATGCCCTCTGTCATATTCTCTCTGCTTCTACTTTCTCTCTCGGTGTCTTTCTCTTCATCTGTGACTGCTGGTCTCCTTCACGTTTGCTTCCTTCCATCTTTATCGCACCTTTCTACCTGCTCTTTCTCCTTCTGTGTCCCATTCTCTTATGTTGCTTTTCACATTTCATCTCTCTCTCTCATGCACTCTTTGTTCCCCCTCACTCACTTTCCCCCTCTGTATTTCCCGTTCTGACTCCGTGTACCAGCATCGGCAGACGTCTAGCCACACGATTCATAATGTAATAAATATCACTTTGGAAAAAAATTGGGAAAGGACACACAGTGTGACCGGAAATAACAGAAGTGAAAGGTGGACTGATTGATTAAAAACAGCAGTGACCTTGAGAATTGGGAGGATTCTGGAAACGTGTGAGGGAATTGATGGAGAGAGAACGTAAAATATGAGAGTGAACCACAGAGTGAGGAAAACAAATTGTCCAAAAGGTGTGTAAAATGTAGATATCAGCAACAGTAAATGTGGGTCCCGTACAGGCAGATAGGAGAATTATAAAGGAACATGGAAATAGTCAAGAAATTAAGCAGAGGCTTTGTAATTATTACAATGATAGGAGACACAAAAAACATTTTGTAAAGTGTGGGGAACCACGTATCGATTTCAGAGTGAGGGATTTTAAGAAAGTGGGTTTTTGAAATGTGAAGACAAGAACATCAATTAATCTGCTGGGCTTGATGGCCAATATCCAGAGATCTCTACAGAGACGATGTTTCAGATTGTTAAGAGCCGCGAGGTAATGTTGCAGCTCTATAAAACCCTGGTTAGACCACGCTTGAAGTGTTGTGTTGATTTCTGGTCACCTCATTATAGGAAGGATGTGGAAGCTTTTAGAGAGTGTGCAGAGGAGATTTACCAGGATTTTCCCTGGATTAGAGAGCATGTCTTATGAGGATAGGTTGATTGAGCTAAGGTTTTTTTCTTTGGAGAGAAGGACGATGAGAGGTGACCTGATAGATGTGTACAAGATGATAAGAGGCGTAGATCAAGTGGATAGCCAGAGACGTGTTAGCCATTTCCACCCTGGGAAAACGAGGGAGCGTAATTGTAAGTTGATTGGAGGAAGCTATAGGGGGATGTCAGAGTTTTTCACACAGAGAGTGGTAGGTGCGTGGAACGCACTGCCGGCACAGGTTGTGGGGACAGGTACGTAAGAGACATTTAAGAGACTTTTCGATGGGCATATGAATGATAGAAAATTGGAGGGGTATATGGGAGGGAAGGGTTAGATTGATCTTAGAGTAGATTAAAAGGTCAGCACAACATCATGGGCCGAAGGGCCTGTAATGAGCTGTAATGTTCTATGTTCTGTTCTATGTTCCATGTTCTTTAAACCTTCCACAGACTGTAGAACAGTCTCTTCAGACTGAAAGGTGACCGATGCATCTCTGTTATTGAAGAAAATAGAGAAAGGAAAAAGAAGTTGTTCACAGTTAGTCTGATATCAGTGTGAGGGGGAAATGCTGGAGCCTCCTGCTACAAATTGGGTCTGCAGGACATGTGTAAAATCCAAACATGATTGGGAAAAGTCAAAACAGATTTTAAAAATGGAAATTGTGTTTGCCAAATCTATTGGAATATTTTGAAGCTGCAGTTGGCTGGGTAGATAAACGTAGACACTGTAACTTCAGGTTTTTTCTTATTAAAAATTTGGGTTCCTGGGATTTGTGAGTGATAGGAACAGAAAATCAGAGAGTGGAAATAAACCGGGTAATTTTCAGGATAGCAGTTTGTAGTCAGTGTGGTCGTGCATATGTGTGAGATAGGTAATGAAACACACACACACGCACACACACAGTCTCATTCACTGTCTGACACCATCCATTCTGTGACTTAGAGTTTCCTCTCCACTGCTGCACCTCTCCCACCCTCCCACACATCCTACTCCCTCTGGGAATTCCTGCACACACTCCCAGCCACACACTCGGCCCCATTCCCAATGCATTCCGTCCCCACATCTCTCCCCGTTCCCAGCCGGACTCTTGTTCACACACTTGCTCCGATTCCCTCTGCACACCTGGCCCGTTCCCATCTATGGGTTTTCGGCACACCTGGCTCTTTTCCCAGCCAGACTCCACACACCTGGCCCCAATTCCCAAACCGCTGTGTCCACACACCTGGGTCCCATCCTGGTTACCTTCTGTCTACACATCTGCCCATGTTTCCAATCTCTCCCCAGAACTAAAGTCCTACACTCCGGGCAAAATCCTGGACAGGTTGGGCTTGTTTTTCTTGGAGTGGAGGTGGCTGAAGGGTGGCCTGACAGAAGGATATCAGATTATGAGAGGCATCGATCGGGTGGAGAGTCAAAATCTTTTCCTTATGGCGGGGAGACCAAAATCAAAAAGAGATTATATCACGGCAAGAGTTGAGAGATTTAAATGAGGGCTTAAAGGGAACTTCTCTTCACACACACACAGCAATAACCCGGGATGTTGTAATCTAACACTGCATTGACTGCAGTCCCATCTGCCTTGGCCAGGAAAGCCTTTCTTCAATGTATGAAAAGCAGTTTGTTTGAAACAAAGGAAACTGTGTTGGTGTGGTTGATAATGAATCAAACTGTAATGTTAACACTTGGGAAACAAGGCTGGTATTTTCAAAGTTTATAAAAATGTTTCTATCAAATGAATTAATTTATAACAAGATCTTATTTGCTACTTCTTGTACGCACACACATAGAAGTCACTGACTTTGCTGTTCCCTCAACATTGAGGATGACTTGCTGCCACTTCTGGTTGAGATAAGTCATATGAGTCCAATTTAGGACCGTCAACTTTCTGAACTTCAGTGGGGATACCGTCTGCTCCACTTTTAGTCATCGTGCGGCCTTTCCAACCTCTTGTCCCTCAGGAGGAGAGGCAGAGAGGCAGAGAGGCAGAGATCAGGGAACCAGGCCCTGTAGCCCTACTCGTCCATGCCCACCAACATGGCCATCTATACTCATCAAATTTGCCCACATTTGATGCATATCCCCCTGTAACCCTAACGCTAACCATTAAATTTCCTCCAGTAGTGTGGGCAGGACTCGCGTGGATTGGTTGCGGTGGGATGCGGTCAAGCACCCATCCTCACCCTCCCACAGTCCTGACACAGAGACCTTTAATGTTAAACGTGTACTCTTTCACTTCCCACAAACGCTGTCTGACCGTGTGTTTCCAGAATTTCTGCTTCTGGTTCAGATTTCCAGCATCTGCAGTTTCGTTATTTTGAGTTTTGTTTATCTTTAAGCATCCTGCCTCCGATTGTACCTCCTACACAATGTTCAAGGAACCCGTCCCGCCGACATTCAATTTGGTTTCCCAGCCAACAAGGAGTTAACACAAGAGACACAGGAGACTGCAGATGCTGGAATGTGGAGCAACACACAAACTGCTGCATGAATTCTGTGGGTGGAGCAGCATCTGTGGAGGGAAATGGACAGTTGACGATGAGCCCATGATGATTGCTTTACCCTAGTTTAAAGCCTCTATTGTCTTCTTGCTCTGTCCAACAGGGGAACTGACAGCTTTCTTCTGTCCTTTCCAATTACTGCCTAAAATGATTCCACCTACTGATACTTCAATTTCCTTTCTCGCCAGTGTCCTAATGTCGTAATGTTATCAGACCGACCCTTCTCCTTCCTGTTGGTGAATCTGCCAACTGCTCAGTGTCACTAATAAACACTCCGGGGTATTCAGCTCTCTCTTTGTGACCAGACCTCTGGAATGTCCAGTAGACCAGCCCCAATTTGTACTGGTAATACATCGAACTTGTTGCAAGTGAGCAGCACGGTGGGACAGCAGGTAGTGCTGCTGCCTCACAGTACTAGAGACCAAGGTTCGAACAGCAAGTAGTGCAACTGCTTCACAGCTTCAAAGACCCATGAACTCCGGTCCAGTCCGTGTGGAGTTTGCACATTCTCCCTTTGATCGCGTGGGTTTCCTCCCACATCCCAAAGACGTGCAGGTTCGTAGGTTAATTGGCTGCTGTATGTAGGTGAGTGGTAGAATCTGGGACGAGATGATGGGAATGTGGGGTGAATAAAATAGGGATTAGTGTAAATGGGTGCTTGATAATAGGCATGGAGTTGGTGGGCCGACCATCAAGCACCCATTTACGTGATGTTTAACTCTGTGACGATATGACTAAGCAGGTGAGATGAACATTAAGCAGGAAGACCAAGGTGCCATCACAATGTAGCGTGGACCCACGAGTGAAGACAGAGGACGGTGAGTGCATGGAACGAGCTGCCAGAGGAAGTGGTAGAGGTGGGAACCACTGCAATGTTTAAGAACCTTTGGGACAAGTACGTGAACAGGAAAGGTTGAGAGGGATGTGGACCAAATCCAGGCAAATGGGACTGGCTCAGGAAGGCAACTGGGTCAGCAAAGACGAGATTGGATTAAGGGCCTGTTTCTATGCTGTATAACTGTGAGATGACAGAGAAAAAGATGAGGGTGGTTTGCAACATAAACTGTTCCTGAAGAATAAAAATTGTTTATTTCAGTAATTTATGAATGGGAATCAGTGGATAATTCAGCCCCAGCTTTATCTCGACTCGGATCTTACTCTATGCCCCTGCGTAAATAGATGGGTTCAGCAGGAACACAAGAACTGAAGCGCGTACCCTCTTTCTTCGAAAGGGAAAATTGAGTCACTGAAATTGGAACCCGAAAAAATAAGTGCGAATGTAGAAGAAAGTCATCAGTACCAGTAGCCAAAAGAGGATAAAGATACCTGAGAATCTTAGCAGCAGGACGATAGACTTCCTGCGGCTGTCCATCTCCGGGTCGCTCTGTCTCTCACTGTCCCAACCACGCTGGAGTCTTCTGCGGATTCTAATGGCCCTTAAAATGTGCCTGTTAGGAAATTGAAGAGCAAAATTAGAACAAATGGCAGAAAAAGGGGTTAAAATGTTATCGATCCAGTCATGTGTTATCCAGCCAGGCAAGGTATAAAATGCTAACTTAATTTTGCAAGGTGAGGGTTCGGTTTTATGTGAAGGTTCATGTATAAAATAGTTAAATCCATTTCTGAAACAGCCCAGGGCAGTAACCATTCCGATCAGAACAACCACTGTTCGCTCCGTGCAATATTTCGTTTTCAATTTTTGGCAGCAGATGGCCACAAAGCGGTCAAAGGTGAACATCACCATGACCCAGACAGAGCAATCTCTTATGGCGTAAGCTGCCGTGAGATTCAGATTGCATACCGGAGCGATGGTCAGGAAACTGGACGAGAAAGTCATGGAACAATGCGGTTTAATGTCACGGCCGTGATAATAAACAGCATATCGGTCACCGCCATCGACAGCAGGTAGACAGTGATACATCTGGAGAGACCACATCGTCTGCGGAACATTACCCCAATCACGGCCAAGTTAGCTGCAACAGAGGAAGATAGAGGGAGTGAGTGGGTGTCAGTGATTCTGTGTGGTGTGCATTTTGTGTGTGTTATTACTGTGCTGTGTGTTTTGTTGTCCCAGATGGATGTTCGAAACTCACCTCCTGAAATCAATATATACATATTTAAAACACATTTGGATATGTATTTGAAGAGCGCTGTAGACATGGTCTAAAAATTGGGACGAGGCTTTTTCTACTGGCACAGAGACAGAGCACCAACTGGCCCGACATTGTAAATCTTCATAACTCAGTTCAATCACAGATCACTGCTGCAAAGCTGCGCTCCCTCGGATGTCCCTTTCACATGCACGTCTTCATCCACCAAACCAATTCTGTATTTCACTCCGCTCCCTCCCCACATGCACCAATGGTAATCTGGTTTGTCCAATCTACATATAGTTTAAAATAACCCTAATGGCCAAGAGAGCCATTCTATATAAATGGAAGGACCCCATAACCCCTACTACATTGCAACGGTTTTCTCAAATGATAACATGTTTAAACTTAGAAAAAAATCAGGGGTGGTACTGCTGATCCTTCGCTTAAATTTGAGGAAGTTTGGAGTCCATTTATTCAATATTTCTGTATGATATTAGCAGAACCTTTCTCGAATCCCTTTCAATAACCTTTGAATATGGATGAACAGAGTTTACGACGTAATAATCTTTTTGTTAATATAAGAAATATCAGTCCAGTTTATTTTTCTTTGAATTTTTTGGTTTGCATTTGTCTGTTATTATATTTTATTTTGATTTTGGTGGTTTTTCTTTTCATCTACTTAAATTTCTTTTGAATTTTTTTTTTGCATAATGTACATTCAACAAGAGAGTGGGAGGTCCAGATGACATATTTTACTCCTTCCGAGTACAAGTATTAGCTGTTATTTTTGTTACCCCGATCTCTTCGCACCGTGTGTAGAATCATTAATGTTATGTATATTAATTTCAATTTGAAATTCAGTAAAAATATTGAAAAAGAGACGTTTAAGATGCCCCACAAATTTTCTCCTTCACCAAGAATACCAATATCAAGCCCTATTACACCATGCACTCCTTCTCTTGCCTTCACTTATTTGAGGTAAAATCCTGTCCATCTGGATTCATCGATGACCGATCTTGCACATTGCACTCTCCATAAATTCACTTTCATCACCTCTCTGCAGCCAGTACATTGAATCACAAAATCTCCAGTTCACATACCCATCCTACACTTAATGACTTACTGGGTCCACAGTTCCACTATTTCAATATTCTCATGCTGTTTTCTAAACATTCCACGTCCTGTTTTAAACTCCTTACTGTAAATTTATTGTCAAATTGTGTTTGAAACTGTTCATACAAGTGCTTCCAAGTGAGTTAGGTGTTTCCCATCAGACTGAGAAGAGATAATAGGTATCAAAACCATTGAAGATTAGAAGTTGTCAAGAAGAAACTCTCCTGCTAATTGTGATGAAATGCACTATAAACAAATAAAATTGAAAAAGGAATAAAATATTCAATTAAACTGGTACAATCAATGGGAGAAAACAATGAAAGGGTATTAATGATATTGGGAGAATAATAAAGGGGTGAAAATCTACAATTGACAGAAAGCAACAATCCCAGTAAACACAGCAGTGATGCAACATTTTACAACATTTTGCGGTTGATTATTAACACCAATACTTTACCAGGAATGCCGATAACTGCAATAATAGATTAGGAAATGGCCAACCCCAAGATTTATGGAACCCCATGCATTGTTGTTGAAAGCCATAGGCCTACAATACACTGCATTCACAGTCTTTATACCGGACATCAGTCACCAGGGAGTATATTAGGAAGGCATCTTTGTTTTTTATGCTGGTTACATCAATTGAAACAAGCAACTAAAAGCAGTTTAATGCCAATAATTGTTTTGATGAATAAATGTGGAAAATGCATAACCCTGCTTCCATTTCTTCCAAGAAATGTAAGGAAAGTCTTAAAGGGTGGATGGAATTGGTGAAAGTTGTCTTTAGCTTATTGAAAGCAGCAACCTGGAAAAATATACTTTCGTCATTCAAAAATGAACAGACACTTTGGATTTAGTTCGTCGAATGATCAAAGTCTATGTCAAGCTCAAGTTTATTGTCAGATGCACAAGTACATGTGTGCACAGGAGAAATTTAAAACTTACTTGCAGCAGCATCACAGGCACACAGCATCAGTTAAGCAACATTCACAGCAGAAGCATATTGTAAACACAATATTTACAAGAAAGAACATAATTCGAAACTAAAAGTACATTTTAGTGTAAAGTGATAAAAGTGGTCCTGGTGTTGGTAAACTCTAGTGATGAGGGTTGTGCTGGTTGGTTCAAGTTGGTTGAAGGGAATTAGCTGTTCTTGAACCTGGTGCTGTGGGAATTCAAACTTGTGTACCTCCTGCCCGACGGTAGCTGTGAGAAGCTTGATGGTGCTGTATGGTGGGGATCTTTGGTGATGGATGTTGCTATCTTGAAGCAGCGCCTCCTGTAGATACAACCGATGGTGGGGAGGGATGTTCCCGTGATCTATTGGGCATAGTCCACTACTCTGCAGCTTCTCATATTCCTGTGCCTTTGAATTGTCATTCAGACCATGGTGCAACCAGCCAGGATACTTTCAACAGTAAATCTGTAGCAGTTTGTTGGAGTGTTTGATTAGAAGCTGAACCTCCTTCACCTCCAAAGAAAGTCAAGACGCTGTCACGCCTTCCTTGTGACTGCATCTGTGTGCAGGGCCCAGGACACCTCATCCGATATGTTAACGCCCAGGAATTTAATGCTACTGACACTCTCCCCTACTGATCCCCCAATGTGGACTGGTGCATGTTCACCCTCCTTCCCCTTCCTGAAGTCAATAATCAGCTCTTTAGTTTTACTGACGTTGAGTGAGAGGTTGTTGTTGTGGGACTACTGAACCAGGTGTCCTATCTCGCTCCAGTAAGCAAACTCATCCAGAGGAGTGGTGTCATCTGCGAATTTGTATCTAGAGCTCTGCTTAGCCACACAGTCATGTGTGTACAGACAGTGGAGCAGCGGGTTAGACACGCAGCCTTGAGGTGCACCTGTGTTGATGGTCAGTGAGGAGGAGATGTTGTTATCGATCCTCACTGATTGAGGTCTGCCGATGAGAAAGTCGAATATCCAGTTGCAGAGGGAGGCACAGAGGCCCCGGTCTTGAAACTTGATGATGTTTGGACGGGACGGTGTGTTGAACACCGAGATGTAGTCAATGAACAGCAGCCTGACGTATGTGTTCCTGTTGTCCTGATGATTCAGAGCAGAGTGAAGAACCAGAGAAATTGCATTATCTGTCGACATGGTGTGGTGGTTGGCAAATTGAAATGAATGGGTCATCTCTGAGGCAGGAATTGATTTGCTCCACAAACAACCTCTCGAAACACTTCAGTACAGTTTATGTCAGCGCTGCTGGGCTGTTGTCATTGAGGTAGGTCACCGCAGTCTTCTTGGGCACCGGTACAATAGATGTCTCTTTGAAGCAGATGGGAAACTAAGAACACAGAAGCGAGAGGGTGAATATGTCCGTAAACACTCCAGCCAGTTGGTCCGCACAGATCTCTGGTACTCAGCCAGGTACTCCGTCTTTACCAGTCGACTTTTGTGGATTCACCTTCTTGAATGATGCCCGAATGTCGGCCTCAGAGACTGAAATTACAGGGTCATCCGGAGATGTGGGGGCTCATGTGAGTGTATCATAGTTCTCCTTATCATAGCGTGCATAAAAGGCATTGAGCTCATCCGGGAGTGATGGGTCGTTGCCACGTTGCACTCTCCATAAATTTACTTTCATCACCTCTCTGTAGCCAGTACACTGAATCACAAAATTCCATTCAAAAACCCATCCTACACTTACTGGCTTGTGGATATTCAGTTCCACAATTTCAACATTCTCATGCTGTTTTCTAAACACTCGACGTCCTGTTTTATACTGCTTAATGTACATTTTGTTTGAAACTGTTCATACAAGAGCCATATGAAATGAAATTGCTTCCATTCGGGTGTTTATCATCAAAATGAGCAGAGATATAATAGATATCAAAACGATTGAATCTTAGAAGGTGTAAAGAAGAAATTATTGCCGCTAATTTCAATGAAATATATTCTGAAGAAATAAAATTTTAAAGGAATAAAATATTCAATTAAAATAGTACAACCAATGGGAGAAAACAATTTAATGGTATTAATGATGCTGGGAGCACATCAAAGGGGTAAAAATCTCAAATGACCAGAAAGCAACAATCCCAGTAAACACAGTGAGGCAACATTTCACAACATTTTGTAGATTGATAATTAACACCAATACTTTACAAGGAATGCCGATAACATCAATGATGGAATAGCAAATGGCCAATCCCAAGATTTGTGGAACTCCATGCATTGCTATTGAAAGCTTTAAACACACAATACACTGCATTCACAATCTGTTATATTTATACCTGGTATCAATCGCCAGGGAGCTTATTTGGAAGACATCTTTGTGTGTTATGCTAATTGGGTTAACTGAAACAAGCAACTTAAAGCAGCTGATGCCAAGAATTGTTCTGATGAATAATTGTGTGTAATGTGTAATCCTGCTTCCATTTCTTCCATGAAGATTAGTGGCAGTCTCCAAGGGTGGATGTGATTGGTGAAAGCTGTCTTTCGCCCATTGAACACAGCACCCATAAACAAGATGTTTTTGGCATTAAACATGAACAGAGACTTTGGATTAAGTTTGTGGAATCATCAATGTCAAAGTCAAGGCCGAGTTTACTGTCATGTGCACAAGTACATGTACGCACAGGTGCAATGTAAAACTTGCAGCAGCATCACAGGACTTAAGGGCAGCTTCTACCCCATTGTGATAAGACTATTGAACGGTTCCCCTATACAGTGAGATGGACTGTGACTTTGCACCTCATTGCACTGCACTTTCCCTGCATCTGCGACACTTTACTCTGTACTGTTATTGTTTTCACCTGTGCTACCTCAATGCACTCTGTACTAACCCAATGTAACTGCATTGTGTAATGAATTGACCTGCACTATCAGTGTTCAAGACAAGTTTTTCACTGTACTTCGGTACAAGTGACAATAATAAACCAATACCAGGCACATCGCATCGCATAAGCAGCATTCACAAGACAAACAGAAATGAACAACAATTTTTACAAGAAATAACAAAAAAGAACAAAGTCCATTTTAGTTGCAAATGATGAAAGTGCTCATGGTTTTGTTAAACTCCGGTGATGATGGTTGTGCTGATTTGTTCAAGAACTGAATGGTTGAAGGGAAGTCGCTGTTCTTGAACCTGGTGATGCGGGACTTCAGGCTTCTGTACCTTCTGCCCGATGGTAGCTGTGAGAAGATGGTTAGGCCCGGGCAGTGGGGATTCGTGATGATGGATGTTTTCTTCTTGAGGCAGCGCCTCCTGTAGAAAGTCCCGATGGTTTGGAGGGATGTACCCGTGATGTATTGGGCAGAATCCAGTACTCTCTGTAGATTTTTTACCTTCCTGCGCATTCGGCTAGCCATTCAGACGATGATGTAACCAGTCAGGATACTTTCAACAGTACATTTGAAGAAGTTTGCTTGAGTGGTGACAAATCAAACCTCCTTCTCCTCCAAAGAAATTCAAGACATTGGCGCTCCTTCCTTGTGATTGTATCTATGTGCAGGGCCCAGGACAGGTCATCCAATGTGGTAATGCCCAGTAATTTAAAGCTGCTGACTCTCTCCACCACCAATCACGCAAAGGACACTGGCACATGTTCACCCTCCGTCCCCTTCCTGAAGTCAACAATCAGCTCTTTAGTATTACTGACATTGGATGTGAGATTGTTTCCGCGGCTCCACTCAACCAGGTGTTCTATCTCGGTCCGGTAAGCTGACTCATCACCACCTGTGATTCATCCAACAACAGTAGTGATCTCGGCAAATTTGTATGTGGAGCTGTGCTGAGCCACACAGTCACATGTGTATAGAGAGTAGAGCAGGGAGCTAAGCACACAGCCTTGAGGTGCACCTCGGTTGATGGTCAGTGAGGAGGAGATGTTGACAGGCGTCGGGGTGCGCCCCTTCGTTCTTATTGATTACAGCACTCAGTTCCTCAAGTGTCAGCTTGATGTCTGCCTGCAGTCAGGATGACGGCGGGAAGATCACAAGACAAGAGAGCAGAAGTATGCCATTCGGCCCATCGAGTCTGCTCCTTGAGCTAAACTAAACGATTCCTATCTGGCCCCAATTTCCGGCCTTTTCCCCATGTCCCTTGATACCTTGACTAATTAGATACCTATCAATCTCCTCCTTAAACACCCCCAGTGATCGGGACTCCACAGCAGTATGTGGCAAAGAATTCCACTAATTCACAACCCTTCGGCTAAAGGAATTGATCCTCATCGGTTCTAAACGGGTACCCTCCAATTCTAAGACTGTGCCCTCTAGTCCTGGACTCACCCACCAATGGAAAATGCTTAGCCACATCTACTCTGTCAAGTCCTTTCAACTTTAGAAATGTTTCTGAGGGCCCCTATCATTCTTTTGTACTCCAGTGAGTACAGTCCAAGAGCCGACAAACACTCATCGTATGTAAGCCCTTTCATTCCGGGAATCATCCACATAATTATCCTCTGAACCTGCTCCAACATCAGCATATCCTTCCTAAGATAAGGGGTCCAAAAATGAGGTCTCACTAGTGCCCACAGAGCCTCATCAATACTTCCTTACTTTTATACGTTATGCCTCTCGAAATGAATGCCAACATGACATTCGCTTTTCTTACCGCCGATCCAACCTGGTGGTTACCTTTAGGGTATCCTACACGAGGACCCCCAAGTCCCTTTACACTTCTGTACTTTGAACTTTCTCCCCATCCAGATAATAACCTGTCCTTATCATTGGTAGGCCGAATTAATGCGGGTAAGATGAATATTTTACCCAAATTTTTATATTTATTTCAAGCCATTCCAACGTTTGTCCTGAAATCTTTTTTTGACACTACTGATTCTAAAATTCTTTCATATATTTGGCAGAATAAAAACCCAACGTTAAGTAAGAAATATTTACAAAAACTAAAGAAGGATGGTGGTATGCCCTGCCAAACTTTAGATTATATTATTGGGCAATTAATATCAGATATTTAATCTTTTGGATACAAGATTCAGATGTAATTTAATGCGCCAAATGGGTACACCTTGAGCACCAATCAGTACTTGAATTTTCATTAGTTTCTATTTTAAGAACTTCAAACATTTTGCACTTATCAAATTAAGTAAACTCAATTGTTAAACATGCAATACGAATATGGTTTCAATTTCGTAAATTTTTGGCTTGAATAAATTTAACTTGTCAAGTCCCATTCAATCTATTTTTTTTTCTTTCATCCATCCAGAGCTGACTCAGATTTTTCCATATGGAAAAGGAAGGGAATAGTATGTTTTCGTGATCTATTCATTGATAACTGTTTTTCATCTGTTGAGCAATTGTCTAACAAATACAATTTGCCGAGATCACACATTTTCGATACTTGCATATTACAAAATTGTTAAAAGCTACTATACCCTCTTTTCCGACACCTTAAGAAACTGAAACTACGGAAAATGTTTTAGGTCTTAATCCTTATCAGAAGGGCTTGATAGCAATAATCTACGATATAATTATGAAAATAGGTCCATAATCACTGGACAAAATTAATAATGAATGGTAAAGTGAACAGATATCTATACCAACAGAGACTTGGAAGAAAATTCTTCATTTCGCTAATACATCTTCAATGTGTGCTAGACACTTTTTGATACAGTTTAAGGTAGTTCACAGGACCCATATGTCCAAAGTTAAGCTAGCTAATTTTTATCACCAGATGTGACAGATGTAAATCGAATGTGGCTTCTTTGACACATATGTTTTGGTCCTGTCCTTTTTGGGAAAAGACACATATGTTTTGGTCCTGTCCTCTGTTTCTATTGAGAAATTTTAGTCCAGTCTTTTTTTTCTTGTTTTTTTTTTTGGCAAATTTTCTGTTTAGTTTAGTTTGGTTTGATATATTGTTTATAATTTTTCTTATTGATTTGGGTTTTTTCTTTTTTTTTTCCTTCAATTTATATAATAAATATTATATTCATTTACCAAGAGAACGTTGGATCTACAGATTGTTTTATATTTTACTGTTCTTTATGATTATCTATGCCATGACTGTTCTCCTGATCTCTTTGTATTTAATGTATAAACATTGATGTTATATCTGTATTAATTTGAAAACGAATAAAAAAGATTGAAAAAGTAAGAAAGAATAATCTGCCCGTTTATTTTTGTTTCCAAAGTGTACAACGGCACATTTCTCAACATTGAATCTCATCTTCCATTTCTTTGCCCATTTTCCTAAACTATCTAAGTATCTCTGCAACCTTCCTGTTTCTTCAATACTCCCTACTCCTCCACCTATCTTGGTGTTGTCTGCAAACTTAGCCACAAAAAATTTTGGAAAGACATTTTTAACATTATTTCAAACGTATTGAAGATTGAGTTACAATCTCATCCTTTCCCTGCAATTTTTGGATTACTAAGGATAGAGTCTGGTTATCTATCTGCTTCCGCGTACCGTATGATTGCCTTTGTTACATTAATGGCCAAACGATCCATTTTGCTTAAATGGAAGGATCCAATATCCTCTACTACTTTTCAATGGTTCTCTCAAATAATCTATATCATTGATGTACAATGTAAAAATAAGCGGCCCCAACATCGACCCCTGCAGAACACCACTGGTAACTGGCAGCCAACCAGAACTGGAGGCCTTTATTCCCACCCTTTGCTTTCCGCCTATCAGTCAATGCTCTACCCATTCTAATATACTTCCTGTAATTCCATGAGCTCTCGCCTTATTAATCAGCCTCTTGTGCGGCACCTTGTCGAAGGCCTTTTGAAAGTCTAAATACACAACATCCACAAACTCTCCCTTATCCACTCTACCTGAGATTTCCTCAAAGTCCAATAGGTTGGTCAGGGAGGATCTTCCCTTCATGAAACCATGCTGCTTTGGATCTATCTTGTCTTGCACCTCTAGGCATTCCATAACCTCATACCTGAGGATCGATTCCAATAACTCCAACCACCTATGTCAGACTAATAGGTCTGTAATTCCCTTTTGCTGCCTCCCACCTTTCTTATACAGCAGAACTACATTTGCAACCTTCCAGTCCTCCGGAACCATGCCAGAATCGATTGATGCCTGGAAAATTATCACCAATGCCTCCACAATCTCTAAAGCCACCTCTTTCAAATTCCAAGGGTGAACTTCATCTGGTCCGGGAAACTTATCTGTCCTTAGTACATTTAGTTTTCCGAGCACCTTCTCTCTGGTAATCCTGACTGAACTCATGTCTATCCCCTGAGACCCCTGACTATCCGGTATACTGCTGATGTCAGCCACAGCGAAGACCGATGCAAAATACTCATTTAGTTCCTCTGCCATCTCTTTATCTTCATTATAATCTCCACCGCATCGTTATCGATTGGTCCTATATCTGCCCATGTCTCTCTTTTACTCTTGATATATTTAAAAAATAAATCTTCGTATCCTTTTGTATATTCTCGGCCAACTTTCTGTCATAATTCATCTTTTCTTACCTAATGGCCTTCTTAGTTTCTTTCTGTAGGTTTTCAAAAGTTTCCCAGTCTTCTGTTTTCCCACTAATTTTTGCTTCCTTGTATGCCCTCCCTTTTGCTTTTATTTTAGCCTTCACCTCTCTCGTAATCCACATTTGTGCCATTTTTCCATTCATAACCTTTTCTCTTGGAATATATTTGTCCCACACCTTCCTTATTTTTTTGTAGAAACTTCATCCATTTCTGCTCTGCCGTCCTTCCAACTAGCTTACATTTCCAATATATCTAGGCTAGTTCCTCTCTCATGCCACTGTAATTTCCTTTGTTCCACTTAAATAGTGACACACCTGATATCAGCTTCTCCTTTTCAAATTTGAAACTGAACTCAATCATATTATGATCACTACTTCCTAATGGTTCCTTTACCTTTAGTTTCCTAATCACCGCAGGTTCGTTACGCAGCACCCAATCCAAAACAGCCGATCCCCTGGTGGGCTCATCAACAAGCTGCTCCAAAAAGCCATTAGTCATTGGAATGTAGACATTCCACAAACTCACTTTCCTGAGATCCACTGCCTTCTTGGCTTTTCAAAACCACCTTCATGTTAAAATCCTCCATAATTATCTTGACATTGTCTCTCTGTCACGCTTTTTCTATTTCCAACTGTAACTTGTAGTCCGCATCCCGGCTGCTGTTCGGGGGCCTATCTATAACAGCTATTAGGGTCCTTTTACCCTTGCCATTTCTTAACTCAACCCATAAGCATTCGACTTCTTCTGACCCTATGCCCCTTCTTTCTATTGATTTTATAGCATTGGTAACCATCAGGGCCACACCACCTCCTCTGCCTACCTGCCTATCCTTCCTTTACACGATGTACCACTGGACATTCAGTACCCAATCACATACGTCATTAAGCCATGACTCGGTAATTGCCACAATGTCGTATTTCTTAATCTGTGGCTGTGCCACTAGGTCATCCACCTTATTTCTAATACTACATGCATTTAAATACAATACAGTTAGACCACTCCTTTGTGGATTGTCACCTTGTCGTGGTGGAGAAGCCTGAGGACTCTCTATAAACTCTTTATAGCTTCTGTATATCTCCTGATCATTCTCCCTAATCAGCCGAAGCTCATCGAGCTGCAGCTCCAGGTCCCTAACACGATCCCTGAGGAGCCGCATCTCAATGCACTTTGTGCAGATGTAGTCTACGTTGTTGGTAAACTCTCGTGATGATGGCTGTGTCGGTTAGTTCAAAAATCGAATGGTGGAAGGGAAGTAGCTGTTCTTGCACCTGGTGATGTGGGACTTCAGGCTCTGTACCTCCTGCCTGATGGTAGCTGTGAGAAGGTGGCACGTCCCGGATGGTGGGGGATCTTTGAAGATGGATGATACTTCCGATAGTGGGGAGGGATGTGTCCGTGATGTAGGCAGAGTACACTACTGTCTGCAGACTCTTGCGCTACTACGCATTCGAATTGCATTCAGACCACAATGCAACCAGTCAGGATATTTTCAACAGTGCATCTGAAGAAGTTTGAATTTTCGGTGACAAGCTGAACCTTCTTCACCTCCTTACAAAGTAAAGTCGCTGTGGCAACTTCCTTGTGACTGCATCTTTGTGCAGGGTCCAGAACAGCTCATCCGATATTTTAACACCCAGGAATTTAAAGCTGCTGACTCTCTCCACCACCAATCTCGCAATGTAGACTGGTGCACGATTGTCCTCCTTACCCATCCTGAAGTCAACAATCAGCTCTTTAGTTTTACAGACACTGAGTTAGAGGTTGTTGTTGCGGCTCCACTCAACCAGGTGTCCTACCTCGCTCCGGTAAGCTGTGTTACGGACTCGGTGTAAGTCCCTTTAAGATAGTGTGTGTGTGTGTGTGTGTGTGTGTGTGTGTGTGTGTGTGTGTGTGTGTGTGTGTGTGTGTGTGTGTGTGTGCGTGTGTGTGTGTGGCGTGCTTACGTCAATAGAATATAAAGGACGTAATGACGTTGTTGAAGAAGTCAGAGAGAGAGAGAAAAGGGAGAGAGACACCAGCCTGCTAGTTTCTCTATCGATGGATGAGAAACAATAACCGTGTCTGTTACTGCAATCCACGTATGGAAATTGGAAGTAAACCAGTGGAGTTCACTTTGTTGCTGACCTGTAGAAGGAAACAGGTATTTGTGTGGACGACCACGATTCGGATGCTTTTCGGGGTGAGGAAGTCACTACCGAGTAAACACTGAAGTGTCGTTTGGGTTCCATCGTGGAACATTTGGATTTCGTAATTACTCTCTCTATGTTCCCTACATCTACGTCTTATCTTCAGTCAACGGTGGTGGATGAAGAAGCCTTTGCTCAGGTTTTACCTTATGGCTTGTGGAACTGAACTTTAAGAACTATTCCTGGACTTGGAGTTTGTTACTTTGCCACACACACACACGAAGAGTTTAGTCTTTGGGGTTAATTTTCAAGGTTTAACATTTTTGAATTTCTAACATACAAACATTTTTACTTCTATTTTTCTTATTATTATAAGTAGTGATTAATAAAATAGTTTTTAACACTGAATTATGACTCAGTGTGTTTCTTTTGTTGCTGGTTCGTGACAAAATTGGGGGCACGTCCGGGATCCAACCCAAAGATTGACGAGTGTCGTCTGGGATCGTTCCCCAGATTGACGAGATTCATTCAAGTTATTATAAGTAGTGATTAATAAAATAGTTTTAAACACTGAATTATGACTCAATGTGTTTTTTTTGTTGCTGGTTCGTGACAGCTGACTCATCACCACCTGTGATTTATCCAACAACAGTGGTGTCGTCTGTGAATTTGTATATGGACCTGTGCTTAGCCACACAGTCATGTGTGTACAGAAAGTAGAGCAGAGGGCTAAGCACGCAGCCTTGAGTTGCACTAGTGTTGATGGTCAGTGAGGAGGAGATGTTGCTACCAGTCCTCACTGACTGAAGATGCCGATGAGAAAGTCAAGTATCCAGTTGCAGAGAGAGGCACAGAGGCCCAGGCCTTGAAGCTTGATTGGGACGATTGTGTTGACCCCAAGCTGTAGTCGATGAACAGCAGCCTGACGTATGTGTTCCTGTTGTCCAGGTGTCCAGAGCAGAGTGAAATAACATCTGCTGTAGATCTTGTTCTGGCGGTCGGCAAATTGAAGCGGATCCAGGTCATCTGAGGCAGGATTTGAATCGTGCCACGACCAAACGCTAAAAGCATTTCATTACAGTTGATATAAGCGCACCAGACTGTAGTTATTGCTGTAGGTCACCACGCTCTACTTTGGCACTGGTACAATAGATGACTTTTTGAAGCAGATGGGAAACCCAGACACCAGAAGCGAGAGGTTGAATATGTCCAAAACACTCCAGCCAGTTGGTCCAGACAGATCTCTGGTACTCGGCCAGGTATGCTGTCTGGACCAAGCGCCTTCCGTAGATTCACCCTCTTGAAGGATGCCCTGACGTCGGCCTTAGAGACTGAGATTACAGGGTCATCCGGAGATTTGCGGCTTGTGTGGGTGTGTCATAGTTCTCCATGTAAAAGCGTGCACAAAAGGCATTGAGCTCATCCAGGAGTGATGGGTCGTTGCTACTTATAGAACGTAGAACAGTACAGAACAGAACAGGACCTTCGGCCAACATTGTTGTGCTGAGATAGATAATCCCTCCTACCTACAGAATGCTCCTATCCCTCCTTTTCCGTCTCATACATGTGCCCATCCAATCCCCTCTTAAAAGCCCCCAATGAATTTTCTTCCACCACCCTATCAGGCAAGGCATACCAGGCATTCACCACTCTCTAAGTAAACAACTTACCCCTTAAATCTCTTCTGAACCTACCCCTTCTCACCTTAAATGCATTCCCTCTGGTATTGGATCGCTCAATAATGGGAAAAGGATATTGTTTGTCCACCTTATATATGCCCCTCACTTCCAACAGATCACCCCACAGCCTCCACCGCTCCAAAGTAAAGAGCTCAAGTTTGTCCAGCCTCTCCTGATAGCAAATGCCCTCTAAGCCAGGCAGCATTCTAGTAAACCTCCTCTGCACCCTCTCTAAAGCCTCAACATCCTTCCTGTAGTGAGGCGACCAGAAATGCTCACAATACTCTAAATGCGGCCTAACTAGATTTCTATAGAGATGCATCATAACCTCTTGACTCCTGTACTCAATACCTCAATTAATTAAAGCCTTCTTAACCACCCAATCTACCCGTATAGCCACTTCCAATGAGCCATGGACTTGCACCCCAAGGTCTATGCTCTTCAACACTGTTAAGGGTCTTGCCCTTAAGAGTGTACTGCCTCTTTACATTAGTCCTACCAAGGTGTAACACCTCAGTTTTATTCGGGTTAACTTATATCTGCCATTTCTGTGCCCACATTTGCAACTGATCTATATCACGCTGTATCCATCGCCAGTCTTCCACACTACTCACAGCTCCACCAATCTTGGAATCGTCTGCAAACTTAGCAACCCACCCATCAACATATTCATCCAGGTCATTTACGTACATCACAAACATCAGACGTTCCAGTACAGATCCCTGCGGAACACCACTACTCACAGACCTCCAGCCCGAATAAGTCCCTTCAACCACCACCCTCTGTCTTCTATGGGCGAGCCAGTTCTTTCTTTATTTTTCAATCTTTTTATTAGTTTTCAAATTAATACAGATTGATATATAGCATCAATGTTTGTACATGAAATACAAAGAGATCAGGAGAACGATCATGGCATAGATAATCATAAAGAACAATAAAATATATAAAAACCTGTAGATCCAACGATCCCCTCTTAGTAAATGAATATAATATAAAAGAAAGGAAAGAAAAGGATTTATTATTTAAATTGAAGAAAAAAGAAAAAGAAAAAAAGACAAATCAATAAGAAAAATTATAAGCAATATATCAAACCAAACTAAACTAAACCAAAAAAAAATTCAAAAAAAAAAGAAAAAAAAAGACTGGGCTAAAATTTCTCAGCAGAATCAGAACAATATTATGTCGTCAACTCCGTTTCTCTCAGTTGGAAAGTTATTGAAAGAGGATCTACTTCATGTGAAATTATTGAATAAATGGACTCCTAATATCTTCAAATTTAAGCGAAGGATCGACAGTACCACTCCTAATTTTTTCCAAGTTTAAGTATGATATAATTTGAGAGAATCTTTGAAAAGTAGTGGGGGGTATTGGATCCTTCCATTTAAGCAAAATGGATCGTTTGGTCATTAATGTAAGAAAGGCAATCATACGGTTAGCGGAAGCCAGTTCTAAATCCACACAGCCTATTCTCCACTGACCCCATGCATCCGAACTTTCTTGATTAATCTATTGTGTGGGACCTTGTCAAATGCCTTACTGAAGTTCATATAGATGACATCCACAGCTTTACCTTCATCAGTCTCTCTCGTCACCTTGTCAAAAACTCAACTAGGTTAGTACAACCAGCCCCGCACAAAGCCATCATGCTGGCTGTCCCTAATCAAGCCAATGGATTCCAGATGCTCGTATATCCTATCTCTAAGAATTTTCTACAGCAATTTCCCAACATCCGACATGAGACTCACCGGTCTATAGTTCCCCGGATTTTCCCTTGTTCATTTCTTAGATAGGGGAACAACATTAGCCACTCGCCAGTCCTCCGGGACCTCACCCGTGGTCAAAGAGGACATTAGGATACTGGTCAAGGCCCCAGTAATTTCCTATCGCGCCTCCCTCAGTAACCTGGAGTATATCCCATCGGGCCCAGAGGACTTACAAACTCCTTGGCCTCTAAATGCCTTGACACGTTTATGAACTCAGTTCCAATTTCTGTATCCTGCATGTCCCTTTTCTGGGTAAATACAGAAGAGAAATACTCATTCAGAACTTCACCCACATCCTCTGCATCCAAACATAGATTCCTTTCTTGATCCTTAAGTGGTCCTACACTTTCCCTCGTTATCCTCTTATTCCTTCCTTAGGTATAGAATGCCTTTAATTCTCCTCAGTCCTACCTGCCAAGGACTTTTTGTGGCCCCTGCTGGCTTTCCTAATTCCTTTCTTGAGTTCATTTCTAGCTTCTTTCTTGTCCTCACGTGCTTTGTCTGATCCTAACTTCCAGATCTCGACATACCTGTCCTTTTTCATCATGACTAAGTTCATCACTTCTCTGGACATCCAAGGTTCCCTTATTTTGCCATGCCTGTCCTTCTAATCGGGACATACCTATCCTGTACCCTATGTATTTGATCCTTAAACACTTACCCAGAATACTCCGAGCATTGAAGTACAAACACTTCAAATTATTCGTCCCATCACATCTGTAATCAGAAATCTGCCTAATACTACATTCCCTGACATAAGCCCTCCTGCCCTTTCCCTCACTTACTGACCTGTTGTTCCGGTTTCCATCCCCCTGTGAAGCGAGTTTAAACCTTCCCCAGTGGCATTAACAAACCTTCCTGCCAGGAATTTGGTTCCCCTCCAGTTCAGGTCTGACCTCTCCCTCTTGTACAGGTCACCTCTTCCCTAGAAAAGGTTCCAATGATCCAAGAACTTGAAACCATACCCCCTGCACCATCTCTCCAGCCACTCATTTGTCTGTGTTCTCATCCTGTTCTTTCGTTGGCGCGGGGAGTATTCCGGAGATCACTACCTGCTCTTCAGCCTCCTTCGTAACTCCCTATACTCACTGCGTAGGACCTCTACCCCTCTTCTGCCTATGTCATTGCTACCAATATGCACCACGACCTCTGGCTGCTCACCCTTCCCCTTAAGAATATTCTACAACCGCTCAGACATCCAGGACCCAAGCACCCGGGAGGCAACTCTCCATCCTGGAGTCTCTTATGTGGTCGCAGAATCTTTTGTCTGCCCCCCTAACTATCGAGTCCCCTATGACTATTGCTCTGCCTGACTTCTCCCTTCCCTTCTGAGCCTCAGAGCCGACCACAGTGTTACTGGCCTAGCTGCTGCTGCCTTGCCCAAACAGGTCATCCCACTCAGCAGTATCCAAAGAGGTATACTGTTGGTAAGAGGAATGGCCACACGGGGACCCTGTACTGACTTATTTCTCCCTCTACTTCTCTCGGTGCTCACCCATCCACTACCTGAATCCTGCCCTCTGGGTGTAACCCCCTGCTTAAAAGTCCTGTCTATGATTCTCTCAGCCTCCCTGATGCCCCTCAGTTCATCCAGCTCCAGCTCCAGCTCCTTAATCCGGTCTTCCAGGAGCCGACGTTGGCTGCACTTCCCACAGGTGCAGTCATCAGGGAGACCAACAAGTTCCCTGAATTCCCACATCCTACAGGAGGAGCATTCCATGGCCGTGTCTGCCATCCTGCTTGCACTGTATGAAGAGAATCTAAGACCGAATCACCAATAATAAAAGGACAACCTTAGCCTTCTTACCTGTTCTTATGTCTCGGCCTCTTCTGGTCGAAGCTTATTGAGTCAAAGCCTCTAATATCCCACTCTGACTCCAGCCCACTCCAACGATATCTGCACCAACGATGGCGCTCCAATGATAGACGCTCCGCTAGAACCAAGCTCTCTTTTATGGTTAAAGACCGCAACCAAGGAGATGCAAAAACAACCTCACCGGGTCAGGTGAATATCCGCTCTCTTCCCGAAGCTGCTGCTTCCCGCGCCTGGACACTGGCTTCTACATGTATTGTTCCTCTTCACCCCTCGCACATTTTCCCTCATGGTCCGACATGCATTAGTTATTCTCTAATCACCAAAGTTGTCAGTGGCAAAGCATCGGCCTCACAACTGACGCCGTGAAAGATTGAGCAATCTCCATGCAGGGTTCTCCAGCATTCTGCACTCTCAGTTCAGATTAACTTGCAGAATCAAATAAATGATATCAAACTACTCAGCACCACCAAATACATAAAGAGGTTTTCATCAAGTTACTGCATCGCGTAGATGTCGAAAGTTAAAAATGAATGAATTGAGGCATTCTCTACTCAAAACGCCGTCTTAGCAATATTGGAATCTTTGAGAAACAATTTCAAACAATCATTCAAGTGTTTTGTTATACAATTATATAAAAGTTAATAAACAACTCATCACGATGAAGTACATGAAATAAGGTGGTTTTCAAGAAGTTACCAAAAAGATTATGTGCAGAAAGTGGGAAATGAATGAATTCATGCATGCTCTATTCAAAGTTTATTTAGAACCATAGAACCATACAGCATAAAACAGGCCCTTCGGCCACCATGTTGTGCCGTTCATCAAATCGCCCTCACACTACCTAAAGATTTCCTCCCTATATCCCCCTATCTCACATTCCTCCATGTGACTATCCAACCAACTCTTGAACCTGTCCAATGTATCTGCCTCCACCACCACCCCAGGTAGTGCATTCCATGCACCAACCACTCTCTGAGTGAAAAACCTCCCCCGACATCTCCAATGAACCTCCCACCCATAACCTTAAAGCCATGCCCTCTCGTCTCGGGCATTAGTGCCCTGAAGGACGTGCTGGCTGTCTATTCTATCTATTCCTCTCCATACTTTATATACCTCTATCATGTCTCCTCTCATCCTCCTCCTTTCCAGTGAATAAAGCCTTAGCACCTTAAGCCTCTCCTCATATTCCATACGCTCTAATCCAGGCAGCAACCTGGTAAATCTCCTCTGCACCCTCTCCAACGCCTCCACATCCTTCCTATAATGCGGCAACCAGAACTGAACACAGAACTCTAAGTGTGGTCTAACTAGAGATTTGTAAAGCTGCATCATCACTTCGCGGTTCTTAAACTCAATCCCACGATTTATGTAAGCTAACATCCCATAGGTCTTCTTAACTGCTCTATCCACCTGTGAGGCAACTTTCAGTGAACTGTGAATATGAACCCCCGGATCCCTCTGTTCCTCTACACTGCCAAGTGCCTTGCCATTTACCCTGTACTCTGCCCTGGAGTTTGTCCTTCCAAAGTGTACCACCTCACACTTCTCCGGAGTGAACTCCATCTGCCACTTGTCAGCCCAGCTCTGCATCCTATCAATATCCCTCTGTAAGCTCCGACAGCCCTCCACACTATCCACAACATCGCGGATCATAGTGTCGTCCGCAAACTTACTAGCCCAGCCTTCCACCCCTTCATCTAAGTCATCTATAAATATCACAAAACGTAGAAGTCCCAGAACGGATCACTGCGGGACACCACTAGTCATTGCCCTCCAATCCGAGGGCAGTCCTTCTACCACATCCCTCTGCTTTCTACATGCAAGCCAATTCCTAATCCACACAGCCAAGCTTCCCTGGATCCCTTGGCCTCTTGACCTTCTGAAGAAGCCTACCACGAGGTACCTTATGAAACGCCTTACTAAAATCCATATAGACCACATCCACCGCACTATCCTCATCAATCTTCCTCATCACCTCCTGAAAGAACTCTAACAGGCTTGTGAGGCAAGATCTTCCCATCACAAATCCATGGTGGCTGTCCCTAATCAGTCCATGACTCTCCAGGTGTTCATAGATCCTATCATTTAGAATCCTTTCTAACAGCTTACCCACCACAGATGTAATGCTGTAATTCCCTGGACTATCCCTACGACTTTTTTTGAACAAGGGGACAACATTCGCCACCCTCCAATCCTCCGGCACCATCCCTGTGGACAACGAGAATTCAAAGATCCTTAGCTGCGGTTCAACAATCTCCTCCCTCGCCTCTCGAAGCAGCCTGGGGAAAATCCCGTCAGGCCCCGGAGGTTTAGCCGTCTTGATATTATTTAACAACTTCAACAAATCCTCTCTCTTGATATCTACAACCTCGATAACATTACCCTTACCAGCTCTCCCTTTCGCGTCATCAAGACCCCTCTCCTTGGTGAATAACGAAGAGAAGTATTCATTGAGAACTTCTCCCACTTCCTCCGCCTCCAGGCACATTCTCCCACCTTTGTCTTTAATCGGACCTACCTTTACCCTCGCCATCCTCCTACCCTTCACCTAGGTGAAACAGGCTTTGGGATTTTCCTTAACCTTACTAGTCAACGCCTTTTAATGTCCCCTTCTCGCTCTCCTCAGCCCTTTCTTAAGTTCCTTCCTCGCTACTCTATATTCCTCATGGGCCCTGTCTGAACTTTGCTACTTATACCTTATGTTTGCTACCTTGTTCTCCCTAACTAGTGGTTTAACCTATCTGGTCACCCACGGCTCCTTCACCCTGCCATTCCTTCTCTGCCTCACCGGGACATATTTATCCATAACATCCTGCATAAGATCCCATTGCAGAAAGTGATAAATGAATTATTTGATGCCATTACCGTTCAGCGTTGTGATTTCGCCAATTTGTTTCCTTTGCAATACAATTGCAATTAAATTTTCAAGGTTTAGATGTACAATCAAATAAGTGTTACCAAACAACTCACCAGCATGACATATATTAAATAAATTGTTTTTTCAACTTGTTCCTACAAAGCTTGTGTGGAGAAAGTGGCAAATGAATTAATTCATGCATGCTCTCGTTAACGCGGTGTTTTAGCCAATTTTGTAGTTTTGTAATACCATTACAATTATCTTTTCATAGTTTTGACTGACAATAAAATAAATTGAGCCAAACAACTGAGAAGAATGAACTACATAGTTTGAATTATTTTTGAACAAGTTACTACAAATTTTATTTGTATAAAGTGACAAATGAATGATTTGATGCTATCACCGTTCAACGCTGTGATTTCGCCAGTTCGGTACCTTTGTAAATAACAAAATACCAAATAACTTTTAAAGGTTTAGATGTACAATCAAATAAGTGTTACCAAGCAACTCAGCACGATGAAATACATGAAAAAAGATGTTTTTCAACATGGCCCTATAAAGGTTATGTGTAGAAAGTGGCAAATGAATGAATTGATGCATTGTCCTTTCAAAACGCTGAGTTAGCCTACCTGCAAGTTTTGTGATCCAATATCTATATACTTTTCTGATGAAGTTGCAGAATCAAATAAATGATATCAAACGACTCAGCACCACCAAATACATAAAATAAGGAGGGTATCAGTAGGTTACTGCATCGTGTAGGTGTCGAAAGTTAAAAATGAATGAATTGAGGCTTTGTCTATTCAAAACGCCGTTTTAGCAAATTTGGAATCTTTGCGAAACCATTCCAAGCAATCTTTCAAGTGTTTTGGTGTACAATAATATAAATGTTAATAAACAACTCAGCACGATGAAATACATCAAATGACGTCGTTTTCAAGAAGATACCGAAAATATTATGTGAAGAAAGTGGCTAATGAATGAATTCATGCATGCTGTAGTCAACGCGGTGTTTTAGATAATTTCGTAGTTTTGTGATACAATTACAATTATCTTTTCAGTGTTTCAACTTAAAATAAAATAAATTGAATCAAACAACAGAGAAGCATGAACTACATAGTATGAATTATTTTTCAACAAGTTACTACAAAGTTTAATTGTAGAAAGTGGCAAATGAATGCTATCACCGTTCAGCGCTGTGATTTCGCCAAATCGGTACCTTTGTAATACAAATGCAATTAACTTTTCAAGGTTTAGATGTACAATCAAATAAGTGTTACCAAACAACTCAGCACCATGAAATACATCAAATAAATTGTTTTTCAACATGTTCCTAAAAGGTTGTGTGTAGAAAGTGGCAGATGAATGAATTAATGCATTCTCCATTCAACAAGGTGTTTTAGCCAATTTGGTAGTTTTATGACACAATTGCAACTATCTTCCAAGGGTTTAGATGTACAATCAAATAAATAAAACTCAACAACTCAGCACAATGAAATACATGAAATTAGTTGTTACTGCATCAAGTTTGATTGTTTGAAATTGTTTCGTAAAGATTCCAAAATTGCTAAAACAGCGTCTTGAATAGAGAATGCCTCAATTAATTCATTATTAACTTTTACACCTATATATGTATTTCGTGTTGCTGACTAGTTTGATATCATTTATTTGATTCTGCAACTTAGTCATAAAATATATAGATATTGGATCACAAAATTTTCAAGTAGGCTAACTCAGCGTTCTGAAAGGACAATGCATCAATTCATTCATTCTCCACATTCTACACATAACCTTTGTAGGAACATTTTGAAAAACAGATTTTCTCATATATTTCATTATGCTCAGTTGTTTAGTTTTATTTATTTCATTGCACATCTTAACGCAGAGAAGATAGTTGCAATTATGTCATAAAACTACCAAATTGGCTACAACACCTTGTTAAATGGAGAATGAATTAATTCATTATTTTGTCACTTCTTACACACAACCACTGTAGGAACATGTTGAAAAATAATTTATTTGATGTATTTCATGGTGCTGAGTTGTTTGTAACACTTATTTGATTATACATCTAAACGTTGAAAAGTTAATTGCAATTGTATTACAGATGTACCAAGTTGGCGAAACCACAGCGCTGAACTGTGATGGTATCCAATAATTCATTTGCCATTTCAATAAATAAACTTTGTAGTAACTTGTTGAAAAATAATGCAAAATATGTAGTTCATGCTTCTGAGTCGTTTGGTTAAATTTATTTTATTGTAAGTTAAAACAATCAAAAGATAATTGTAACTGTATGACAAAACTAGCAAATTAGCTAAACCGCCGCATTGACTAGAGCATGCAACAATTCATTCATTTTCCACTTTCAACACACAACCTTTGTAGGAAAATGTTGAAAAACAATTTATTTGATGTATTTCATGGTGCTGAGTTGTTTGGTAACACTTATTTGATTATATATCTAAACCTTGAAAAGTTAATTGCAATTGTATCACAGAGGTACCAAACTGGCGAAATCACAGCGCTGAACGGTGATGGCATCAAATCATTCATTTGCCACTTTCTACAAATAAACTTTGTAGTGACTTGTTGAAGAATATTTCAAACTATGTAGTTCATGCTTCTGTGTTGTTTGGTTAAATCTATTTTATTGTAAGTCGAAACTCTTAAAAGATAGTAGCAAAAGTATCACAAAACTACCAACTTGCCTAAAACACCGCGTTAAATAGAGCATGCATACATTCATTCATTTCCCACTTTCTACACATAATCTTTTCGGTAACTTCTTGACAACCACCTTATTTGATGTATTTCACCGTGCTGAGTTGTTTATAAACAGTTATATTATTGTACAACAAAATACTGGGAAGATTGTTTGAAGTTGTTTCGCAAAGATTCTAAAATTTCTAAAACGGCGTTTTGAATAGAGAATTCCTCAATTCGTTCATTATTAACTTTCTACACCTACACGATGCAGTAACTTGCTGAAAACCTCTTTATTTTATGTATTTCGTGGTACTGAGTCGTTTGATATCATTTATTTGATTCTGCAACTTAATCAGAGAAGTATATAGATATTGGATCACAAAACTTGCAGGTGGGCTAAATTAGCCTTTTGAAAGGACAACGCATCAATTCATTCATTTGCCACTTTCTACACATAACCCTAATAGGACCATGTTCCAAAACAACTTTTTTCATGTATTTCATCGTGCTGAGTTGTTTAGTTTTATTTATTTGATTGTACATCTAAACCCTGAGAAGATAGTTGCAATTGTGTCATAAAACTACCAAATTGGCTAAAGCACCTTGTTGAATGGAGAATGCATTAAGTCATTCATTTGCCACTTTCTACACACAGCGTTGTAGGAACATGTTGAAAAACAATTAATTTGATGTATTTCGTGATGCTGAGTTGTTTGGTAAAACTTATTTGATTGTACATCTAAACCTTGAAAAATTAATTGCAACTGTATTACAGAGGTACCAAACTGGCGAAATTACAGCGCTGAACGGTGATGGCATCAAATCATTCATTTGCCACTTTCTACCAATAAACTTTGTAGTGGCTTGTTGAAAAATAATTCAAACTATGTAGTTCATGGTTCTGAGTTGATGGTTAACTTTATTTTATTGTGTTTAAATATTGAAAAGATAATTGTAATTGTATGACAAAACTACCTAATTGGCAAAAACACTGTGTTGACTAGAGCATGCATGAATTCATTCATTTGCCACTATCTACAGATAATCTTTTCGGTGACTTCTTGAAAACCACCTTATTTGATGTAGTTCATCGTGCTGAGTTGTTTATAAACAATTATATTATTGTACAACAAAACACTGGAAAGATTGAAGTTGTTTCGCAAAGATTCTAAAATTGCTAGAACGGCGTTCTGAATAAAGAATGCCTCAATTCATTCAGTATTAAATTTCTACACCTGCACGATGAAGTAACTTGATGATAACCTTTTTATTTTATGTATTTAGTGGTGCTGAGTCGTTTGATATCATTTATTTGAATCTGCAACTTAACCAGGAAAATATACAGATATTGCATCTCAAAACTTGCAGGTAGGCTAAATTAGAGTTTTGAAATGACAATGCATCAATTGATTCATTTGCCACTTTGTGCACATAACCTTTCAAAAATAACTTTTTTCATGTATTTCATCGTGCTGAATTGTTTACTTTTATTTATTTCACTGTAGATCTAATCCATGAGAAGATAGTTGCAATTGTGTTATAAAACATCCATATTGGCTAAGAAACTTTTTTAAATGGAGAATTCAGTTGCATGATACATTTGCATTTAACTGTTCAAAGTTAAGTTCTACAATCAAATAAATGTTAACCAACTACTCAGCATCATGAAATACATAACATAAGGTCCATTTTCACAAGTTACTACACAGGTTAAGTGTACGAACTGGCAAGTGAAAGAATCGATGATTTCTCCATTCAAATCGATGTTTCAGACAATTTGTTAGTTTTGTGATACATTTGCATTTACCTGTTCAGTGGAAAGTTGTACAATCATATACAGGTACCAAACTACTCAGCATCATGAAATACATAAATAAAGTTGTTTTCCACAAGTTACTGTATAGTTTAAGTGTAGAAAGCGGCAAATGAATGAATTGATTTTTTCTCCATTCAAAACGCTGTTTCAGACAACATGGAAGTTTTCTGATACATTTGCAATTAACAGCTCAAAGTTAAGTTTTACAATCAATTAAATGTTACTAAGCTACTCAGCATCATAAAGGCATAACATAAAGTTGTTTTCCACAACTTAATACATAGGGTATGTGTAGAAACTAGCAAATGAAAGAATTGATGCTTTCTCCATTCAAAACGGTGTTTCAGCCAATTTGGAAGTTTTGTGAAGCATTTGCACTTTATAGTTCAGGATTAATTTACACCATCAAATCAATGTGTCCCAACTGCTCAGCATCATGAAACACATAACATACAGTTGTTTTCCGCAACTTACTACATAAGTTAAGTGTACTAACTGGCAAATGAAAGAATTGATGCTCTCTCCATTCCAAAGGATGTTTCAGAGAATTTAGAGTTTTGTGATACATTTGCATTTAACTGTTCAGGATTAAGTTCTACAAACAAATAAATGTCACCAAACTATTCAGCATCAACAAATACATAACATAAAGTTGTTTTCCACAAGTTACTATATAGTTTAATTCTAGAAAGCGGCAAATAAAAGAATTGATGCATTCTCCATTCAAAACGATGTTAAGGCCAATTTGGAAATTTGTGATGCATTTGCATTTACCATTTTAGGGTAAACTTGCACAATCAAATAAATATTACCAAACGACTCAGCATAATGAAATACATATCATAAAGTTGTTTTCACATAGGGTAGGTGTAGAATATGGCAAAAGAAGGAATAGATGTTTTCTCCATTCAAAACGCTGTGTCAGACAGTTTGGAAGTTTTGTGATACTTTTGCAATTAACTGCTCAGGGTTAAGTTCGATAATCAAATATATCTTACCAAATTACTCAGTATCACGACTTACATAACTTAAAGTTGTTTTCCACAAGTTACTACGTAGGTTAAGTGTAAAAACTAGAAAATGAAGGAATTGATGCTTTCTCCTTTCAAAACGCTGTTTCAGAAAATTTGGAAAGTTTGTGATACATTTGCATTTAACTGCTCAGGGTTAAGTTCTACAATCTAATAAAAGTTGCCAAACTACTCACCATCATGAAATACATAACATAAAGTTGTTTTCCACAAGTTATTACATGGTTACGTGTACCAACTGCCAAATGAAAGAATTGATGCTTTCTCCATTCAAAACGCTGTTTCAGACAATTTCGAAGTTTTGAGATAGATTTGCATTTAACTGTTCAGGGTTAAGTTTTACAACAAATAAAACTTACCAAACTACTCAGCATCATGAAATACATAACATAATGTTGTTTTCCACAACTTACTACTTAGGTTGAATGTAGAAACTGGCAAATGAAAGAATTGATGCTTTCTACATTCAAAACGTTGTTTCAGACAATTTGTAAGTTTTCTGATACCTCTGCATTTAACTGCTCAGGCTGAAGCTGTAGAATCAATTTAATGTTACCAAAATGCTCGGCATCATGAAATACACAACATAAAGTTGTTTTCCGGAAGTTACTACATAGGTTAAGTGCAGAAACTGGCAAGTGAAAGAACTGATGCTTTCTCCATTCTGAATGTTGTTTCAGCCAATTTAGAAGTTTTGTGATACATTGGTATTTAACTGCTAGGGTTAAGTTGTAGAATCAAATAACTGTTACCAAACTACTCAGAATCTTGAAATACATAATATTAAGTTGTTTTCCACAAGTTACTACATAGGTTAAGCGTCGAAGCTGGCAAATGAAACAATCCATGCTTTCTCCATTCAAAACGCTGTTTCGCTTTTATGGAAGTTTTGTGATACCTTTGCATTTAACTGCTCAGGCTTAGTTGTACAATCAAATGAATGTTACCAAAATACTCAGCATCATGAAATACATAACATAAAGTTCTTTTCCAAAAGTTACTACATAGGTTAAGCGCAGAAACTGAAACTGAAAGAATTGACGCTTTCTGTTTTCAAAAGGCTGTTTCAGACAATTTGGAAGATTTGTGATACATTTCCATTGAACTGCTCAGGATTAAATTGTACAATCAGATTAATGTTAACAAACTACTCAGCATCATGAAATACATAACATAAAGTTGTTTTCCACAAGTAACTACATAGGTTAAGCGTAGAAACCGCCAAATGAAAGAATTAATGCTATCTCCATTCAAAAACGCTGTTTCACACAAAATGGAACTTTTGCTATACATTTTCATTTAAATGTTCAGGGTTAAGTTGCACAATCAAATAAATATTAACAAACTACTCATCATCATGAAATACATAACATAAAGTTGTTTTGAACAACTTACTACCTGGGTTAAGTGTATAAACTGAAAAATGAAAGAATCGATGCTTTCTACATTGAAAACGCTGTTTGAGACAATTTGGAAGTTCTCTGATATATTTGCATTTAACTGTTCTGTGTTAGGTTGCACAATCAAATAGATGTTACCAAATCGATGCTTTCTACATTGAAAACGCTGTTTGAGACAATTTGGAAGTTCTCTGATACATTTCCATTTAACTGTTCTGTGTTAGGTTGCACAATCAAATTGATGTTACCAAACTACTCAGCATCATGAAATTCATAACAATGGTTGGTTTCCACGAGTTACTATATTGGTTAATTGTAGAAAGTGCAAAAGAAAGAATTGATGCTTTCTCCATTCAAAACGCTGTTTCGGACAATTTGAAAGTATTGTGATACATTTACATTTTACTGTTCAGTGTTAAGTTGTACAATCAAATAAATATTACCAAAAAACTCACCATCATGAAATACATAACATAAAATTGTTTTTCACAGTTTACTACATAGGTTAAGCGTATAAACTGAGAAATGAAGGAATCGATGTTATCTCTATTCAAAACGCTGTTACACTCAATTTGGAAGTATTGAGATACATTTTCATTTAGCTCTTCAGGCCTAAGTTGTACAATCAAGTAAATGTTACCAAACTACTCAGCATTATGAAGGACATAACATAAAGTCGTTTTCCACAAGGTAATACATAAGTTAAGTGTAGAAACTGGCAAATGAAAGAAGAGGAACGGAGAGGGGAAAACATCGGAGGACTCGAGGGCTTCGGTTCGGAGGACTTCCGAGCAGCTAAGTATTTTTTCTGTTTATCACTTTTATTAGGGTTTTAAGTGTAAGGGTCAGTTTTTGTTAGGGTTTTTAGTGTAAGGGTTAGAATTTTATAACTTTCTTTAGTAAGTGTTTTAAAAGTTTTTTTCTAACTAGTCGAGTGGCGGCTGGACTGCGCAGGCGAGGGGCGGGCAGCTTAAAAAAGCAAACAGCCTCTTGAGCGGGCAGAGTCGGAGCGGGTAGCGGAGTGAGAGGCAGCAGAGTGGTCGGGCTTTGGCTCAAGGGGCTTCGGTGTGAAGGGGCAAGGAGGGTAAGTAGCTGGTAAGTAGGTAAACGTAAGGTTTACTCGTTGTGTATTATAGATTTGTAGGTGGGACTAACTGGGGAAATGAAAATAGTCAGATGGAGGACATGGTCATATGCTGCAGTTGTTTGATGTGGGAACTGGTGGACCTTGCTGCGGTCCAAGATGGCCACATCTGCAGTACGTGCTTGAGGCTGGATGAACTTCAGCTCAGAGTTGATGAGCTGGAGTCGCAGCTACAAACACTGCGCTGCATAAGGGAGGGAGAGAGTTATGTAGACAATGTCCATCAGGTGACAGTCACCCCCCTTATAGTAGGTACATCTGAGGTTCAGGATGCAGATAGAATGGTGACTGTCAGAGGAGGGAAGAGGAAGAAGAAGTCAGGCAGGCAGACAGAGCAGGGAACCCCGGAGGCTCTTCCCCTCAGGTTTCCGCCTTGGAGGCTGTTGAGGGGGATGACCTGCAGGGGCCTAGCTGCAGTAACCAGGTCACTGGGACTGCTACTGATGCTCAGAAGGGAAGGGTAGAAAACAGACATGCGGTAGTGATAGGGGACTCGATAGTCAGGGAAACAGATAGGAGGTTCTGTGGCAGTGATCATGAATCCAAAATGGTATGTTGCCTCCCAGGTGCCAGGGTCCGGGATCTCACTGATTGGGTCCACAGGATTCTTGAGCAGGAGGGAGAGCAGCCATAAGTTCTGGTCCATATTGGCACCGACGACATAGGTAGGAAGGGGGATGATGTCCTGAAGAGTGAGTTCAGGGAGCTAGGCATAAGATTGAGGAACAGGACCTCAAGGGTAGCAACCTCGGGATTGCTACCAGTGCCACTCGACAGTGAAGGCAGGAACAGGAGGAGGTGGCAGATAAATGCGTGGCTGAGATGTTTGTGCAGGGGGGAGTGTTTTATATTTCCGGATCATTGGCATCTCTTCTCGGGAAGGTGGGTCCTGTACAGAGAGGACGGGTTACACCCGAACCAGAAGGGGGCCTATATCTTTGCGGCGAGATTTGCTAGGGTGGTTTGAAAGAGTTTAAACTAGTTTGTGAGGGGGAAGGGAACCGGAGGAGTAAGTCAGAGGGAGAAGGGAATGGGGAAAAGTTAGAATAAACAGTTTGAGAGGCTTTGGGGAAGGAGAAGCAGACTACAGGCTATAAAAGTAGTAAGGTAGATGGACTGAAGTGTGTTTAGTTAAACGCAGGAAAGCGTCAAGAATAAGGGGGATGAACTGAGGGCTTGAATAAGTATGGGGGACTATGATGTTGTGGCTATTACTGAGACGTGGCAGACATCAGGGCAGGAGTGGATATTGAATATTCCTGGTTTTCGGTGTTTAAAGAGGGAGAAGAGGAGGAGCGGTGGCGATACTTGTCATGGACACAGTTACGGCTTGGAAAGGATGAATGTTGTAGAAGGATCAACTCTAGAGTCCGTATGGAACAAGAAAGGAGCAGTTACTCTACTAGGAGTCTTCTATAGGCCCACCTCCCGGTAGCAATAGAAATATAGCGGAGCAGATTGGCAGGCAGTGTTTGGAGAGAAGCAAAAGTAACATGGTTGTTATAATGGGAGACTTAACTTCCAAAATATAGACTGGAACCTGCTTAGTGCCAAGGGTTTAGATGGGACGGAATTTGTTAAATGTGTCCAGGAGAGATTCCTGATGCAGTATATTGACAGGCCGACTAGAGGGAATGCCATTCTAGATCTAGTTTTAGGAAATGAACCGGGACAGGTGAAGGATCTATTGGTGGGTGAGCATTTGGGGGGGCAGTGACCATTGCTCCATAACCTTTAAAATTGTCATGGACAGGGACAGGTGCAGAGAGGATAAGAGGATTTTTAATTGGGGAAGGGCGAACTACGAGGCTATAAGGAGAGAACTTAGGAGTGTAAATTGGGATATCCTTTTTGAAGGGAAATGTACCATGGAGATGTGGTCGATATTGAGGGATATTATGCAGGATGTAAGGGATCAATATGTCCCAGTGAGGCAGAGAAGGAATAGCACGGTGAAGGAACCGTGGGTGACGAGAGAGATGGAACGACTTGTTAGGTAGAATACATGCGGTATAAGTAGCAAGGTTCAGACAGGTCCCGTGAGGAATATAGACTAGCGAGGAAGGAAATTAAGCAAGGGCTGAGGATAGCGAGAAGGGGACATGAAAAGGCGTTGCCTAGTAAGGTTAAGGAAAATCCCAAGGCCTTTTTCACCTACGTGAAGGGTAGGAGGATGGCTAGGAAAAAGGTAGGTCCGATTAAAGACAAAGGTGGGAGAATGTGCCTGGAGGCGGCGGAAGTGGGTGAAGTTCTGAATGTATTCTTCGGTATTCACCAAGGAGAGAGGTCTTGATGACGCGGAAGGGAGTACTGGTAAGGGTAATGTTGTCGAGGTTGTAGATATCAAGAGAGAGGATGTATTGAAGTTGTTAAAAAATATCAAGACGGAGAAATCTCCGGGGCCTGACAGAATTTTACCCAGGCTGCTTCGAGAGGCGAGGGATAGGTAAGGATCTTTGAGTCTTCGTTGTCCACGGGGATGGTGCCGGAGGATTGGAGGGTGGCGAATGTTGTCCCCTTGTTCAAATAAGGTAGTAGAGATAATCCAGGGAATTATAGACAAATGAGTCTCATGTCTGCGGTGGGTAAGCTGTTAGAAAGGATTCTAAGGCATAGGATATATGAACACCTAGAGAATCATGGACTGATTAGGGACAAACAGCATGGCTTTGTGAAGGGAAGATCTTGCCTCACAAGCCTGATAGAGTTCTTTGAGGAGGTGACGAGGAAGATTGATGAGGGTAGTGCGATGCATGTGGTCTATATGGATTTTAGTAAGAGGTTTGATAAGGTTCCTCATGGTAGGCTTCTTCGGAAGGTCAGAGGCCAAGGGATCCAAGGAAGCTTGTCTGTGTGTATTAGGAATTGACTTGCCTGTAGAAAGCAGAGGGTTGTGGTGGAAGGAGTGCCCTCGGATTGGAAAGCAGTGACTAGTAGTGTCCCGCAGGGATCGGCTCCGGGACCTCTACTTTTTGTGATATTTATAGATGAATTAGATGAAGGTTGGAAGGCTGGGTTAGTGAGTTTGAGAACGACACTAAGATCGGCGGTGTTGTGGATAGTGTGGAGGGCTGTCGAAGCTTACAGAGGGATATTGATAGGATGCAGAGCTGGGCTGACAAGTGGCAGATGGAGTTCACTCCGGAGAAGTGTGAGGTGGTAGACTTTGGAAGGACAAACTCCAGGGCAGAATACAGGGTAAATGGCAAGGTACTTGGCAGTTTAGAGGAACAGAGGGATCCGGGGGTTCATATTCACATTTCACTGAAAGTTGCCTCACAGGTGGATAGAGCAGTTAAGAAGGCCAATGGTATGTTGACTTTCATAAGTCGTGGGATTGAG